>NC_081410.1:251824532-252177032 GCF_030272615.1 Cryptomeria japonica | reverse complement strand
TTAATAAATGCAATACACATTAATTATTAATAACCGTAAGATATTAATAATTAATTTCTCATAAAATAACATAAGAAGAGAATAATTAAATTCACAAAATGCATAACATGCAAACTCAACTAAACAAAGAAGAGACATGACCTACATACCAACATAAGGAAGGTTGACAAACGACTGACAACACTCATCTTTGAACAAGGCTAGGGGTAACATTAGGACCTTAAGACTATCTCCTCCACTTCTATTAGGTTAATTAGGCATGTTCAGACTTGTGGAACTAGGTGCAGTCAGTACCTTATACCTCCAATTCATGTATCGTTGGACCACACATACATATATATATATATATACAAACACAATAAACACACCAACGAAGGAGAATCATGACTTTTTCGTGTCTCACCGAAGTGAGTGATGGGAAATCATCTCCTTTCATCCCATACACTTTCCACACATACATGATGACATATACATACTGCAAATCACACATGAAGTAAATGTGTTAGTCCATTGTTAGTAACACATAAATAAAATTAACATTTCATCATTTATAAAATACAATGCATAAGTAGAATTAACATCTACGCATTCAAAGAAATAGTTCCTAATCAACATCTACTCCTCAATAAGAAATAATACATAATCATATTCACCAAATCACACTCCAAATCATAATACCTAGATAAAAACATCACAATCATAATATATCAACCATCCACGTAAGCAACTAAAAAGTCAACCATGGTCAATGAGGTCAAAAAGAGTATGATTAGAGGAGGGGTATTACAAGGAGAGAGATAAATAGATAGACAAATAGAGAGAACTAGAGATAAACAAATAGAGATGGAGAGAGAGAAAGAGAAATGGGGGAAATATAGGAAGAGATAAACATATATTGGAAGAGAAAGAGAGAGAGATAGAGATATACAAGAAGAGAAAGGGAGAGAGAGAGAGGTAGCAGTAAAGAGATAGATACAGAGATAGAGAGGAAATGTGTGAGAGAGAGAGAGTTCAATATATAGAGAGGGAGAGGGAGAGATGTAGATAGAGATAAATATAGAGAGATAGAGAGGGACAACACTCCCTCTTTCTATATATCTACTTCTCTATCCTCTCTCTATTTTTCTCCACCCCTCTCTATCTATATGTATCCCCCTCTCTCCATATATCTCCCTCTCACTCATATAAACAAAAAAACTATATGGTTCTCCCTCCCTATCTCTATCTCCAACTCTTTATCTTCCCCCCTCTATGTCCTTCTCTCTCTCTCTCTCTCTCTCTCTCTCTCTCTCTCTCTCTCTCTCTCTCTCTCTCTCTCTCTCTCTCTCTCTCTCTCTCTCTCTCTCTATTAAAAACATAACATGAGTCTATTAGTAATGGAGAATTATATCTAATTCAATGAATTTTTTAATTTTTGTGTGGACCCATGTAAGAGGATGCATAGTTGATTTGAACCTATCACTTCTTCATTGAAACCTTTATTGAAAAAACAACATCGTTGACTAAATAGTCTAACAACTGACTAATGCAGAGCCAGGCAATAAATTAGGTGGAAACCTTCTCTCACCCACAACTATTATGTCCAAAATGAGTTTTTTTGTTTTTTCAAGGTATGAACAACACACCTGCCAAATATTGAACTCACACAATAATTTGTGTGACCAGATCCATACTAGTTTAGTATCTTCCGGTAGTGGTCTAATGAAAACACTCTACCCTTGTGTGAATGGAAGACAATCTTCTGGTACTGGTGGGATGGAAACCTATTGGATTTTGTCTATTAGTGGTTTAACCAACACAAAGCACCCATAAGATCTGGCTATCAGATGTGTTGGGTAATACTTGTCTCACAACTATCCTATTCTCTAGTAGCCCTATTAGTAGCCTAGTAGCTCTATCGGTTGAGTTCTCCAAACACAACTTAACAAAATTACAAAGGACAAGAAAAAATAAAGGTAGATTCAAATACCCTTTATCTAGTTACACAATTCTCCAAAGGCTTAGACTCTAACCACAAGTTTAAAGGTTTGTACCCTTACTATCCTTCCAGACCTAATTAGCCCAATTAGGCCTAATTTACAAAGAAAGTACCCCTTGTACTAGTCCCCTGACTAAAAAAACCCTTTTTAAAGGTGGGTTAAGGTGTCAAATCACCAAATACAAGGTTTCAAGACTTTATCCCATCTTCTTTATCTTCTGGAAGTGAGATTTCCACTTCTACAGTTCAGCCGGTCACATAGAGATGTCTGCCTAGGGTCAACTCAATTTCTTTGGGCTTGGAGCCTCCCTGCAACCAGCACCAAAATATTATGATACAATGCCCCTTCTAACATTTTCCCATATATTGTTTGGTCCTCTAGTGAAAATGTCAAATTAAGGGTATCTTTACAGTGAAACCCTAGGTACCAACAGGGTTTGTGACCAGTCTGGTTGGATTTGGATGGATTCCTACAACCCAATTATTACAAAACCTCAAAATTGATTCAAGGGAAAGGTAAGACACTTCCCTAACTCATCCAATTAGTTTCATACATCCACCAATCCGTACTGGTCAGAAATGAACAGCAAAAACACAAAATTCCAGAAAACTCCAAGTATATTGTATTGCTCCAAACTCCAAAACATCATCAACTTCAACAACTATGCCAACAACAACCCAAAATAGATCCAAGTGGGCATAATATAGCCTCCCTAATGGTTTCCAACCACTTTTCAAACTTTGGAACCATTGGAGGATTAGTTATCCCTTTTTACAACATTTTGCAATGACAACAAAAGTTGTCAACTTGTACTTTTCAAATTTGGTGACTCCAAAGTGTATTCGACCTATTCCAAGGATTATTCTGATGTTTCTAAGACCAAAATTTCTTTTCTTGACTCATTCCTAGACTCCACCTGACTCACATGGTCATTTATCCATGGTGGCTTATAAAATGCAACCATGACAATGCCTTACATCAATTGGGTCGTATTGACTCACTAAACTATCAACCTATTACAGATGATCCTTTTCACCTCATGGGTGGTATTAGGCTCTCTTAGAATTCATTTGTGTCTTCATTTGTGTATTTGGGTGCTCCTACACCATACTCCCCAGGTGATTGAATCTCAAGTCCACTTGAGATGAGTTCCTGCAATGTAGTCCCATGTTTCTTCATTTGGTCTTCATCCATCCATACTACATCTGCCTCAAGGAGTCCTTGCCACTTGACAAGGTATTTTTTATAGACCTTTTTCCTATTTTTCTTCACAATCTTGGTGTCCAAATATCCTTTCAAGTTTGGGTGGGCCTTGACTTGGAAAGTCTTTTAGTATGTCTGTAGCATCCTCGACCAGAAATGTACCATCTTCCTACATTGTACCTTTGAATGGCATCAAATCTGCAAAATTAAAGATTGGGGATATACCCATATCTAAATGTAATTGAATTTCATATGCATTCTTCCCAAACTTATTGAGTATTAGACAAGGTCCAACCTTTCTCATCATGAGCTTTGTGTGTTTCCCTTTTGGCAATCTCTCCTTTTTTCAAATTTTCCCATACCATGTCTCCAACTTGGAACTGCACTTCTCTCTTTCTTTTGTCAACATTTTCCTTGTACTTATATGTACTTATATGCAATTTCATCCTGACTTGGTCATGAATCCCCTTTATCCCTTCAGCAAATTCTTCTCAACAAGCACTGATATGTTCAGTTGAGGGTAGATTTTTCAATTCCAGTACACCTCTTGGATTCAGTCCATAGACAATTTGGAAAGGGCTCCTTCCGATACTCCTATTGACATAATCATTATAGGCATATTCTTCTTTGGAGATGATGGAATCCCACTTTTCATCATGATGCTTGGTGAGGCACCTTAACAAATTTCCGAGTGACCGAGGGACCACTTTTGTTTGGCCATCCATTTGGGGATGATAAGCTGAACTAAAAGACAAGTTTGTGCCTAACTTCCTCCATAAAGTTCTCCAAAAATTTCCTACAAATTTCATATCTATGTTTGACACAATGTTCAAGGGTAAACCATGTATTCTGACAACTTCATTAAAGAAAAGGTTTGCAACATATGTGGCATCACTTGTGCTCTTGCATGGCAAAAAATGTGTCATCGTGCTAACCCTATCAACAACCACAAAAATGTTGTCATAAACCTTTTTGAATTCTTGGAAAACCCATCACAAAATCCATGCTCACACTTTCTCAAGGTCTTGAAGGAATGAGAAATGGCTGGTATAGTCCTGTGTTTTTTGTTGTCCTTTTGACACACCACACATGAATCAACAAATTTTCTAACATCTGTTTGCAATTTAGGCTAGTGATAAAATCTTCTCACCAACTCAAGATTTTTTTCTAATCCAAAGTGTCCCCCCATACAACCACTATGATTATCCTTAATTATGTTATCCCTCATTGAACATTTAGGAATGCATAACTGACATCCTTTGAAAAGAAGACCATCTTGAATCAAATAATCAGAATACTCTAAATGATACCGGATACCAAACTTAGTGCATACCTTGTAGATGTCTTTGAAATATTCAGCTGCAGCATACATACCCTTGAGGGAATCAACTCCTACACTCTCTAACTGGATTTCTAAAATTGTTAGTGCCCTCCTGCTAAGAGCATCTGCAACTTTGTTTGAGACTCCTTTCTTGTGTTTTATTATAAAGGTGTAGGTCTGAATGGACTCAACCCACTTCATATACGTATGGCTAAATTTCTCTTGACTATTTAGGAAGCTTAGTGCCTAATTATCTATATACACAACAAACTCTTTGGGAAGCAAATAATGCCTCCACTTTTTTAGTGCCTAAACTAATGCATACATCTCCAAATCATAGGAAGAATATTTCTTTTTAGCATCATTCAATTTTTCACTAAAAAATGCAATTGGCCTACCTTCCTAACTAAGTATTGCACCTATTGCCAAATGACTTGCATCACATTCAATCTGAAAGATTTTGTCAAAATTAGGTAAGGTAAGAACTAGTTGCTATGATACTTTTTCTTCAACATTTCAAATGCTTCATCCACCTCCTTGGTCCATGAAAATTTGCACTTTTGTCCACCCCTAATGGTCTCTAACATGGGAGCACAAATCTGGCTAAAATTCTTGATAAACTTCTTATAAAAGGTAGCTAGGCCATTAAAACTCCTTACATCACCAATTGTTCTAGGAGTTGGCCATGTGAGAATGGCATTCACTTTATCCGCATCCATTTTCATTTTTCCTCTAGAAATCACAAACCCAAGGTAAGTTAGTTCTTCCTACAAAAACATACTTTTCCATGTTTATCATTAGTTTCTCTTCATTCAACCTTCTCAAGACCATATCCAAATATTTTAGGTGCTCCTCCTTTTTCTTGCTAAACACTAGGATGTCATCTAGATATACTATGACAAACTTACCAATGAACTCCTTCAACACCTCATTCATGAGTCTCATGAAAGTGCTAGGGGAATTTGCCAACCCAAATGGCATCACCCTCCATCATACAATCCTTCATTTTTTTTTAAAGTAGTTTTCCATTCATCACCGGCTCTAATCCTTATTTGGTGATAACCACTTTTTAAAACAATCTTGGAATAATATCTTGCACCTCCTATTTGAATGTAAAGATACCCCTAAGAATAAGAAGGTTATCTTTGCTAAGTCCAAGATGAAAGGATCAACGCTCACTTGGTGGAATTACCTCTAAGGTGAGAGTGTGAAGGAATATAGAGGTATGATAACCTCATGGGATATAATGTTGGTGAAAGTGAAGGTGCAATTCATCTTAGTAAACTATGAAGTCCAAGTCTAAAAGAAGTTGCAAGGTTTGAGGCAAAAAGACCTTGATGTGAGCACATATACCAAGGAGTTCCATAGGTTGAGTCTAAGGACCAAACTCCATGAGGAGGAACCGAAGACAGTGGCAAGATATCTTAGTGGATAGAAATATAGTATCCAAGATGAGATCAACATACTAGCACCGGAGATAGTGAAGAAGTGTTTTCAACTCGCACTAAGAGAAGAGGAGAAGAGAAAGAGAAAGAATGATAAGAATAACAGAGGTAGAGGGGGCATAAACTTAAGAGGCAAAGGCCCTATGAATGGTAGAGGACATAGTCCTAGACCATAAGGAGAGGCTAATCAAGAAATTCAACACAGAGATGGTAACACAAGTGGGGGTTTTAGAGGAAGAAAACCCAACCATAGAGGTAGATTTTGTGGAATAAGCTCAGAGCCTTTCAAATGCTACAACTATAATCAAGTAGATCATACCGCAACTAAGTGCCTTCAGAAGACCAGATCAAGCTCCTAAGGAGAGAAGATAACACATTTGGTTCAAGACACTGATTGTCAAAGTGTCAATTCACCTGATTCCTATGAAATTCCAGAGAGAGGAGAAGCCTTGATGATGAGGAGAACATTGTTGAAGGTACCGAGCAATACTGAACCTCCACAAAGGAAGACACTCTTTCAAAAAACATGCAAAGCAGGAGGAAATGTATGTAAGGTTCTAATAGATTTAGGTTCAATTGAAAATTTAATATCCTTAGAAATGGTAGAGAAACTAAAATTGAGAAAGATGAAAAGGTGATTGAGTTGATACCCCTGCCTGATAACAGTGAGGATCAGAAGGAGAAGGAGGCCAAGATCATGATAATGGGAGGAAAAGAGTTCCTCAAGAGAATCAAGGAAGAGGGAACACCTTGTTTTGCAGTGATGTTAGTACCAAGGCAAGAAGAAGAGCCCATTTCAGATGGCAAGGTAGAAAAGAAAAGGGTGACAGTCCCTAAGGAGGTGGAGGAAATGTTAAGAAAATAGAAGGACGTAGTTGTAGAAGAGTTCCCAAGAACTCTACCACCAATAAGGGAGTTAAGAAATTGCATTGATTTCATTCCTAATGCCACCTTACCAAACAAGCCAGTCTACAAAATGACTCCCCAACAAAATGAGGAATTTGCAAGGAAGATCCAAGAGTTGCTTGATAAAGGTTTGATAGGGAAGAGCTTAAGCCCTTGTGCAGTCCCGAATGTCTTAGCGCCAAAGAAGGATGGAACATGGAGATTATGCACTTTTTCTCGGGCCATTAACAAGATAACCATCATGTATAGGTTCCTTGTTCCTATAATAGAAGATTTGTTTGATTTGCCTCAATCCAATCCATCACTTCTTTTGCATTCATTTTCCCACTAAACATAGGGATGTCATCTTTACCTAATGAGGATTCTCTACCAATGGACTTTAGGACCTCAACAAATTCTCTCTAATCTACAAGAAAATTAGCTTCCTGCCTTGGGGTGTCTTCTTCTCCCTCTTGGAGTAGGTGTTCTTGTGTCCATCATGACGGGCCTTGAGGTCATATTGCCATGGTCTCCCAAAAAGAAGATGATAGGCATACATCTCAACAATATCAAATAGAATTTTGTCTTTGTATGCTCCTATCTGAAATTCAACCCATGATTTCTCTTATACCAAGGTTTATTTTCCTTTAGTAAGCCAAGAAAATTTATATGGAAATATTCTTCTTCTTCATCAAAGTCACATTCACCCTCCTTTCCTTTGCCTTTGGGCTTCTCTAACTCCCTCACCCAGTTTTCAAACATCTCTTCAAAAACCTTCTTGATGGAATCTTGAGACATACTCTTAGGAGGAATTTTGTTATCCTCTCCCTCACTTCGTTCCACAGACATACACCACAAATCACTTTCCCCAAGCAATCCAACTCGTGCTTTGATACCAATATGATGTAGAGCCAGGCAACACACTAGGTGAAAACCTTCTCTCACCCACAACTACTATGTCCAAAACAAGTTCTTTTGTTTATTCAAGATGTGAAAAATAGACCTACCAAATACTCAACTCACGCACCAATTTGTGTGACCATATCCATACCGGTATGATGAAAACACTCTACCCTTGTGTAAATGGCAGACAATCTCCTGGTACCGGTGGGATGGAAACCTATTGGATTTTGTCTATTGGTGGTCCAACCAACACAAAACACCCATAAGATCTGTCCATCAGATGTGTTAGGGAATACTTGTCCCATAATTGTCCTATTGTCTAGTAGCCCTATCGGTAGCCTAGTAGCCATACCGGTTGAGTTCTCCAAACACAACTTAACAAAATTCTAAAGGAAAAGACAAAAAAAAGGTATATTTACATACCCTTTATCTAGTTACACAATTTTCCAAAGGCTTGGACTCTAACCACAAGTTGAAAGGTATGTACCCTTACTATCCTTCCAGACCTAATTAAGCCAATTAGGCCTAATTTACAAAGCAAGTACCCCTTGTATTAGTCCCCCAACTAAACTAACACTTCTGCAAGGTGGGGTAAGGTGTCAAACCACCAAATCCAAGGTTTCAAAACTTGATCCCATCTTCTTTATCTTATGTAAGTGATTTCCACTTCTACAATTCAGACAGTCACATAGAGATGCCCGCCTAGGGTCAATTCAATCTCTTTGGGATTGGAGCCTCCCTGCAAACCAACACCAAAATATTATGATACAATGGACCTTCAAAAATTTTCCACCGTATTTTTGGTCCTCTAGTGAAAATGTCAAATTAAGGGCATTTTTACAGTGAAACCCTAGGTACCGACAAGGTTTGTGACCAGTCTGGTTGGATTTGGATGGTTCCCTACAACCTGATTGTTATAAAACCTAACACTTGATTCAAATGAAAGGTAAGAGACTTCCCTAACTCATCCAATTGGTTTCATACATCCACCAATCCATACTGATAAAAAATGAACAGCAAAAACGCAGAATTTTAGAAAACTCCAAGTATATTGGATTGCTCCAAACTCCAAAACATCATCAACTTTCATCAACTTCAACAAATATGCCAACAACAACTTGGAATCTATCCAAGTGAGCATAATATATCCTACCTAATGGTTTCCAACCACTTTTCAAACTTTGGAACCGTTGGAGGATTATTTATCCCTTCTTACAACATTTTGCAATCACAACAAAAGTTGTCAACTTGCACTTTTCAAATTTGGCAACTCCAAGGTGTATTCGACCTATTCCAAAGATTGGTCTGATGTTTCTAAGACCAATATTTATTTTCCTGACTCATGCCTAGACTCCTACTCACCCACATGGTCATTTATCCATGGTGGTTTATAAAATGTAACCATTACAATGCCTTACATCAATTGGGTCTTATTGACTCACAAAACTATCAACCTATTATAGATGATCCTTTTCACCTCATGGGTGATATTAGGCTCTCTTAGACTTCATTTGTGTCTTTGGGTGCTCCTGCACCACTCACCTCATCAATTATAGAAAAATATGCAAAAATATACCCTTTTTTTTAATAATTGACCTTCCACGCCTCTTTGGCATTGATATATTTATAAAGCACTGAGAGGGGGGGGTGAATAAGTGATACAAAAAATAATAACACTTTAAACACAGACCGGTAAAAACAATTAACCAGTATACTTAAGACTTTGCATGTAATCCAAAGTGTTATAAAAGCATCCACAACAACTAAAACATCCACCATAACACAAGTGTTTATACTTGGAAACTCAATTGGGAAAAAACACGGTGAGATGGGATTCACAAGTTAACTATCTGCAGAAATAGGTAACTGACCGGTTAAGGTCTACAAAGTGCTCTATTAGGAGCGAACCCTGTTAAAGATCCCAAAGCCCTGTTAGAAGCTATACCCAGTTAAAGGTAGTACCCTATTAGAAGTAACCTTGGTAGAGCATTTCAAACCCAAACTAATGGATCACCTGGTTAGAGGATTTGTACAATGAAGCTTGTTAGAGCTTACCTAGTTAGGGGATTTAACTATTGTAGTGATTAGAAAATAACAGGTGGTATGATCTATAAATAGCACATCTTGTTTGTATAGATCCTCTTCTTCTCACTCAATACTACATCACTGACATACTCTGCAACTCCTTCAATAAATCACATCAACTCTAACTCATATCATCACTTGTATCTTACATATAAAAATAGCTCATCACAATGTCTTTTTATAGACATTAGATTTCATGTTGCCTCAAGAACCTCATCACAATTTCCTAGGTTTAGTGTATCTAGACAATCTTTCATAACACATCACAGATTACTACCAAAAATGTCAGTTAGAGATAACTCATCACACAATCAGTGAAACCAGTTGGAACATCGATACTGGTTGAGTGTTAACCGCTTCCATCTCATAGACCCATTGTCCTCCATTCGCCTCCTTATTGTTCTTCGTTGAATCTTCAAACTAGTGTTAGTGAAATAGACCAAAACCAATTGTCATTCCTACATATATTGGTTGTCTACATATACCGGTTTAGACATCTTCATACTGGATAGACTTCTCTATACAAATGATACCGGTTTGCAATACTAAGACTTAGGAGTAGTACTGATTTGTCTTAACTAAGATGACTATGACAATATGAACATATGTGTGTGTATATGTGCCATCAATGACAACACATAAAGTCATCCATTACAAAAATCATCATCAAGCCAACAATCTCCCCCTTTGGCATTGATGGCAACACTTAGAAAATTTTACAACTTTACAACTAAGTGTGCTTACAAAAATTGTACATACATATTTCTACTCCCCTTTACAAACTCCCCCTTAATAATACATACAAAATTTTCACAATGACATACATATTTATACTCCCCCTTTGACAACAATGCCAAATTGAAAAGTAAAATACATATATATATATATATATATATATATATATATATCAAAATTAGCATAAAAAATTGCATATACATAAATATAAGTGGTTTTCAAGGAGCGATCACTGCAATTTTTAAGAAAATGTCAGTGAAAGTAATCTTCATTTGTGAAAAATCATTATCCCATGTTTCTAATAATGTTTCAGTGATTTCAATAGTTGTCATAACTTGTGCAGCAAATTCTTCCATTGCAT
The DNA here is from genome assembly GCF_030272615.1 of Cryptomeria japonica. Lineage (NCBI taxonomy): Eukaryota > Viridiplantae > Streptophyta > Pinopsida > Cupressales > Cupressaceae > Cryptomeria > Cryptomeria japonica. The sequence goes on along the minus strand of NC_081410.1, from coordinate 252,166,115 downwards.
CTATTGTGCTCATTTCTGGGGTCGCCAAAACCGCTTCTGAATCCTTGTATGCCCTTTGTAAGATTTCCATGTTAGGACTCAATTGGTTGTTCGGTTATTTCAAGGATCTAAGTCACTTATCTTGTTCAAAAACATAAACATCTAATTGATGTTGCAAAGCGTCAATTGATTTGCCAAAAACTAAGGTTGAATCTTGTAATGGTATGTAAGCATTACATGTCTTCTCCAGTTCCTCTTATGTATCTTCTCGCCTCTTCTTCAAATCATAATAGAAAAATGAAACGTTAGATGTATGGGCCAAAATTCATCCTCTACTTTCAACAATAGTTCTCAAAAGATCTTTATTCACAGATAAAGCAATCTTGCTTTTATCAATATCTGACATTAATTTCTCTCCCCTCTTATTCTTGTAATTCTTTTCAACTAAGGTATCTGTTGCTTCTTCAAGTGATTTTAGTTGGTTAGTAGCGTCAGCAACCAACTGGCCAAGCTTGTCGATAGGGGTAGACAAATTGCTAGTGTCAGTCTCTGGTAGGAGATTTGACAAAATGCCAACAACAACTTGTATAGTTTCTGCTTCTTTTCTCTACTCTTTTAACCTTTTCTTTTGAGCTTGGAATTGCATCATTTTAGAAATCTCCATTAGTTCAGATGCACTTAATTTGTCCACATAAATTAGACCTTGCATATTGATTGAGTCATCATCATCTTCAGTTTGCTGCTTCACCTTTTCTTTTTCCTTTTCATATTTTTTCTCTGCTATCTTCTCCTTTGTTTTCTCTTTTTCTTCATCTTTTTTCTTTCCAGTCTCCTTCTCTTCAACCTCTTTCTTCAATTTCTCTTTCTCTGCCTCTCTAGTGACCAATGGTAATTGATTTTCAACTTGGTGTTCATTATTCGGTGGCAGTTGAATATCCACACATGGTTCATTGACCAATGCTTCAATTGCTTCATGTGTATCAGTAACCAGTTGATGTACAGTTTCCTTAACTGGTTCAATGACATTACCAATTGTATCAACAGTGTCCTAGATTTCTTCAGTATCATGTACAAAGAATATAACCAGTGGAGAACTAGTGTCATCCTTATTCTTAATAGGATAGACAACATCTGGTGTAATAAACTCTTTAGCATCTAGCTCTGGTGGAGCTCCAAACTCTATTTGATTAGGCTTATTTTCATAGCCTTTCAATAGTGCATTCATTCTCTGAATGTCTTTTGCAATTCTATGAGTATCATCTTCAACAAGTTGAGTCTTTCCACCCAATAACTTCAGTCTGCTTGTCTTAGAATAAAATTTTCCTTTGAACTTAGCAAGCAATGCTAATAATTCATCTCTAGACAACTCAGGAAAATATTGAATGAAAACTCTATCAATAAATTCTCGATCCTGATCTACAACAACTTTCCATTTATTTTCAAAAATAGAATATAAATAAATAGAAATGTCCTTTTCAATATCTTGAGGCAACCAATTTTATTGACACAGATGGTTGATTACCTCTTGAACAATTTCTTGTTTCTGACCTTCATCAAATGAATCAAAATATTCTTTTACATTATCAAACCATTTCCTCCCTAATGTTTTTAATGTCCTCCCAAATTTTTCATTGTTTTTGTTGGAATCCAAGAACACTAAGAGGGGGGGCTGAATCAATGTTCTATTAGATTGATCAATTTTAACCTTATTAAAACAACCGGTATACCGGTACATATAGAATTGAAAGAAGTAAAGAAACCAATTAGCCAATCACATAAATGAATACCATAACACACAAAATTATACATAGAAAACCTCAAAGAGGAAAAACCATGGTGGGATTTGTGACCCACAATATCAATTCACTGGCCATATGAAGAGATATTACAAAATATAGGGGCCTGCACTTGCAGGAAGGCTTACAGCCTAGAGCACACTGCTCAATCACAAAAAGGAGCCTCACTGACTACATACAAATCCAAACTACAATCCGGAGAAATGATTGAACTACAAAGATAGCATCTTATATGCCTTAATACAGTTCCAGTTAAGCTTTGTTTGTTCCAGTCTGAAACCCTAGACCCTTTACCAGAATACCCCTTACATAAATATCCTCACATACATGATCTCTCTCATATGTTTTGCATTACATAACATCATCCTATTCTCCTATCCATCTATTAGAAAAAATGATCTAACCTGGTGACTTATATACCCTTCACAATTCATCATGCCTTATGTCGGCTTACAAAGATAATTACAATGTCAATATACATGTCGGCTAGATAACATAAATAAATCAATATCAAAACAATTGTCGATGTCAGATCCAAAAGATGTCGGCCTCCAATACCAATAACCTAATTCTAAACCATGTCATCCTGCATTGTCGGTAACCAAAGAATTCCTTTCAACCTGCTGGTGTTAGTGCCAGTGAAATTTCTGTGAAGTGCCTGTCGGTACAAAATTAACCCAAAATATGAAGCCAGAATAAATTGCCATGTTGTCATCAATGACAACATGGTGAAACCAACCAATTGAGTGTAAATTTCCAACAGGTTTGTATGATGTAACGTTAATAGGAGTACTTTGCTTTGAAATGTCTCCTATTGGTTTGGATTTCTTACCAGTCAATTTTATCTTCTTTGGTTCCTCTTCAGTGTCAATATCCTCGGATTCTGCTTAAAGAATGAGATGTCTACCTCTCTTCTTTGTTGTAGTCTTCTTATTTTCATATACCTTGGGTACCGGTTCCTTTTTTACTTGAAAACTTCTAGTCACCCTTGTACCGGTGGTCACAGAAGCTGCTTGCTCAGCTTTCTTATTTTTCTCTTTGCTACTACTAGGTTGAGCAGGTGCAATCCTTTCCTGGTAAGTTCCCAGACTTTTCTTCTTTTTATCCTTAGGATATGCCAAAATTTTATTGGTATAACTGATTAGTAAGTCATAGCTGACTTCATAGCTCATTTCTTCCATCTCTTCTTTCCTGGGTTCAACGGCCTCCATAAGGTAAAAGTCAGTGGTTACAGTGAAACAAATGTCTTTTTCAAATTGTTTCACCACTTCATCACATAGCCTTGACCTCATGCTCATCTTCTTTTGAAACTCATTAAAATATCTATTTAGGGCAATAGTAAATGTTTTCTTCACTGCCTTAATGCTATTTTTGATTTGGGTTGTAACCAGTGTGTCCTTGGACCATTGAATATCACCAATTCTTGGTATGAAATTATGAAAGTAGAAGAATAGACCAATCAACTATTGACCATATTTGAACTTTTGAATATTATCATTCTTAATTTATTTTAAGTTCAACATCAATTGACTTCTCATTTCCTCGCACAAATCATAATCTACATTCTCTTCCAACATTATGTAGGCGGCATGAACAGCAATAGATGGTACACTGTTCATCCTGCTAGAATGGAATATCTGATAGAAAATAACCATTGTTACAAATCTGGCTACTGGATCTACAATGTTTTTGACCAATATAGCATGACCGTCAACAGTGGTGTTTGTCAATGCAATCACAGTCTCTTTTGAAATTATCCTCAATTTTGGTACTTCACTGGTTTGGCAGAAACCAATTACTAGATGAACAACTTCCTTTGTGATTGTGTGTGACCTGTCAAGATACATATTCCCTCCATGTACACGACTAAGGATAATCCTAACATTCTCTTCCTCAAAATCTTCAATAAAATATGTTGCATTATGAAAACCCTTTTGATAAGCCCTAATATATTCGGGTTTGATTTTCTTGCTCTTATCACACAGAGATTTGAGCCGAGAATAGATTGCTAGTGATCCTAGATCCTCAATTTTGCAATCAATGTAACTAGACAAATCTCCTTTAATCAAAACCCCATCAGGAACTTGAGATGATTCTATTTTATCTGATTCCATTGACTCCATAGCTTCAGCAGTGATCATAAGACTCTTTGCTGGTGTAGATGATGATGCCATTCTAGATAATCTTGATTCAAGAGAGAATAACAAAAATACTTTATTCCCTTTGCATTGGCAGGGTTTCTGGTTGATCTCTTGAATGAACACTCATTTCACCTTTCCTTATCTTTGAATCCAATTCAACTTTTCATTTGTAGCACAAATCCATTCACAATTTTCTAACAATGCTCTGTTACGCTCTACAAGTGCTCAAAACTCTTCTTCGAATGTAATTAAGGTCAAAATAACTTAGTAAAACTTCCTTTTATAAACTTACCCACTGAACTAATTACACTACCGATAGGGTAGCAAACCCTAATTACTGCTTAATAAACTCGCCTATACCGATAGGTATATAACTGGTTGGTAATCCTTTAGAAAACTGATAGGCAATGATATCAAAAATTCTCATATTACAACTCGAAATGCAAAATTCTCTTACGATACACTCTTCAAGGGGTCCAGAAGTGGATTTACCACTATTCTCCCCTTAGGCTTGTTGAAAATCCCAGTTCACCAGTGCAGAATTCTCCACACTAGGTGAAGGGTTAGATTCTTCTGCTGGCTTGTCCTCACTTTTCTTCTTCCTAATTATGTTCATCTCCGCTTTGGTTTTTTCAACATCAACCTTATTCATACCTTTTTGATCTTCAGAGTGGTTAACCAGCTTGTTCTTCTTGGTTCTACAAAACTTAGCCATGTGTCTCATTTTGTGACAATGATAGCAAGCCATCCTAGATGCTCTCCAAGGTCCTGCATTACCTCTTCCAGTTCTCCTTCTGCAATTCATAGCCACATGTCCATAGTTATTGCAAATTGTGCAAATCACATTTGTTACCTTCTCCATCTCATATTGACTGAACCAGTTGACATAGGGTTTTTTCCAGTTCATGTTTCTCTAGTTGTCATAGGTACTTCTCTAGACACCGGTAGGTCTTGGACTCATGTGAGGTGATGGATTGTTCGCTCCATATCTGTATTCAACTAATCTATGTCCATACATATTGCATGTGTAACAATGACCTTCAAATCTTCTAGACACATATCTAGTGTTAGCATTATGGCATGTGTTCTCATTAGATCTTCTTCTACACACATTAGTAGTATGTCTAGGTTTGTGACATATAAAGCAAATAGGTTTGAAAGATTTCTTACTGGTAGGCTTCTTAGCCTTAGGAGAAATTTTACCTTTATGCATGTTGATCTTGGTACTAGAAGATTCTCCTTTCTCAGATGTATTGAATCCTAGTCCAGATGTGTCACCTTTCATCCTCTAAGATTGGATTTGTTCATCTAGCATGGAGGAACTCTTATTGAATTTCTAAAGTTTCCTATTAGTCTCAATAAGCTCTTTGGTAAGATCTTCATTATTTTTAGTAAGGGTCTCTTTAAGAGACATTGTTATTTCAAGATCTAACCATAATGTTTCTTTTTCTTCCTTCTCCTCATGTTAGTGTTCATGCAAAGCTGCATTCTCCTACTTAAACTTAGAAATCTCATGATCTCTCTCTTTGATCAGGTCTTCAACTACCCTCCTTGCTTCAATTTCTTGAATCATACGGATTGTTAGGGATTCAAGTTCTCTCCTCACATTTAGCTTTTCACCATTTAGTTTCTCCACTTCTTCATCCAGTGCATCTATGTTGGCATCATCTGAAGAACTGTTGTTAGAGATTTCCAATAGTTGCTCAGTCAACTCTTACCTTTTTACTTGTGAAGCTTTAAATCTACCTCTCAGGGTTTCAAGATCTTCCCTGGTTGCATCAAGTACTCTATCCATCTCTCTATAACTCATATCTCCCATAATGGATTTAGGGTTTCCTTCCAAGCGATTAAGCCTTAAGGAAGTTAGGCTCTGATACCAATTGATAGACTTATAAAGCACTAAGAGGGGGGGTGAATCAGTGATAGAAAAAATAATAACACTTTAAACACAGACCGGTAAAAATAATTAACTAGTATACTTAAGAATTTACATGCAATCCAAAGTCTTATAAGAGAATCCACAACAAGTAAAAAATCCACCATAACACAAGTGCTTATACATGGAAAACCCAACTGGGACAAACCACGGTGAGATGGGACTCACAAGTTAACTATCTGCAAAAATAGGTAACAGACTGATTAAGGTCTACAAAGTGCTTTGTTAGGAGCTATACCCGGTTAAAGGTAGTACCCACTAATACATTTGGACTAGATTTCCAACTGAGATTTCTGACAAAGAAGGTATATTGTGACCAAATTTGATTTTTTTTGAAAAAATGCCCGAATTCGTCAGAATTCCGATGGAAATTTTCCATTTGGTTTCGATGAAGAAGGCATTAGCAATGAAATTTTTTTTTTCAAAAAAGTGCTCAAGTTCGTCGTAATTCCAACAACAACGGCCATTACTTTAAAAAAAAAAAAGAGGGCAAGTCATTTGTGCATTGCAATCCTGCGTAGGCGTCTGTGGCAACTTCAACCCCCAACAATATCAAACCCGTGTTGAACGCATTTGTGCATTGCTTACAATCCTGCATAGGAGGTAGATTCTTCACCTTAATTTCATGTTGCAAAAAATATACCATTCAAGAGATTCTACAACTTTTGCTTTTATACATGCTATCTATGTCTGCATTCTTGTGGGATATTGACCGATTGTGGAAGCAACTCTTGGAGTATGAGAGATTCCTTTTTTATGCAAAAGATGTTAGAAAATGAGACATGTCGTGGTTAATTTCCCTAGTTTTTTATGCAAATTGGTCAATCTCCTATTCATATTGATTATACAATCTCAGGTCGGATGGCTTCTAGTCAAAGGTGTGGTTCCCTAAATGTGTAATACCCTGTAGGAATCTACTCCTCATAAAACCATAGAACTGTGATTGAGGAGTGAGCGTTCAATTTTGTCAGAGCAATCCCTTCATCCTGTATACGTGTTGATTGATCATTATTGTACGAGTTAATATATAAGGTGGTGTCTTCCTCTGGATACTGAATCGATGGAGATCAAACCAATGCACAAGAAAACAATGGGAATGAATATTATTCAAGTGGTTTGCAACCTTCATTCAGTGTTGTTTGGGCAAGCCTTTCTTTCTCTTGCTAGCCAGCCTAACACACCCGACCCAGAAGCCCTACGGAGATACAATTGTGTTTGGTTCAGCACAACCCTAACCTAGAAGGGGTGGACTGAAAATCTCCAACCACACAACTTATCACTTTGTAATTAACATATAGTATAAAGCTAGTCTATATGACCCCCAAACCATTTTCTTACTGTCTCGGGTTACCCTAGTTTAGGGTATTGGTAGTTTTTACTAAATCTTCTCTATTTTAGGGTATTAGCGACTATCTCTCCTTTTGCATAGTTTTAGGTGGCATACAAAGTCATTGCCTTCTTTAGCTTCCTTGCGAACTCAACCTCAATGATCATCTTTTGCAAACTTACTTTCTTCAATACTTTCTTCTTTATCCTTTCAAAGTTGAATTGTAGCCACTTAGGAACATCTAGATTCTCATCACTTTGGATGGACGGGTTCATGGTAGTTACAACCTACTTTGGCCTTTGTTCTTCATCTTGTTGCTTGTGCACCTAAGTTTAAAATTTTGGAGGAGTCATCTTGGGGGTGGGGCCTAGATAGATCCTCTTTTTCTTGTTCTCCATTCTTCTTTGACTCCATATTCTAAGTTCCTTCTGACTTATATTTCATTTTCATGAGTCAACTTATAGTTCTTAATTCAGTTATAGGCTAGTATCTTGTGTATTGATTGTACCTCTTAGTTTGATAGGGTTTTGGGTGGAATTTAATCTCTAATTTTGAGGAAAAAGTTTCCCTATAAATGTAATTTCAAAATTCATTTTGAGGGTCTAATAATTGATTATTTAAGGTCCAAGTTTAGTAACACTCATTAGTGTGTTTTCTTTCAAAAGACATTTAGCAATAGGTTGTAGATTGAATACTTGTGCTTTGCTAGAATATTTTGAAGAATTAATGGAAATGAAGTTCATAGTTTGCAACGGTATTGGTAGTCTTTTTTGATTGCTTGGTATTCTTTTATTTCTTTCATTTTCCTTGGTCCTGAATTAATACTTACATTTATGAAACATCTTCTTTGTTATAATCAATTTGTGCATCTTTCATGGTGATTGAGGTTAATAAGGAACATGTGAATGAATAGTAGTAGTTGTTCTACAGCTTTCCTTGGTCTCATTTTCATGTTAGAATTGGCAATTTTGGCATGATAAATTATTTACATACAAAGTTATTTCTAGATTTTGTTGATAATGGGAATTTAGGTAATCCTGATGATTCATTTTCTCGTAGCCTTGTTCTATCCTTTGCAATTTATTTTAACCTTTTAGCTTAGGCAGATTGAGAAATCAACATTTCAACTTGATTAGTGACATTTTCCCCTTGAACAACTTGATTAGGAAATGATAAATTCTAAATGTAAGCTAACTTAACTCAAGGGACTGAGATGGTATCCTACCATGAAAGATGATAGTTATAAGCAAAATACTACCTAGTGATATGTGTAATGCCCCGCCAGGAACCCTAAAGGAAAACAACACAACTAGGCAACTAAAGGGTGAATTTTTATTTTTTTTTTAAGATTAAGTGCATTAATTATAACCATTGCACATTTAATAACACAACAAAAGTCTAACACATGATTTCCTAAGGGTTACCGAAGAAGATAAATTCATAGATTATATTAACACCATCATTAATCCAATTGCCCATTTAATTAGATAAATTAAATGCTTAAGTTTAAAACTACACATACATCTAAATTCCAAAATGAAAGAACCAAAGTATTCCAAAGCATTTATTTATCCATATACCATTTTTACATAAGATCAAAGAAACTGAATTAACATAAATTGCACTAACATAATATTACAATATCCATAAATACATGGCTTCCAAAAATACCACGGAATCCAAAAGTTACAATATCAAGGTTACATAAAAGTTTGATACAATGACCGCAAGGTCTCAACTGAACAATGATCAAGAACATGAGTTGGTACATGAACCATGAACCAAGAAATACCAACGAAGCCTTTCCTCGCCTAAAGATACAATCCAGAACATTCGATGGGAAGTGGCACTACCACCTGACCATGTGATCTCAAATTGGAACCACCCCACCATGCTAGGAGATAGTAGAAAACCCTCAAGCAAGCAAAGTAAGACAAGTACAAAAGAACTACAAGACTCCGCAAACATCCATGTGACTCAACTCACAAACACTAGTGACTCTAAGGAGAGAGTGTCATCACATAGCTTGATGGTTACCATGGTAGGCCTCCTAGGTCCCAGCTCTCTGTTCTGGTAACCTCAACCGGCTTTCGACTCCAACTAAGTCTCATGCGAACCCTACCAATCCTTTCGTGAAGACAAGGTGGTAAGTTTGCCATTCCAGGCCTTCTCGTAACATTATGAGCCTTGTACAAGAACTACACCTATGCACGAGGTACATTATCTTAATTAATATTTATTCTACCCACCCCCTAATCAATTATTAGGTTATCACTTCTTAACTGACTTTCGACGGGTTATCTTGTCATCCACTTTGGGCACGGCCCCCGCTTGAAAGCCACTCTCTCTCATAGGACACTAACATGAAAGGTCTCTCTATGAGAACTCTATGGTGAAATAGACAATCATAACTAATCTTGACAAACCACAGGTGAAGGATACACAATCACTAACCTAGGATTGACCATTTGGACAAAACACACAATGGCTCACATCAACAAGGTTATACAACAACACCTGACCAAGGGGGTATAACAACATATGACATACCGACAACTCAACCAGAATTGCAACAAAATTAATTTTGACTGCAAATACCATTTACACAATATCCTAATACAGACAACTTTTCTTTAAACAACCAAAAGCATAAAATACTTGCAATTAAAGATTTTCCAGAAAATAAGAAAATACAACTATATTAACACAAGGAAACCAATGTTGTCATTTGTCCAATAAAGTTAAATAAAATAACATAAAAATTAACCCCCTAATTATATGTTCATGATTAATTTACAAATAAACCTGATTAGATATATCAATAATCTAAATTAAATTCCAAATTAAAAATTATATATAATAATATAATATAATTACATAAATATATATATTCTACGAATATAATATTATATAATTATATCACATTAAAATATATAATAAAAAGAAGATTTAACTTTGAAATATCTTTCATTTCAAAAATAACATAATTAAAACCACGGAAAATACTATTTATATAATATTATTATTATTATTTTTATTTTTTTTAATTTTTATTTTTTTTAATTTAATTTTTTTTTTTTTAAACGTACAATAACCTAAAAACTAGTAAATTCTATTTTCAACCAAAATTTATTTCCAATCAAATTTATTAAAAAGGGAAATTAATTAATACATAATTTCTCCAAAATAATATAATAAAACAATTTCCCTTAACTTTTAATAACACAATAAATTTAATTAATGATTAAATTTATTTCTAAAATAACTAAATAATTCCATAGAGATACACAAATATTAAAAAGGACTACCATAGCCAAGTATCGAAACAAAAATCAAACAAGTTTCCAGCAATCTAGTGAGTCGACAGGTAATAGAGGAGCTTGCTTCTCTTGTGGACAGTTTGGTCATAGAGTTGCGCAGTGCCCTCAGCGTTTACACAATATAGGTAGTCAGAGGCCAACAGCATATGAACCTACAGTGGGAGATGTAGGGAGATCCCATAGAGTGTTTGTAGTGGTAGATGGCCGCCAAGTTGATCATCCGGGTACAGTCATTGAGGCAGCAGGTATGTTGCATGGAATCCCTATCTCTGTACTTTTTGATTCCGATGCTTCGAATTCTTTCATTTCCTCATCCATTGTGGAACAATGTGGACTTACGTCTACTAAGTAGGAGGATAGATGGCAAGTAGAGTTGGCTACATGTGTCTGTGTTTCTATAGATGCTTTCATTCCCAGTTGTAAGTTGGACCTAGGAACCATAGTTACCTCAGTTGACCTTCGAGTTATTCCTTTGGGTTCTTATGGAGTTGTATTGGGGATGGATTGGCTATCATCTCATAGTGCTCATGTAGATTGTTGCAAGAAGACAGTGGAGTGTTTAGATGACCTTGGTAGAGAAGTGGAGATTGTTGGAGTCCATAGGTTGATATCCCTATGTATGATCTCCACTATGAAACTTAAGCGGTGCATGCGTAGAGAGTGTCAGCTTTTTGCAGTGTCTCTTGAGGATGTGGATGAGTCAGAGAGTCAAGAAATCACTCTTGATAGTCACCCTATTCTAGGGGAGTATGCTGATGTGTTTCCATTGGATATTCCTGGTATGCCTCTGAAGCGAGACATAAACTTTCGTGTCGATTTGGTTCCTGATGCAAAACCTATTTTGAGAGCTCCATATCGGATGACTACTCAGGAGTTGAGTGAGTTGAAGTTGCAGATAGAAGAATTGTTGACCAAGGGATTCATTCTTCCTAGTGTTTCCCCTTGGGGTGCGCCTGTTATCATTGTTAAGAAGAAAGATGGTTCTCTTCAGTTATGCATTGATTACCGACAGCTGAATAAGGTAACCATCTGGAATAGATATAGCTCGTATAGATGACCTTTTTTATCAGGTTAAGGGAGCTAAGGTGTTCTCTAAGATTGATTTGAAGTCCGGATACCATCAGTTGCGCATTCAAGATGCAGACATTCATAAGATAGTGTTTCGTACTCGTTATGGTCACTATGAGTTCACAGTGGTGCCATTTGGGTTGACGAACGCACCTTCAATTTTATTGAGCTTAATGAATCATTTTTTTTGCACCTACCTTGATCATTTCATCATTGCATTTTTGGATGACATTCTGATTTATTCTAGATCTATGGAGGAGCATGAGGGTCACTTACGTTAGGTATTGCAATGCTTGAGGGAGAATCAGCTTTGTGCCAATTTGGCAAAGTGTGACTTCTTCCAAACTGAGGTGAACTATCTTGGTCATGTGGTTTCAGGAGAAGGTATATCCATGGATCCTTCAAAGATCCAAGCCATTATTGATTGGCCAGTGTCGACCAATGTTTTAGAAGTTAGGAGTTTTATGGGTTTGGCCGGGTATTACCATCACTTTGTTGAAGGATTTTCCTGAATAGGACACCTGATTACTTCTCTTCAGAGAAAAGGGAAGAAGTTTGTTTGGTTAGAACAGTGTGAAGCAGCTTTTAGGACCTTGAAGGAACTCCTTGTCAATGCTCCAATTTTGGCAGTTCCTGATCCATCTAGATATTTTATGGTATGCACAGATGCCTCTTTGGAAGGTATAGGTGCAGTGCTTATGCAAGATGGACGTGTGGTTACTTATGAGTCTCACAAACTCAAGAACCACGAGTTGAACTATCTAGTTCATGATTTAGAGTTGGCAATTATAGTTCATGCTTTGGTTAGATGGCGGCATTTCCTATTAGGACATCGTTTTGAGCTGCATAGTGATCACCACGGTCTGTAGTATATATTCACGCACCTGAACTTGAATGCTCGACAGCGGAGATGGATGGAATTCTTCTATGAGTATGATTTTGAGGTTCGTTATATTTAGGAGAAAGAGAACGTAGTGGCAGATGCTTTGAGTCATAGGCGGCATGAAGTTTCAGCATTGTCCCTTGGAGTAGGCTTGAGAGAGAGAATTCTAGGAGTTCTTCCTCGGGATACTTGGTATCAAGATGTTAGAATGGTGATAGATTCCAGAAGGCCTTCAGAGGGTAGATTTTCTGGATATAACCTTGAGGCAGATGGACTTCTTCGTCACCATGGATAGATCTATGTACCTCCTTTGGAGGGTCTTCATGTTTTGATCATGACTGAGGCCCATTGTGCACCTTATTCGACACATCTAGGTGTCAAAAAGATGCATGCAGATCTTAGACAGATTTATCATTGGGCTTGTATGAAACATGATATTGCTGATTTTGTGTCGAAGTGTTTAGAATGTTAGCGGGTGAAGGTAGAGCATCAGCACCCAGCAGGGCTTTTAGAGCCTAATTGGGTACCGGATTGGAAATGGGATATCATTTCCATGGATTTCATTGTTGGATTTCTTGTCTCTTCACATTGTCATGATGCTATCATGGTCATAGTTGACAGATTGACTAAGGTTGCTCATTTTGTTCCTATTCGACCTTCCTATACAGCTGTGGTGGTGGCACGAGTCTTCTTGGAAGATGTAGTGAGATTGCATGGGATTCCAAGGCGGATCATATCTGATAGAGATAATGTCTTTACCTCAGCATTGTGGACCTCACTTTAGCATGCTTTGGGGACTCAATTGAATTTTAGTTCAGCTTATCACCCAGAGATAGATGGTCAGACAGAGCGAGTGAATCAGGTGTTAGAGGACATGCTTCGCATGTATGTGATGGACTAACAGTCACGTTGGGAGGACTATATCTATCTAGTGGAGTTTTCATATAACAATGGATATCATAGCTCCATAGGTATGTCCCCCTTTCAGGCATTGTATGGTTGTTCTTTCCGCACTCCTTTGAGTTGGGATCGGCTAGAGGATAGTGTGCTTATAGGGCCGGATATTCTTTGGGAGATGGAGCAGCAGGTAGAGCGGATTCGTGAGAATTTGGTAGCTACACAGGATAGGCAAAATAAGTATGCAGATGCTCATAGGGTAGATCATCAGTTTTCTATTAGTGACTGCGTGTTCTTGAGAGTGCATCCGCAGAAGAGTCCAATCCGTTATGGAAAGGGTTCTAAGTTGGCACCTCAGTTTATTGGACCTTTTGAGATCCTTGAGAGGATAGGACCTATTGCCTACCATCTTGCCTTGCCACCGAGTCTATCCCACATCCATGATATTTTCCATGTTTTAGTTCTTCGACCTTATCATCCTGATGTGACACATGTTCTTGATTGGAACTCTTTGCAGGTCGAGGATGGGCAGCTTTCCATGGAGCTCATGCGCATTCTTCAGCATCAGGATTTGATCCTCAAGGGTTGCACCATCGACCAGGTAAGGGTCCTATGGGACCCAAATGATGAGACCTTGGCAACATGGGAAGATGCAGTGAAGATGAGAGAGTTGTACTCTTATATGTTTTAGACTTCCAGGAGTAAGCCTAGTTTTGGGAGGGAGAATGTAGTACCCCTACTCGTTTGAACTTATTAGACTCATATTTTATTATTGTTTACTTTCAGTGGATACATTACCATGATGTGTTATTCTGATTTTTATGACATTATTTCATGCTTTATCTGGATATGAGATGAATAATTTATTGCAGTATTCAGTACTTGTGATTTATGGCATTTTATGGATTATTGCTATGTACTGACACTTTATTTTATCTATGCAATGTGAAATTATATGTTGCGTGTCTGCGAGTGTTTTGGATGCAAGGGGATGATTTTCCTTCATGCATTTCAGTGAGACAGGGAACGTCATGATTCTCCTTCATCAGTGTGTATGTCATGTTTTCTATATTGTATATATGCATGTGTGGTTCGATGATGCAGGATATTGCAGGTACAAGTACCGGGTAGGTACAGGGTATCGTCTCCACCTGACTTCATAGGTTTGAGCTTGCCTTATATTTTCCAAGGAAAGTGGAGGAGGTAGTAGTTGACCCTATTTTACTCAAAACACTCTTGTGAGTGTCATCAGTTGGTCATCCTCTCAGTTAGTTCGGCCTTCGTATTTTGTCGTTTGATCTTTTTATGAGTATTTTCTTGGGGTTTGTTTAGTTTATGTGTTTTAGTAGATTTAATTAATTAATTAAATTTATGGAGTTATCTCATAGTTGGTATTTTTGAATTATGTATTTTAAGCATTGACATTATAAATTTAGTTAATTAAAAGAAATTATTAAATTAAGTTGCAAGCTGCATGATTTTAGAAATATATTTTATTTAAATTTTAGTGGAAAATAAATTGGATTAATTTCATTTATTGTTTCCTGGAATTTTAAATAAATAAAAGAATAAATGAATAAATGAATAAAAGAATTAATTAGAATTAAAGTATTGCTTTAATTTATTTATTTAGAAAATTAATTAATTTGCATGAGAAAAGAAAAGAAAGAAAAATGATTTTTAATTATTGCATGTTAACTTATCCCTTTGTTAGAAATTTAGAAAAGAAAATAAAATTGCTTTTATTACTAAATTTAGTTTTTTGGGAAAAATATATTCAACCTAGAATTTTAGTTTAAAAAGGGGAATAGGTCTTTATTTTAGGGGGAGATAGGAAACAGGTCACGGATTTAGGTGAAGAGAAATTTATTTGGAAGCTTGTTGAAGGATTGGTTCTCTTGTACAAATTTCTTCCAGGAAAGCTATACCAGGTTGGGTGGCTTCGTTTGATTGTTTGTTTTAAAGAAAATATTTTATTTCTTTCTTCTTTCTAAATGATGTGTGTGTTAAGATGTTTGTCAAATCTAAAAATCATGTCTGATTATTCCTTGTTCTTGGCTAAAGTCCATTCCTGAAGTTAATTTTTGGTTTATGGAAAAAAGTTATTTCCTGGGTGTTTTTAGATTTAAATTTTGAGAAGATTGGGAAAAGTTATTATGGCAAATTTTGCCAAGATTTTTATTGTGCATGAAAATTGCAAGATTTGGGAGGAATGAGATTACCAGAGAAAATATTCCCTCTTGTTTGATTTTTGTTTCGATACTTGGCTATGGCAGTCTTTTTTAATATTTGTGTATCTCTGTGGAATTATTTAGTTATTTTAGAAATAAATTTAATCATTAATTAAATTTAATGTGTTATTAAAAGTTAAGGGAAATTATTTTATTATATTATTTTGGAGAAATTATGTATTAATTAATTTCTCTTTTTAATAAATTTGATTTGAAATAAATTTTGGTTGAAAATAGAATAGGTTATTATATATATATATATATATATATATATATATATATATATATATATATATAAAAATAAAATAAAATAAAATAAATCTAAAAAAAATTTAAATTAAAATTAAATTAAAAAAATAATAATAATAATAATATTATTATATATATAGTATTTTCTGTGGTTTTAATTATGTTATTTTGGAAATGAAAGATATTTCAAAATTAAATCTTCTTTTTATTATATATTTTAATGTGATATAATTATATAATATTATATTCATAGAATATATATTTATGTAATTATATTATATTATTATATGTAATTATATTATATTATTATATATAATTTTTAATTTGGAATTTAATTTAGATTATTGATATAATCTAATCGGGTTTATTTGTAAATTAATCATGAACATACAATTAGGGGGTTATTTTTTATGTGATTTTATTTAACTTTATTAGACAAATGAGAACATTGGTTTCCTTGTGTTAATATAGTTGTATTTTCTTATTTTCTGGAAAATCTTTAATTGCAAGTATTTTATGCTTTTGATTGTTTAAAGAAAAGATTGTCGGTATTAGGATCTTGTGTAAATGGTATTTGCAGTCAAGCTTAATTTTGTTGCAATTTTGGTTGAGTTGTCGTTATGTCATATGTTGTTATACCCCCTTGGTCAGGTGTTGTTGTATAACCTTGTTGATGTGAGCCATTGTGTGTTTTGTCCAAATGGTCAATCCTGGGTTAGTGATTGTGTATCCTTCACCTGTGGTTTGTCAAGATTGGTTATGGTTGTCTGTTTTGCCATAGAGTTCTCATAGAGATACCTTTCATGTTAGTGTCCTATGAGAGAGAGTGGCTTTCGAGTGGGGGTCATGCCCGAAGTGGATGACAAGATAACCCGTCGAAAGTCAGTTAAGAAGTGATAACCTAATAATTGATTAGGGGGTGGGTAGAATAAATATTAATTAAGATAATGTACCTCGTGCATAGGTGTAGTGCATGTACAGGGCTCATAATGTTACAAGAAGGCCTCGAATGGCAAACTTACCACCTTGTCTTCACAAAAGGATTGGTAGGGTCTGCATGAGACTTAGTTAGAGCCGAAAGATAGGAGTGGTTACCAGGACAGAGAGCCAGGACCTAGGAGGCCTACCATGGTAACCATCAAGCTATGCAATGACACTCTCTCCTTAGAGTCACTAGTGTTTGTGAGTTAAGTCACATGGATGTTTGCGGAGTCTTGTAGTTCTTTTGTACTTGTCTTACTTTGCTTGCTTGAGGGTTTTCTATAATATCCTAGCACAGTGGGGTGGTTCCATTTTGGGATCACATGGTCGGGTGGTAGTGCCACTTCCCATCAGATTTTCTAGATTGTATCTTCAGGCGAGGAAAGGCTTCGCTGGTATTTCTTGGTTCGTGGTTCATGTGCTAGCTCATGTTTGTGATCATTGTTCAGTTGAGACCTTGTGGTCATTGTATCAGACTTTTATGTAACCTTGATATTGTAAATTTGGATTTCGTGGTATTTTTGGAAGCCATGTATTTATGGATATTGTAATATTATGTCAGTGGAATGTATGTTAATTCAATTTCTTTGATCTTATGTATAAATGATTTATGGAAAATTGAATGCATGGGAATTTAGATGTATATGTAATTGTGAACTCAAGCATTTACTTTGGCTAATTAAATGGACAATTGGATCAACCATGGTGTTAATATAATCTACGATTAATCTTCTTTGGTAACCCTTAGGAAATCATGTGTTAGTCTTCCGCTGTGTTATTAGACGTGCAATTGTTATAATTAATGCACTTAATCCTAAAAAAAAATTATTTCACCCTTTAGTTGCCTAGTTGTGTTGTTTTCCTTTAGGGTTCCTAGCAGGGCAAATTTTAATTAACTAAATTTATAATCTCAATGCATAAAATACATAATTCAAAAATACCAACTATGAGATAATAAGTTCAAATGAGTAGGGGTACTACAATATGAAAGTTGATGCAAGATAGTATGGACAACAAGGAAATTTATTTTGAACTTTGACAAGATTGAATCTTTGGGTGGAAGTTTGAATGGATTGATAGCGAAAAGGCATGCTGATGTAGAGAATCCAATAAACTCAACCAACAAGGGAGACATTTCTGCCAACTCACCTATTCAATTAGGTGTCAACCCTTCACTTACTTACAAGACCCCTCACAAGGCCACGAGTTACTCAAAAGGACAAATAAACATGTCTAAGTCACAATCCAACTCTCCAACATTCAATCACCACCAAACCCTCAACCCTTATTCACACAAATCCTCCTTCAACTGGGTCTTCTAATCCCCCCTGGTACTCAACTCACAAAATGTACTAGATATCCAAAAACCAATGTACTTTCAGATACTCTTACAAGAACCACTAAACATATACCACCATGGGTCTTTACCCTCCCAACCACCCAAAGGTCAAAGGAAGATTCACTGCTGCAACACTCAGTTTTTGTTACAGTATCAAGCACTTAGGATAGTCACTCCTTTTATGACAGTATCAAGATCGGATCGATACTGGACTGGGTAATAATGGAACTGCCAACAATGTATTTCTCATATCAAATAATAAAGAGAATATAGGGCTGTATCTATGAAGAAAAAAAATGTTGGAAAAGACTATTTCCACCTACTTGGCCACC
Source organism: Cryptomeria japonica (assembly GCF_030272615.1). Lineage (NCBI taxonomy): Eukaryota > Viridiplantae > Streptophyta > Pinopsida > Cupressales > Cupressaceae > Cryptomeria > Cryptomeria japonica. Next base: position 252,147,636 of record NC_081410.1, on the reverse strand, counting down.
AAAGTGGTTTTTGAGGTGTATTCAAAGATTTTACTCCTTTTGTTGTATTTTCACTTGAAATATGGTTGAATAGGCTTTGTAAGCTCCTAGATACTTGGTACATGTTCTAATTGAGTCAAAAGAGTCTCAAGACTACCCTATAGTCATGCTCTACCTTATCTTGCTACTCAATTAGCTTCCCAAACTTATAGGACATATGGTTTTATTCCATACTTTGAGTTGAAATTGTCTTGGGTTAGATATAACTAAAATAAGCCATTCCTTCAAGTACTTCAAAAATTGTCAAAAAGACTTCATACTACTATCTACATGTGTTTCTATCCTTAAGAAGTCTAATTTATGCAAGTGAAAAAACACCTAAGAGGTCATAGCTACTCCTTTTGACTTGGTAATATTCATGGTTTTTCTTTGTCTATTTAACTCCATTCCTTGCATCTTACCCACTATCTTGTAGCATACTTTGTTTTCTTTTTTAGTGAATTGCATTTAGTGGACTGTTGTGCATCTTTAAAATCATTTGACAACTTCAGGAAATGGTTTTCCTTCTTTATTACTTGACTATATCGTTTAATATGCATGGATGGTATTATCATTAAATATTCAAGATGGACCTTATATGGATGGTCCTTGCACCTTTTCAAATTCAACTTTTGCAAAAGTCCAAATTTGGAGAGGAAATTCCTATTATTTGCGAATCCAACATTCATCTTTCAAATTTTAGGTCCAATTTCCATGAATGAGGGTTCCCAAGACCCTAGTCCTATAAAAATGAGCCATGAGGAACATCATGAATAAGGGAATGAACCAAATTTATGGAAACATTGTCAAACCTAAGTACAATTAGGCATAAATAAGGCACAACCACTTATATTGAGTCCAAACTTAGTGTATATTTTTAAAGAGATGCAACTTATGATGCAATATTTAGCCCCCTCTTAGCAAGAGTATGAAATTATGCTCATTTACTCTTTGGAAAATATGGAGAGCCCAAATATTCTTTCACCAAGATATTGAAGAGTCAAAATGACTACAAGTTTGGAAAGGTGGTAGCTCCCAAGACTTATGATATTGTCAATCTACAATAATGAGATAAAAGGGAAGTACAAAGTGAGTAATATGAGTAACATTGGTAACACACATGGAGCATCCAAAACACAAAGTTATGACATTTAGAACTAGTAAGATTCATATATTCTCACTAGGAACCATATCAAAAAGACAAGGCATAGATCTAGGACTAGTAAGATCCTTATATAGTTACTAGGAGTCATGTCAAAGACACATAAAAACATGATACCCAAGTTAGTAAGATCCTCTAATATTGGTCCATTGGGAAAAAAGTTGTCATATTGCCATGACAACTTTTGCATTTCTTGTAGAAACTTCTTAAAAATATGGTTGGAAAGTTAGTTTATGGTGGTTTGAGGTTGTAACATGCTTGGATGGGAATGAAATTGGGGTTTTATGTGCATTTTTTCATGCTATGTATCATATCATGCTTGATGATAGACCTTTTTTCATGCTATGTATCATATCAGGGAAGAATTTGGTGGGAAGACCAAGCAATTGGTATTTTGAAGTGGTTGATGATAGAGAGAGGGGTGAGGGGACCCTTGCAACCTTTGGAAGGGTTTTTCGAACAAAACCAAATGAAATAGATTAAATTTATATGATTGTCCTAAGGGTATTGATTGTCATAGTCATAGTTTTACTACTGATATTATTTTTGTTTTGACAGAGTTGTGTTTGTAAACCCAAGTGTGGACATTTAATGGAGTCATGAGATGTCTTAAGACTACATTAATACTTAAAAACAACATAGTGTGTAGGCAGCTAAAATATGAAAGTACTACATATTGGAAGGAACGTGTGATGATGCCATGAAAGGTCTGATATCCCTATGTATTGAACTGAGAAAACCAGTGAAAGACAAAAAAAAATGCATTGAGAAGGCAAAAGGTTGAATTGCCTAATGTTTTTTGTTGAAGTGATGTATGGGGACCCTCCCAAGTTAAATACATTGTTGTAGTTTCAAAGGGTAGAAAAAGAATAAGCATTTTATTTACCATCCTAATAGACCATCCATCATAACAATTATTACCAATATTGATGTGTGTGTTGCAAACAAAGTTCTAGAGGAAGGCTCTTTCTATTGTAATACCAAGTGAGTGTTCATAGACCTTCTGTAGGGTCCTCCTAGCCTAGAGTTAGGAGTTCGAAGCCTACATACATTGATTTGGCCTTGTGGCCATCAATGAGTGCTCACCCAATAGGATAAGTCTTGAGACTGACAATTTGGGAAGTGTGGCATTGTTGAGAGCCAACATTTATGTGTGAACCCCATCTTCATGTATTATGATTATTTGCCATGATACTTGACCCTATCCTCCTGGTGTTGGCTCAATTCATATTAGTGTGTTTTGTTGAAGAAACATGATGTGAGAAGTTTGATGTAGAGGCAAGGGTAGAACTCGGTATTTCATATTAGGACAGCAACCACATTGATTAGGCAAGTCAGATAAGGTCTCTCCAATGTTTAGGATACTAAATTCACATTAGACACTCATGGATGACCCCAATTAGGCATTTGTCAACTTAATATTATACAAGGATTGCATACCACAAAGCCATTAGACATGTTTTGAGATGAAAAAGAAGAGTTAAATGGTTTTGGTTCAATGATGATAATTTCTATTTTCAATTAATTTAATTTGGTATATTATATTGAAACGTGATTTCATAACTAACATTTCAACTTCTATATAGCTAGTTCTATAGCCCGATTTTCTTGCATGTGAAGAAAGACCATGTTAGACAATATAAATGAACAACAAAAGAAGGAGACAATTGCTAGATTATGGTCTAACTTGAAAAGAAAAGGTGATGGAAAATGTTATTGTCCATGCAAAATTTGTAAGGGGTTAAAGACTAATAGACTTCTAATCAAATTAATGAAGAAACATTGTAGGCTACATGGTCACATTGAAGGTGGACATGATTATCATCCATTGGTAAGTTTTTCATTATATCGTTTTAACAATTTATATACATAATAAATCATGTGATGATGAGATCATGATCATGGTTTATTTATGTTTATCAATTTTATATAGGTCGAGCACCCCAAAGCACATGGTATGGATCAACACAACCCGAAGAATATGGTTTTTGAAGTGGACGAACATGGAGGTGTGAATATCGAAGCTAAAGATAATGATCCCATGGAAGATGACGATCATGAGCCAGAAAACACAATTGAAGATGATGGTACAAATACATTGATCCATGACACATTTAGTACTCGCACAGCTAATCATGATGATGAAGATGACCTTGATGTTGTTCATGATGTCCCTCTACTTGAGAAGGCATCTGAGGCCCTTTACGAAGGCTCGCAGACAACTCTTCTCTCCGTTGTATTATTGTTGGTGAATTTGAAGGTTATGAATGGTTTATCCAACATAGCAATGTCACGTATGTTCAGGTATGTCATATATGTCATAATAAACTGTGAATTATGATGTACCATTAATATTCTTTATATTAACAAATTATATTTTTTTGTTATAGATTGATAGGTGATTTTTTGTTACCACCATCAAATATTCTACCTCACTCATACCGAGAATTATCTACCATTATGAAAGATATTGGAATGGAGTATCAAGCAATACATATTTATCCCAATGATCATATTATATATCACAAACAACATGAATTTTGAACTGAATGCCCTGAATGTCATATCAGTAGATATCGAACAGATCAAATAACAAAAAGGGTTCCTCACAAGGTTCTTCGCTATATTCCCATTATTTGATGTATGCAATGATTATTCAAGTGCAATAGCTTGGCACAATTTATGGATTACCATGCACGCAATAGAAGTTGAGATGTCATTATTCGAATGCCTGTGGATGGTTCAGCATTTATCGACATAGAGGAAAAGTGGCCACACTTTAAAGAAGAACCTCATAATCTCAGGCTTTCATTGGCAGCGAACGGTGTCAATCCATTTGGAGAGATGAGATCTATTTACTCAGTGTGGCCTGTTTTTGTTATCAACAATAACATTCCTCCATGGATGTCAATAAAGAGGGAGCACATAATGTTGGCAATGATTTTGCCAAGTATTTTATCATTTAAATATAGTTGTCTAAATTTAATTATAAATATTGCAGTAAAATGGTCATAATAATTATGTAATGTTTTTGTTCATTCAATTAGGTAAGTACCAAGTTAAAGATATGAATGTATATATCAAGCCTCTTATCGACGAGTTGCTGGAGTTATAGAATGGTGTTACTATGTATGACGTCTCCAGACCAATAAGACAAAGACAATTTCAATTCCATGCGATGCTTCTATGGACAATACACGATGCCCCAAGGCTAACACATTTTTGTGGTATGTTATAGTGTTTAAGTTGTGCATGAACATTATAATTCAAAAAATTATCATATTTAATCCAATTATGCATTATCTTGTAGGTCTTCAAACAAAGGGAAAATTTGCATGTCCTGTTTGTGGTCCAAAGATGAAATCACGTCATTCAAAAAGTTTAGGAAAGCAGGTGTTTGATGAGTATAGGCACTTTCTCCACAAAAATCATAAGTATTGAAATACTGAAAAACATCTTTTCAATGGGAAAGAAGAGAATACATCAAAGCTACAAAGAATGACACCTCACCTATGGAAGTTAGAGTATAATAGAATTAATTGTAAAGGTAATGCCATTCCATCTATTAGTTTTTCATAAAACATATTTTCTATTTTGTTTTGTTTACTGATGATGTGATTGATGATCATGAAGGTCGTGAAGGCATAAATGACCACCTTCCTAAGGGACTAAAAATTTATCCCTAACAATTTAGTAGGTTACCCTACTACGAGTAGTTACAAATTGTTCATTTGTTTGATAGTATGCATATTGGAAAGAATATAACAGAGACGGTATGGAGAATATTGAATGGAAGGCGTGACAAAGAAAAAATTGTCAAAATATGTAGTGACATTCAGGATTCCAATCATGCAATGGTAAATGTCATTCAATCAAATAGCCATGGAGACTAGATTAATATAAGTGAGCTTCCTTGGTTATTAACGGACCAGCAAAGAAATGCTATAAAAGAAGTCATACGAAAAATTTGATTTCCCACAGGATTTGTTGCGAACATAAACAATCTCATATCAAAGAAAAGTGAATTTGGGCTAGGGATTAAAACGCATGATTGGCATACCTTCATTAAGGTAATTCATGTTCTTGTGTTTTTAGTATGTATTTAAGTATTGCGCATACGTGTACTTTTCATTGTATTATGTTACAAAAAAATGAAAAGATAATTTTATAATTGTTGCAATACGTTCTACCTATATCTCTCCCAGATGACTTTGACAATAATGTCAAGCAAGTCATATATGATCTTGGAAAATACATGAGGTAAGTAGTGATATTTGTTCAGTTCATCGTATAGATATTATATTTGCTATTTTTTTTACTTGTTATGTAATATATTTTTTTGTGTCTTGAATATCTTGTAGGTGGTTGTCATGTACAGAAATCCATAAAGATGATATAAAATATTGGAAGAGAAAAATTCCTCATTTAATGTGTGAAATGCAAAAGTGTCTACCTCCAACTTTTTTCAATGCAAAAGAACACTACCTCATACACCAAGTTGAGGAGATTGAATTGTGTGGACCTGTACACACTAGGTCAATGTGGATGGTTGAGAGGCACTTGAAATTTTTGAAGGCTTTGGTTTGACAAAGAGTACATCCTGAGGGTTCTATGGTGGAGGGATATATGGTATACCAGACTATAGTGTACATTTCTGAATATCTTCCTAAGTTTGCAGCAAAGATCCATGTGGACCGCATTTGGGATCCCAACCCCATTAACAAATTTGAAGGGGGGTACTTGATGGGGAAAGGTAGATTGAGGAAAGTGAGAGATAATTATAAGATGTTATTTTAGTTAATTAATTTTTAATCTTCAAAATAAATCGATTGTAAGATGTCTATTTATTTTTTGTACAGTTGGTCGAGAGTGGAATGCACTACATTTGTATATTGCAAACAATATTGATTGGATGATGGTATGGATTGAACGTTGTCAACATTCTAGATGCACATTAACATGGGAAGGTGTGGCTTCATTGGTTAAAGAATCTCATCGTAATGGAGATTCCAATGTTACACAAAGGGAAATTGATTTAGCATATGGTTTAAGAGATAAACAGGTATGTATAAATTTATTAATCACCCATATGTTTATCAACTCACAATGCAATAAATTTTACATGTTTGACATATCGCAAGTTAAACACCACAACGCTATGTGCTGCAATGGTCATAAATTTCACATAAAAAAGTTGGATGACACGAAGAAAACTTGTGATTCTGGCATCACTGCAGTCTTTGAGGTGACAAATATTTCATCAAGAAATGGCATACATCCTCAACAGTCTCAAAATCGATACTATGGCATTTTGGATGATATATTTGAGTGTGACTTTAATTCCTTCAAATTAGTTTTGTTCGTCGTCAAATGGTACAGGCTACGATTGAATAAAAACGATCCCGATAGAACTGTTATTTAACATGATAATGGTTTTACAATGCTAAATACAAGGTCATTTGAACCAGTTGGGGATGAGCCCTATGTTCTTCTAAGCCAAGGTGAGAAAGTATTTTACTCAGAGGTTCCACATAAACTGGGTTGGTCATTTGAAGAAGAAGAAGAAGAAGAAGAAGAAGAAGAAGAAGAAAAAGAAGTATATTAGTATATTATCTATTTAATATTGACTTCTTGATAGAATTTTTTTGCATAATTAATTCATTATGTTTTGAATTATAATGCCATTACATAATTCATGATGCACCTTTTAATATGGAGATGGAGATAGGGAGAGTGACTATTTATGTGACATTTTTTAAACTGTGTTTATTTATGGAAATTGGATTGTTTATTAGCTATGTGATGGATGTTGATTTCAAATACATATGTGATAGATCACATGTTTATGATGATGCGTGTGACATTTTTTGAACTTTGTGTTTATTTATAGAATGTGGATTGTTTATTACCTATGTGATGGATGGTGATTTATGATACATATGTGAAGGATTACATATTTATGATGACACATATGTGATGCTAATTGTGATGCTCAATTACATATATGATGACACATCATGTGATTCTTATGATGCTTATGATACATATGTATTTATTGTTTATCAACTTACAAATGTAGTAATGCTTATGATGCTCAATTGATGGTGTTGATTTCAAGTATAGTCCCTGTGTGATGTTGTCACCCTTGGTGGGAACAGTTCATTGACTACAGACATCGTCAACCATTTAGTTGAGGATCCTGCATAGTATACATAAAGTAAAAGTAAGGAATTAAAAAAATTACAATGATTTTGATGACAACATCTTTTTATTATTTAATACTCTTTTTGTCTACAAAGTTCATGTTGTTCATGTTGTGTACTATGTAATTTTTAGCTAACATAAGATAATTGAATTACATTGTACGGGACACTGAACCCCTTTGACGAGGATCCTGCACAGTCTCATGGATGGACAGGTATAACTAGTCAATACACCCTATAGAAACAGTTTATTTTTTTTAAATTACTTGGAAAACAAACTTCCTCAGTTTTTCAAACCTCGACATTAGCAGAAAATCTAATACAGTTATCAACACTTGAGGCCCTAGTTGGACTTATTCCAATTTTAATCCCAAAATCAACTTTAGGGCTGACTTCTTCATCAAAATTACCCTCATTTACAAAATTTCTCTCTCATTACTTATTAACTCTCTCATTTCATGGAGTGCAGGTACCCTCAAATAGGTATTTATCAGATCTGTCTTTGTCGAGTGACGAAAATGCAAGAATAGAAAATGAAAATAACACATGTAGTAGATCTACAATAGGGAGATCAACAAGAGGTCAAAAGATTAGACGAAAATTCAATAAATGAATGAAATTTTTCCTTGCTCAAGGGGGGTCATGTTCTTATGATGATGAGACCAAATGTGACATTGAGGTGCCACTGAGGTATAGACATCTACAGAAACAATGGGTGCCCAAGGAACTTCCTCCAATAAACACCAATTTTTGTGTTAATGATAGGATATATCACATAGCACCTTCGTCATTACATGGTTTAGGCTTATTTTCCATGGACGGCATAAAGGTTTGTTACAATAGAGTTGTTGAATTGATCGAGTTTGTTGGACCTTGTTACAATTACAATAATTGGTTGCAGATTGTTAAATATAAATAAAGTATGCGTAGGTATGCACTATCAACAAATTATATACAATAGAAAGATAATGATCAAAGTAAATAAGTGGCTATATACATTGATGGTCAGCCAAAAGCAACAAGGAATATTGTAGGTTTTATAAATAGGACGCGACTTGGGTCAACTAATAAACAACCCAATTGCATATTTGAGGCACGCGAGGGAAATCGTGTATTTGTATGTGCGATAAAATCAATAAGTGCGGGTGAAGAGCTTCTAATCGATTACAGTTTGAATCGTATAGATACAAACAAAGTTAATATCATGGGGGTGGTACGTAATATATACCATTTAAATTAACCAACCTCCAATTAATGAATCCAATATACCATTTTATTATGAAGTTTTTTTGCTAAGTCTATTGGTTTAATTTCGCTAACGTTTTTTATATGTTTTCTTTGTCACAGGGCGACATGGATCCATCACATATCGCAGACAGGGATGTAGGTTGCGATACTTCTACCAAGCAGGTAAACCTCATTGTAATTGTACAAACTAGATACAAGCAAACTGTTACATTATTATGTTCTTTTTTTTAGTGATTTATATTAATTTTTTAATTGTTAATGATATTCTTGACACAGATGGATGTTTGGGGAAAGGGAAAGGGAATTGTAGTACCTAAGCACCTCTCTAGGGATATGGAATCATTAGGGTTAAGCACTGACGACCCTGAAGATTCCACACACCTTATGGAATTCTTTAAAATGCCTCTTAGAAAAATTAGAAAAGAGATTGTTGCTTTGGCATTCGTGCATCATATTACTGATGAGATATGAGAGAGGGTGGAATTATTGCTTTGAACAGCAGAAAACTTGCAAGTAAGCAGTAATGAAAGCTTTAATTATAACAAAAGTTCAATAATGGCTTATATTTTATTCTCTTTTATGTCATTGACTAAATATGTACGTATTGTTTTTACAGCAATTTATCTGCCCTCATGAAAGTCGTTGACATGATCAAGGTGTTGCAGGATCTTCAAGTGATGATGATTTTCTTGTATTATCGCTTGCTTGGCTTATCACTCTTAGTACCCAAAACACATCATAATTGATACTATCAATTTTCAAAATAAAGGTTCATCCTTGTTTACAATTCTTACACTTTTCATATATTTAATGTTTGATATATTTAATGTATTATTCTTTAGGTGATGTCAATGTTCCTGTGAAAATGTCATCGCCACCTCATCAGAGGTTACCCTTACTTGTATTGTCGACTACAATGTCGGCAACACGTAGTATGCAGACATCCTCTATTGTATGTCATGTTGGGCCGCCCACTGTTGGTAGATCCCTCTTTTGCTCTATCTTTTGTCATGTGTTTATTTACCTTCAAGCGTTCTTTCTTGAATTCTAATGCCATTTCATAGTGGATTCATTTTTTGCAGGAGGAGATGCACATGAGGATGTGCCAGAGGTGACTACTGCTAATAACATACCATCATTTCCTGGATCTTCTCGTACTGCTAGTATGGGAACATTATAGGCCACATTGGTGGTGAGCGATGAAGAAATGATTCCCTTACATATACAAAAGGTTCCAGGTACTTTAAAATTATTATTATATATACTTTAATTGTAATTTACTTTATGATCACTCATTTTGGACTAATGATCCCATGATTTTTTTGCAGGCAATGATATTTTCTATAAACATATTAGTGACATTGCATTGCAGATATTTGGGCTCACCATATGTAAAAGGTGGTACATCATATGTGAACTAACCCTAATCCACTATTTTGATTTCATATCATTTCTAGAATAGTTTTCCTTTGATCCATTTCTTGAAGTGTAATAAATGTAGCTTCAGTTCATTTCTGAATCTAATAGGTTTGTTTTTGCTTTAAAAGGTGGAATGACCAAGAAAAAAGGTTAAAAGATGAAGTGACAAACCAAATGGTTGAGTGGTTTGGAAATGACACCTTTGACAAAACCAAGCTCCTTGAAAAAGCTGGCACATATCTAATGTGAGGGACCAATATAGGACCTATTTAGAGAGGAACCTAAAGTACAAGCGTCCCCCCAAGATTCCAGAGAGGGAGTGGAAGGACCTGATTTTGGATGCCAAGGAGATAATTGAAAGGAAAAAAGGAAATACACCACCAGACACCAAAAGAAGGTATGGGATACTATTAAGAATGTAATTATGTACTAATTAATTACTCTTTATATCTATATAATCGAACATATTTCAAACTTTTTATAGACTGGGTGACACGTCAAAGGCAACCAAGGCAAGACAAGAAAAGAATGGGCAACACAAACTCGGCTCTGGTGGTTACATGAAACTTGTTGCACGAATTGTAAGTATCTCATGTAAACGAAATATTGCATCAAAATATTAATAAATTGTAAACATTTTTTTTTATCAAACAATGCAAGCAACATTCACGGTACCAAGCAAAAATGAAGGGCTTTGAATTCAATAGAGCACCCACAGAAGATGACAAGGCAATTGCCTACCAGCAAGGCTATTCAGCCGTGGTTGATCAACTATGAGAATTGAGTGGGCATACACAACATTCGAGTGCATCCATCACACAGGTAAATATGCTAAATGGAAATTGTTTCAAATTGAATACTTTACCAATAATCTAATTGATGTTGAGTTCCAACATAAAGTGACTATATTTGTTTTAAATAAGTAAGCAATGATAACAATGTGCATGGCATTGGAATGCAGCTTGCTAATCGTGAAACACCACCTGTACATGAAGGTCCAGATGTGCATCCCAGTAGTGGAGGTATTCATTTACTATTCAAATTTATTTATTTAGCTATTAATACAATTAAACATCTTAATTTGTAATTAGAGTAGTAATTAATGTAACCTTTTTTGTTAATATTTTAGAGCATGTAGTCAGTGGTGACCAAGTGGAGCATGATCTGGGTACACAACATCAGGAACGTGATGTTCTCCACTCAGGTAAAGAGGACCACTATCATTCCTTTAAAGAAATATAATTGCAATTGGTGTTCAGCATTAATGTAACCTTTAGTATTTCAACTCCAGATGATTTAGAGGGTGTTCAGCATGTTGAGGTTGAGGCTACAAAAAATGATGTGGCCCCATCAGGTAAAGAGTGCAACAGTTATGTTCTCTAAATTAATGAAATACTTGTAACAATAAAAAAAAAAATTGAATTTAACCCATTTATTTGTTATTGCAGAGGACCCCCCTTCGCTTTAGTGTCCTCGTCCCCAATATAGGACTAGGCATAGATCGAGATCATGAGTAGTTGAAGAAACATCTGCAGAGGGGGGAAATGATGAAGAAACCGATGTTCCACTTATTCTTTTCATAGCTTCAAAGAAAAAAGAAAAAAAAAATGATTGTAATCTAACTTATTTGATAATGACTGATTTTAATGTGTTAGTGAATGTAATTATGTGCTAATTAATGGTTATGGATGATATGTGTTAATTAATATTAATGAATGTTGCGTGTTAATTAATGTTAATCAATGTTATGTGTTAATGAATGTTATGTGATATTAATGAATGAATGCTATGTTTTATTAATGGTAGAAAGAATGAATGAATGAATGTTATAAGATGTTAACGGGGAATTTAGAGTGATGTTGGGGGGGGGGGAGGGGCCAAATGAGCTTCCACCTTCGCGTGGTTGGCCCTATTAAGTAGAGAATTTTAAACTATTCTCGAAACCAAGCGAAGCTCAACAAGATAACACACTTTTCAATATTTCATTATGTTGCATAGTTAATCTTATTGAATAATGTATATTGAATCTTAATTGCAGGGTCCAACAGAGCCAACATGAACAACAACACCACAAGTTGTTGGGTATAATGAACTCCCATATTGTCTTGTCTGTAAATGAACAATATGAGTTTCTTCTAGTGTTGATATCCAAGGCGGGACTGCAAAGTTATGAATATGCCTCATCCTTGTAAGTTTTTTTATTACTTGTAAGTCATGAATATGCCTCATCCTTGTAAGTTTTTTATTACTTTTAAGTCATGAATATTTCTCTTTAGCTGATTAAAATCATTTCAGTGAATGCAAATCTTGATTATTATAAAGTGATATATGTACTATCAATATCAATTCAAAATTGAAACCCTTTCAGTACATGCATGTTGTTTGCCAAAATGCTATCTCAAAAGTATCAGCAAACAAACATTGGCATTCACAAAATCAAGAAAGACAAACTGAAAATTAGCAGTAGAGCATTCAAGTAAATTGTTTGTCAAGAAGCATAGTTGAAAAGGTGCAAAAGAACAAAATAGGGGTAGACCATTACAAATTGGCAACTTGGCATCACTTCTCTTCTTACTTCTCCTCAACCCTCTTGCTCTGCACTCTCACTTTTTCACCTAGCACCTGTAATTCTCACTCTCACATTCATAGTTGTCAGCTTCTTGCTCTTTGTTTTTGTGAGTTGAAACAAAAATAGGAGGCAGTTTTATAAAGTTGGTGGGGTTTGGGTGGGGCCCATAGGCTGTGAGGGTTTGACCTTGGGCATGGAGTTTGAAAAAAAGTTGTATTTTTTTTTAAATCACTTATGGGTTGTTTGGCCATGTGAGATGCTTGGATGTCCCTGAGATGGTCAAGAGGCTCTTGGGAGTCCCTCAAATGTCTCAAGGATGTCCTAGAGATCTCTCAAAGATGATGGCATTGGATTGCCCTGGGGCGGCAGGGGGACGTCCCATCCAAGTCCCTATAATCTGAAGGTGTCCCCATTTCAAAAACAAATAGTTTTGGGGGAGGAAATGTCCTTGTGGAACACTGGCTCCAATACATATGTCTTGGTATGATTTTTAAATAAGACACTAGAATTCATATAAGAATATCTTTAGAATCTATATTAATCAATAAAAGATGTTTCTAATTCAATGTATGTACCAAACCCTATTACCAACAATATAACAGCCCTAGCCTACAAATTGGACTTGTTAATTTTCTCCAATCAAACAAACATGTAATCACTCCATAAAGTAGGTACATTAAGCACACATCAAATTATAAAATAACTAATTGTGATACATCAATATGTGAAAGTTTAATGACCTAGATATTAGGACTGTAAAATACTATATCGTATCCTAATTCCTAAAATAACCCATTTTGTGTGATGTGTGAAGTACAATACACAACTAGGAATTATGTTGAGTCAAATGCAAAATCGGTACTAACCATGGAAGCTGAGGATAAATCATGAACAACATATCTGAATTAACATAGGAATGACTCAAGTGCAGATGAATGCTAGGAAATAAAGTAGAAAACAATGCAAAATTAGGTAAGAAACTAGGTGACAATAAACCATGAACAACTTGAAATAATCTATAATTAATGATCTATGTGATCCATCAACTTGTGACTATGAAATGTAATCTGCAAACAGTAAACTTGTGGACCATTAAGAACAAGAATAAACTCGTTAGTAGATCTGCCATTTCTTGTCAATCAATCATCAAAGAACTTGTGATCTGCCATGCACCATGTATGTCATATACCATATCTATATACAAACATTTTATATCGAGTAAACTACATTTATTTATTCATTGAACTTGTTTTGCTTGTATCCAAACACCATGGAAACATAACCATTAATCTAATAACCTATGAACCATGGAGTGCAAACTAAATGGAATCATGTCCAAAATTTTGGTTAAAACAATCTAGGGAAAATAGTGGGATTCCAATTATCCATCTCAAAACACCATCATTGAAACTTCCATGTTCAATATACAGAAAAAACTCTGTTTTTTAAACCAATTTACTCATCAATATATTTTTTTACTAAATAAAAATTGGATTTATATTAAAAGAGCTAAATATTACAAAACCATTTCAGCATAGTTTATATCCCTATCATTTATCACTATTTCTTATGGCAGATTGCTGCCTTTTCCCAGTGGCAGTGTTGTAGTATTGATTAATGTGCTACATCATAATGTGATTAACTTAAAAGAAGTACTAAATTTTACCTGATATTTCTTTTAAATTGAGGGGTGAATTAGCTATATCCTCTAAACCAAGCATTATTTTATCATATTTATTGTCAGCATTCTTTCAATACCTGTTTGTGAGTATTTAGGGTGACATGATTAGCATCCTCCCCTTTGTACAAAATTATTGTTTACATAAAATGGATTTTTTATGTCATTTTGCAATATACCATGGCTGTATATGTTTATACGTAAAGTTATGAATCCAAAATTGTCAAATAGATGTTACATAGATAACAGTCTTTCCTTCTTGCTATCTATTACAGACAATGGAAAAGTTTCCATTGTCAATTATTTCTCGTATACATTACTTGAACCCCGTCTATGTGTCTTTAAGGTTGAAGTCATGGAATTTAAGAAATTTAATTCTTAGTATATAGCAATAGCCTATTAGCAAACTGACTCTAGCGAAGACAAATTTGAAAGAATTCATAAAACAGGAGTTATCAATGACATATACTGATGCTTGAGTTTTATGTTTCTTTTGTTATAGGCTCCTTTGATGTAAGGGATAAAGAGGATCGATGGATACGAATATGGGTTAAGAAGGGGGATATGATTATCCTCCGAAGAGGAATCTATCATCGATTTACCCTTGACACAAACAACTACATTAATGTAAATGCTCTTTTATCTAAAGGACACTCACTATAAATCATTTATTATATGAACTAGAGGATATTATTATCATTTATTTGACTTTTATCGGAGATCCTGAGGCTTTTCCAGGGCGAACCAGTCTGGACAACATACAATCATCCTTGTGAGGAGCATCGTGCTAGGTAAGAACCCTAATACTTGTAAGACCAAGATGAGAATTTCAATTTGATTGCTTTCAAGAAAACCTGAACATTCTAGTTTTACATATAAAAATGACATATTTTTGTGATGGCATGTTCCAATATGTATTTTCTTTTGATAGATTGGTTGTAGCTTCTAGAGAGGACCCACTTCCAAACAAATAAAGTTGTTATAAATAGGCTATTGGTGAAGAATAACTGAAGAAAATCAATGAAAAACCACATCAACAATAACCAACATAGTCAGAAACATTAATCTAAAGATTCTTTTTAGCCCTCACCTTTCTTGACAACTTATTTATCTTTTGACAGCACCAAACTGCTTGAGAAGGATCTTCTTACTCAAAGAAAAATGTGATAAAAAAAATTTGTCCAATCACTCGCATCAACATCAACCATGCCAGAATTTGATGTTGCAAGATCCAAGATGGATATTGCATAACATAGAGAAGCCATCATTTGAAGGAAACAGGTACCTAGTGAAGATATTAAGAGGGCATGAAGGCACAACCAAGGGCCATTGAGTAGAAGGCAAAGGAAAAATATTAGAAACAAGAGGAGGAGCACTTGGAGAAGAAGGTAGGGAAAATAGCAGTCTGATCAATAGAGAAGTTGAACTCTAAGGGCAAACTACCAGAGATAGCAAGAAACTCTCCAGCCAAAGGAGGGGAGACAAAACCAACAATCTCTACTTAGGGAGGAGCTCTAGACCCCAAATCTGAAGAAAGAAATAGAGCTAAAGTAAGAGAATTGGATAACAACAAGAATGTAAAGTGCACCCCTGATTTGCTAACCAATTTTTTTTTTTCACTTTTTCATGATTTAGTTTTCAGACATTATAACAAACACTTGACATGTAAATTACTCAAATAGTATGCTCTGCAAAATTCTGCAACCAACCCTTTTTTCCAAAATACAAACAACAGGCATTACATTAAATAGTTTGCTTGCAATTCAGATCACAGTGTTTCTAATTTGTAACAAGTTTATTGATGTCTGAGTTCTAATGATATTGCATGTACTGAATTTGAGATTGTAAACCCAAATATCATTCATGGATAAAAACTATTAGGAAATATATTATTAGTGTGAATTTTGATACAATGGTTATGAGTTGTTTTAAACAACTGACTAATTCTAGAGTCAGGTAAAACTACATGGAGAAATTTGTCAACCTTTCCTTCATTTAAACACACTTAGGACAATTTTATTACAAAGGTTTACTTGGTTTAAATGAAAGAAAGGTTGACAAATTTATGGTGATCTCTTGGTGACCACACAACAATTAGGACAATGATCTCAAACACACTTTTTACCATTCTCTTAGTGATTGTGCCCAATTGTGTATGTCTTGCTTATGTATGAAAATGGCATTTTGCATCTTTCCACCGACGATGTATTTAAGATGTCTTTCATTTAGATATGGCATGATCTTATTCCTAGACTAGGACTAGGGAGTTGGACCATCTCAACCATGGTGCGCCTGATCATATTAGCTTGAAACCAGTGCGCCTCATATTAGCCTCAAACCTATGCCCCCTACTGGTAGGTGGTGGGGATAGAATATCATTCGCTGTACATATCAATGACTGGATAATAATTTTATTTTTTTGATAAAAATATTATCATCATCAGAATTACGACGAATACCAAGCTTTCCACAGACGATGAAATCGGCAGACATATAGCGTTCTCGTCGGTGAAAAGGTTCTAGAGTCGTCACACTTCTGACTCAAACTAGACAAACATCTAATGAGGATGTTGTACCTACGATGGCACTTTGTAGTCAGACGGTCGACGATGCCTCTGAATGGATTGATGACACAAGCGTCGGACAAACAGCATCACCGTCGATGCGAAGTTCCAAATTGTCATCGACTTTGCGATCCAATCTACTGAAGCATCCGACGGGGATGCTGCATGTCCGACGACTTTTTTGACCAAAAGAGCGATCATGCCCACAATCAGCAGAGTCTATGGGATTGTCATATTTTCAATGGTCAAGGGCATCATCGACAAATCTGACAATGAGTTTTCGACGGTTACTTTTGTTAGCACTCCGATGAAAATTGTTCGCAATTCCTACAATCGGTCGTCGAAAATTAGCTCTGAATGTACAAGTGACCCTATTAGAATTAACCTTGGTATAGGATTTCAAACCCAAACTAATGGATCACCTGGTTAGAGGATTTGTACAATGAATCTTGTTAGAGCTTACTCGGTTAGGGGATTTAACTGTTGTAGTGATTAGAAAACAACAGGTGGTATGATCTAGAAATAGTACATCTTGCTTGTATAGATCCTCTTCTACTCACTCAATACTACATCACCAACATACTCTACAACTCCTTCAATAAATCGCATCAACTCTAACTCATAACATCACTTGTATCTTACGTATAAAAATAGCTCATCACAATGTCCTTTTATAGACACTAGATTTCATGTCAGTTCAAGAACCTCATCACAATTTCCTAGGTTCAGTGTATCTGGACAACCTTTCATAAGTACACATCATATATCACCGCCAAAAATGTCAGTTAGAGATAACTCATCATGACCGGTTATAACTCATCACACAATCAGTGAAACCGATTGGAACATTGATATCGGTTGAGTGTTAACCGCTTCCAACTCATAGAGCAATTGTCTTCCATTTGCCTCCTTGTTGATCTTTGTTGAATCTTCAAACTAGTGTCAGTGAAATAGACCAAAACCAATTGTCATTCCTGCATATACTGGTTGTCTACATGTACTGGTTTAGACATCTTCATACCGGTTAGACTTCTCTATACAAATGATATCCGTTTGCAATACTAAGACTTAGGAGTAGTACTAATTTGTCTTAAAAAGATAAATATGACAATATGAACATATGTGTGTGTATATGTGCCATCAATGACAACACATAAAGTCATCCATTACAAAAATCATCATCAAGCCAACAAGCATACCCATTGCAAACCAAGGTACAATTGCTAATTTAATCTCTTAACATAACTAATAAAGTATTAAAATGTCATGACTAGTTACAAGATAAAAATAATTTGTTTACATTATTTATAACCAATGATATTTTGGTTTCATATTACGTGTGAGTTTTAATTGCAACAAAAAAGAACATGTATTTTGAGTAGAATTGTTAGCTGCGGGCTAGACAAACTCCATTTATTTTAATCCATTTGTTGTAAGCTACAGGTTTTAAAGAACTATATAAACCATAGCAAATAGTAGAAGAATAGAGAGGCTATCATGAAGGAAATAACATAGATGTAACAATGTCAAAAAGTGTGTAGTAGCATACATAAGAAGATATGTATTCTTTTAGAAACATAAATAAATATATAGAGTTTGTGAGTTCAAGAGTATTATGTAGTAGACTAGAATGTTGCCAAGAGACACTACATTGGTGTTCATATATTGTCATTGATGGCAACTTGAGTCAGATATCCAATCTACAGTTCATGATTCATTCATACCGAAAGAGAGATTGAGGTCTGGTGAGGTCCAGTGAGAAGAACAGGACATCCGACAGAGTGTACAATGTTTTGGTTGGCAAATCATTTGTGTTGAGTATTTGGTTGTACAAATCTTGGAGAAGTATCATGGATGTGTAATATGCCTTATTCTAGGTTTATGGCCTCTGGTGTTGAGTGTTGAGTGAGATGGAAAATCCGATAGACATGTTTTTCAGTTAGAACAATGTTCATCAATAATAACGTATGGATATTCATTGTGTGGATCGTGCGGAGTAATTTTGGTGATTTTTTTGTGTGTTCAAGGATGTTAAGATGACATGTGGGAAGCATGTGGATAATTTATTCGGGACTGCATGATTTGTTTTGGATCAGATTGAGCTAACTTGGGTAACACATTTCACTTGTGTGTTATACATTTTTGGGCCGACATGTAAGAGATTTAATTTGATGTTGTGGATATATAAGAGCAGTTGATTTTATCATTTTGGAAATTGATGGTTATGTCTAAAGTGAGTATGAGTGATTGTGCGCAGTTTCACATGTGTGGTTGAAGGATTTGTGCTCTGGAATACAACAGAATATCATAACAAAGTAATGTTGAAGAACTGAGCAGTGTTGTATAATAAAGTACTGTGTGCTAAACTGGAACTATTTTTGGCATTTGTAGATGTTGTACATCAGTTCAAACATTGCAATTATTATATGTAATCTTTTGTAAGGCATTGATTCTTTTGAGGTTGTAGCCCCTATTGTAATTTGAGCAGTGGGCTCTAGGTAGTGTGCCTGAATGCATGTGGATTCCCCTCATGTAATATTATTATACATGTAACAAGGTATATTAATATTATGGGTTTCAATCCCACTATGGTTTTTCCCTTAATCAGGTTTCCATGTAAAAATCCTGGTGTTATGGTGTTGTGGTTATTTACTTTGTATTTCTGCACTCTACTTTTATTCATTTGCATTAAGTGGTTTAAAGGACATATTAAGAATATTAAAAATTTCAAAATACTCATTCACCCCCCCCCCTCTCAATATTCCTTGATTTCAACAATTGGTAGAGGGCCTAGTTCCTCGGAAGAAGCCTACTAGCTTGAGGAGGATCTGGGAAAGTGAACTAATGGATTTTGATGGTCTTAGACAATAGCTTCTTGTTGCACTTGAAGATCTTGATCAATCACAAGCTGAGGTCCGACAAGTGAAAGAAATCCTTAGGGATGTTGAGAAATTCATTGAATCATTGAAACATTAGTTGAATAAGTGAAGGGAAAAGAGAAAGGAACTTGTTGATAAGCTGAAAAAGAAATAAAGTCAAAGCATTGATGAAGAATCCCTCAAGGAAAAGACAGAAGAGTGTGAGAGACTTGCTAGAGCTAATACAGTTTAGAAGAATGAGATGGAAGCCATTGTGATGAGATTGACAAAGGAGATTGAGGAAAGGAAGAAGAATGAGGAGAATCTTGCTTAGTTCCCAAAAGACAAAGTTGAATAATTTTGTAGACTTGAGAATGAGAATGATCAATTGAAGTAGGAATTGCATGAAACCAAGGAAGATCTTGGAAAGTAAATCCAGTTTCTTAAATATGATCTTGAAGTTACGAATGAGTATAAGGAAAAGTTCAAAATCAACTTAGCCAAGCGTGATGAGATGCTTGCATGTAGAAGAATCCAAATGATACTCATGGTCTTGGATTTAAGAAAGGTGAAAGCTCTAAATCCACCTAGCAAGAGAACAACTCAAGAAAGCCTCTGTTAAGGCAACCTAATTCTCATAAGTTCAACGGTAACTTTTTTTTTTGCAATAAATTTGGTCATATGGCTAGTCAATGCAGAAATAGGATGATCAATAATGGTCCATCTTTTATCGGTCAATGTAAATGCAACAACTATGATCACAAGTCAAATGAATGCAGAATTATGATGAATAACTTTCAAAATAGGAGGAATGTCAGATGTGGAAGAAGAGGAAGCCCCACTTTGATGAAACATAATGATATTTTTATGTATTTTAGGTAATTTGATATGCATGGTTTTATTTAAAAATATTGTGGTTTGGTTTTCATATTAAACGGGTGAGCAATAGGAATAAAAGTGATTTTATTCAGCATAAGATTATGTATTATTGATTAGAAAGTTATTTCATTTACGTGTTTTTAACTTAGTTTTAAATTTGTAATCTTGTAGTTTACACGGTTCTTATAACAACTTGCACAATTTTTACAACACTTTAAATAGCTTATGTAGCAGCATTGTTCAAAATTCCTATAGCAGTTTATAACATAATTGTTTAGAATTTTTATGGTATTTTTAAAATTAGTTTTGATATCACTAGAATAGTTGCAATTCATACACACTCACCTTAGTACTTGTGTCTCTTGTGCATATAGCCATTATATATACCTAAAAATCGTCTAGTGATAATTGATTAAATACTCAATTATTTAATTAATAACCATTCCCAATTAATTAAATTCGCAATGATTTAATTAATTCCCCTAGATTCATCTAATTGAAAATAAATCTATATGATTTATTTATATATTTCATTTCATATCCCCCCCTTTGATTAATTAATCTAGTTTATTAATTCCCCCCATCAAATTCAATTCTTCTAATTCCCATAATTAAATAAACAAATTAAACCAATTTGTTGAATTTAATTATCCATTGGCATTTAATTTGAATTTTTAATTCAAATGAGCACGTGTCCTAACTTCTAGCCACCTTCTAACCTAACCCATTCTATCCAACCTAGGGTCTAACTAACCCTATCCTATCTTTCACATCCTAACCTCTTTATCCTAACCTCCTGTGGGTTGGATATGCCCTCCTTGAGACACATGGCACTTTTTCCACGTCTTCTTCCTCTTGACACTTGCCCTCTCATGGACAATTTGTTGAGAATCCTTGCCACTTGTCACCACAAATATGGCATGTGTCTCTCCGTCCAACCTCTCTTCAACTTCCTCAATCCTAGCCCTTGATATCTCCAGATTGAATCCCGACTGTCGATTCCTACCACTTTAGCCTTGGCCTAGGAATTCCTATAAATATCCTGTTGGCAACAACAATGAAGGAAAACTAAGAGGGGGTGGTGAAATATTTTTCATTGGATCTACAAACTTAACCACAAATACAAATCCAATAAACTACAACAACAACAAGAATAATAAAATTGATAGAACAACACGCAACACCAAGATTTTGACGTGGAAAACCCGATTAAGGGAAAAACCATGGTGGAAACCTACCCACAATAAGATGATACTCTGCAGTAGTATGTGAAAATATTACAATGGGGAATACACCAGCATTCAAACACCCTACCTATAGCTCACTTGTTCAAGATACAATAACTTAGAAGACTACAACCCTTAGGGAAATCTCACTGACTTACAACAAGATTCAGACTACAATCCGGAAGGAATGAACTGCAATAATAGCATCTGATAATGCCTGATGACAGTTTTGGTTAAGCATATTTGTCTACCCTACACCAATCTTTTCTCAATACACCACACTTAAAGATGAATTGCTTTGTTCGCACATACACCACTCTCTAATAATGCAGACACAACCTCAACACCAAAATTACATGACTATATCACTTATTTATACAATTCATCAACCTTGACAACAAGGTCGACTAAACCCTCAACTCATAATTAAAAAACTACATCATACGATACAAAGATCGACCACCAGAACAATATAATGATATACATGACATAACATGGACCTAAATCAAATGCCCAAACACACAACACCACTAAAAATCACGCCAAGATCCACCGCAACACGCTACACCACCAAGAAAACTGATATGAAGAAAATCACCAATTCAGCAAAATCACCAAAGAATTGCACAACGATCAATGCAGATCATCAAAAAAATAGGATACAATTAGGAAACACCAGCAAGCATGTTAGAATCATTAGAAACAGATGCACCAACACCACTTATCAAATCTTCATCGATGAACATCTGAACCTAAGAAACACTCAAACAACAACAACTATCACAAAGAAAGATTACTTGCAGAGAACCAAATCATGAACCATCTACAAAGAAGATACACATGAACATCTCAAACAATCTCCCAAAATCTCAGCTTAAGATCTGATCACACTAGAATATACCAGAGGAAATACTAAACTCTGTAAAGCACTGATCAAAAAATTGAACTACAAACTAGATCATATGATATGATCAATTAAGCTTCTATGATCAATTAAGCTTCTTGGATCACTAAAACCACTACTTAAAGATATAATGACACTAGAAATACTCCATACACCTAACCATAATCCCAATAAACCAATATGCAATCACCAGAGCAATAAATCTCAAGAATATATTGACATCAATGACAACAACATATCCTAGTAGTAGCAATGTCCAACAATCTCCCCGTTTGGTATTGATGGCAACATATCAATGTGAAAAACAATCAATGCAAATAAAGAAAACATCTCCAATAGACTCCCCCTAAGATCAAGCAGATAAAATAGTTTTTCACCTGCTTCTCTCCCCCTTTGACAGCAATGCCAAATATCTTCAAAATAGAAAACCAAACTCTCCCCCTTAAACATACTAACTACTCCAGCAAAGTAACAGTAGCAACTCATCAATCTGGACAAAAACATAAAATTATGAAGTCCACCAGATTGATGCAACTCAATGCATCTATTTCCCATCATGAGGAGTGGATACCCCTAACTTGTCTCTCAAATAGACAAAAGTATCTACAGGAAAAGGCTTAGTGAAAATATCAGCAATTTTTTCCTTAGTAGATACATACTCCAACTTCACTTCCTCTTCACTGACTTTTTCTCTCAAGAAATGATATTTGATTGAGACATGTTTAGTCTTTGAATTTCACACTAGGTTCTTTGACATATTAATAGCACTGAAATTATCACAATATATGACAGTAGGATCATCATAGAGAGCTCTGATATCCTTCAACATTTGTTTCATCCAAACTACCTAAGTGCAGTTACTAGCAACAGCAATGTATTCAGCTTTAGCAATAGATAGGGAAACTGAATCTTGTTTCTTACTATCCCATGAAACCAATTTATTACCCAAAAATAATGCACCACCAAAGGTACTCTTCTGGTCATCAACATCACCAGCCCAATCAGCATCAGTGTAAGCACATAGCATGAAATCGTCATTCCTTAGATACCATAAACCATAAACCACAGCCCTTTGAGGCATTTGAATATCCTCTTTACAACAGTGACATGACTCTCTTTTGGATCAGCTTGATATCTAGAAGCCATGCACATAGCATGCATAATATTTGGTCTGGTCTGAGTTAAATATAGCAATCCACCAATCATAGATCTGTTCAAAGTCTGATTAGCTTTTAGAGATTCATCATTTTTCGACAATTTGTAGCCAGTCACCATAGGAGTTTCAACTGTCTTAGAGTCTTCTAACCCAAAATTCTTCAGCAATTTAGTCACATATTTAGTTTAAGATATAAAAATACCTTTTCTACTCTGTGAAATCTACAAACCTAAGAAAAATTCCATCTCTCCATTCATAGAAATCTCAAATTCTTTCTGCATATCACTGACAAACTTCATACTCAAGTCATCGTCTCCTCCAAAAATAATGTCATCAGCAAAGACTTCAACAATCAAAATGTTATCATTCTTAATCTTAAAATACAAATTGCTATTAATAGTACGTTTATTAAATCCTGATTTCAGCAAGTACTTATCCAATCTAGCATACCAAGCTCTAGGGGCTTGTTTTAATCCTTAAAGAGATTTCTTCAGTTTGCATACCATATCTCCATCATTTGATAATGAAAATCCACTAGGTTTCTCAATGTAGACTTCTTCCTCAAGATCACCATTCAAAAAGGCTGGCTTGACATCCATTTGATATACCTTGAAATCCTTATAAGCAGCATATGCAATCAATAGTCTGGCTACCAGAGAAAAAGTCTCCTCATAGTCAATTCCTTCTTTCTATGAATATCCTTTGCAAACCAATCTTTCTTTATTTCTGACAACTTCACCAACTTCATTCAATTTGTTCCTAAATACACATTTAGTCCCAATCATATTTTTGTCTTTAGGTCTAGGCACAAGTTCCCATGTGTTATTTTTTTCATTCTGATTCAATTCTCCTTCCATAGCCCTTATCCAATTTTCATCTTTGCAAACCTCAAAAACATCTTTAGGTTCAACCTTAGAAATCAAACATACCTCTTCAAAACTAGCCTTATTATTGTCATCACACCTTTATTTTTATCTCCAATAATATGATTTTTAGAATGATTCAATCTTACATACCTTGAAGTCTTCTAATTGTTCTAATTTTCAAGTTCCTGCACCTCTCCATCGACAGCAGCAATATCCAGATTAATTGTCTCTACCAAATCATTTTGCTTCAATTCTTTAATCTGAATAGGATTTAGAGCAACATGCTGACCATCATCATATATGCATGCTCTAATCTCTTTTCCATAGTTCTCATCAACCTTCACATTTGCACTTTACACTATTTTTCTCAATCTCTTATTGTAGCACCAGTAGGATTTTCTCTTTGTTGAATATCCCAAGAAAATTCCTTCATCACTTCTTGCATCAAACTTTCCTATATCATCATCTCTCTTGATATAATGCTTGCTTCCAAAAATTCTGAAATACCTCACAGTATGCATGAAGCAGTCACCGATGAGGAGGGACCTCAAGAAGATCAATCCAAACCGATCAACAAGAGTAAACACAACAAAAACACACAGAAATGATGGAGGC
The DNA here is from genome assembly GCF_030272615.1 of Cryptomeria japonica. Classification (NCBI taxonomy): domain Eukaryota; kingdom Viridiplantae; phylum Streptophyta; class Pinopsida; order Cupressales; family Cupressaceae; genus Cryptomeria; species Cryptomeria japonica. The sequence goes on along the minus strand of NC_081410.1, from coordinate 252,122,271 downwards.
AATGCAGAACAAATAGTTTTTATTGCATGAAATTTGATTACATCCAACCGGTAATAATCAAGTTACAACATACCAACACACAGGCCTGGTAGAATAGGTCACACCGAGACCTTGAATTGAAAGATCTATCTTCTAGGCATGGTCTAACTTTGATTGATTCTAATTGATCTACAATTCATTTTAATTGATTACATTGTAAAGAATTATTACAAATATATATCGATCCAAAGGATCCAGTTGGACCAAAAGGATCAAAACCCAAAGAACAAGACCTAACGTGCAAAATGAACTAGGTTGGCCTCCACCAAGAGATTCCTCCAGAAAATCCAAAGGATGAAATGTAGAAGGTTGGCCAAATGCCAAGAAACATCGAGATCAACGTCCAAGGATCCTCAAGCTTTGAAAGGGATTCTGGTAGATCACCAGAATAAGTCTTAGGAAACCAATAACAAGAAATTGTCATGGAAATCAGTAGCGATATCTTGCGGGAAAGTGATCCAAATGAGATGTGGTTTGAAAGAAAGAAAGATGATCAAGTCTTCAAGTAGAATCCAACTCCACAGGATCCAGTGAGCCAAAAACCGGGACACACAGAAAGGAAAACTGAAACTGCAAATGGAAAATAAAATGTTTTTGGTTGATGCAAGATTATTGTTAACCAGGGATTCTCCTACATCAGACATCTGGGTTTAATGAAAAATTGAGCCTCTCACTTTGTTGGGGTCAGAGGGAAACCAAGGCAGTCTACCTCTGCCTGATAAATCCATGATGAATCTTCAACTGGTTTTCTCTTCCACTTCACAAGATATTCTTTGTACTGACTATTCTGGGTACTACACCCAATCCTACTATCCAAAATCTCTTCAATCTGATCTGGTTCCTTCTGGGGCAATTGTTTCTCCAAGTCTGCACCATTGTCCTCACTGAATTCTAGTTCATGGTACTCATGAAGATCTACAATGTTGAATATAGGTGAAATACTTAGGCTATCCGATAGCTCTACTTCATATGCATTTCCAAAACTGAACTTCCTCAAAATCTTACATGGTGCAAACTTATTCATCTGCAACTTATTATAAGTTCAAACCAGGAATCTCTCTTTTCACAAGTATACCATCACTCCATCACCAACTTCAAATTCCTTATGTCTCCTCTTCTCAATTGCCTTCTCCTTATGTTGTTCATGTCTTCCAATGCTATTTAACCTAAATATGCAATGCTGCCATGTGATCTGCAAAAGCTTCTACTTCAAAACTCTTCCAGTCTTCACTGCTAATGTCTCTCAATTCTGTTATTCCTCTAGGATGCACTCCAATAACAATCTCAGAAGGTTTTTTTTTGGTACTTCTATTTGAATTGTTATAGACAAACTCCACTTGTGCAAGGATCAAATCCCAACTTTCAATTTTATCTCCCACTAAACATCTCAACAAGTTTCCCAAACTCCGGTTAACTACTTCTATCTATCCATCAGTCTGTGGATGAAAAGTAGAACTAAACTTCAAATCTGTCTTCATCTTCTTCCAAAGTGTTCTCTAAAAATAGCCAACAAACTTAGTGTCTCTATCTAAAACTATGCTCTTAGGTAATCCATGCAATCTCACCACTTCCTTGAAAAATAGGTCTGCTACATGCAATGAATCTGATCTCTTCTTACAAGGTATGAAATGATCCATCTTTGAAAATCCATCCACTACCACAAATATAGACTCATTCCATCTCGGTGTCTTAGGCAATCCAAGTACAAAATCCATGCTTATATCCTCCCAAGGTCTTACTGGTACTGTCAAAGGTTTATAGAATCCCACATTCTGACTACTACCTTTTGCAACTTGACAAACTCTACAACTTTGCACATATCTCTTAACATCCTTATGAATCTGGGGCCAAAAGTATGGTTCACTCACCAATGAAACTATTTTATCAATGCCAAAATGTCTAGCTAAACCTCCACTATGCTTCTCTTTTATGAGGATCTCTCTCATGGAACTCTTAGGTATTCATAACTAAACTCCCTTGAATAATATCCCATCTTGAATGAAATAATCCAACCATTTTCTTTTATCAACCATAACCGGTTCTCTACATGCTTTCCAAGGTTCTGCAAAATCTGGGTCTTCATCATACAAGGTCTTCAAATATTCAAAACCTAATACTGTCACTCTCATCTCTATCAACGAATTCCTTCTCCTACTCAATGCATCAACAACTTTGTCAGATTTTCCACTTCTATGCTTCAACACAAAGGTGTAACTCTACAAGAATTCTACCCATCTCATATGTCTCTGATTCAACTTCCTCTAACTGTTCAAATATTACAAATATTGATAATCTGTATACAACACAAACTCCTTAGACAACAAGTAGTGTATCCATTTCTTCAAGGCTTAAACTATGGCATAAAATTCCTGATCGTACACTGAATATCTCTTCCAGGAATCATTCAATTTCTCACTGAAATATGCTACTAGTCTCCCTTCTTGACTCAAAACTTCTCCTATTGCTATTCCACTTGCATCACAATCCACTTGAAATACCTTATTGAAATCTGGTAAAGCCAACACAAGTTGCTCAGTCACTTTCTACTTCAACCATTCAAAAATTTTGTTTGCTCTGCTAGTCCACTTGAATTCCTATCGATATCCTCTCATAGTCTCAGTCATAGGGTTACAAACTGAACTGAAATTTATGATAGGCTTCCAGTAAACACTAGCCAATCCATGAAATGATCTTACCTCTCCACTGCTTTCTGGTGTAGGCCATTCAACAATGGCTTTCACTTTCTCAAGGTCCATCTTCAAACCATCCTCAGATATCACAAATCCTATATAGACTAACTCATCCTTCATGAAAGTGCACTTCTTGATATTGATCAGCAACTTTTCTTCTCTCAACCTCTGCAAAACTTGTCTTAACTACAACAAATGCTCTTCTTTTGTTCTACTCAAAATTAGAATGTCATCCAAATACACAATAACAAACTTACTCGAGAATTTCTTCAATACCTCATTCATTAGCCTCATGAAAGTACTCGGTGCATTAGTCAATCCAAAAGGCATCACCAACCATTCATATAATCCTTCATTTGTCTTAAATGTTGTCTTCCACTCATCACCTTCTCTGATCCTGATTTGATGATATCCACTCTTCAAATCTATCTTTGTAAAGTATCTTGCTCCACTCAAACAGTCCATTATGTCATCCATCCTAGGCAAAGGAAACTGGTATTTCACTATGATCTTGTTTATTTCTCTTGAATTGGTACACATCCTCCATTATCCATTCTTCTTAGGTTCTAATACTGCTAGTACTGCACAAGGGCTCGGACTCTCCCTAATCAAACCTTTGTCCAAAAACTCCTGCACTTATCTATTCAGTTCTTCATTCTCTATCGGTGTCAACCAGTGTGCAACTTTGTTAACCAAACTAGCTCCGGGAACCAAGTCCATGCAATGACTAATACTTCTAACAGCTGGCAATCCATCAAGTACATTATCTGAAATGATGTCCTCATATTCTGTCATCAAGTCTCTTATCTCTGTCGGGTGTTCTCCTTTTGGATCTGGTCTCTCTGTCCTCTTAGGAATTAAGGCAAAACATAGATTCTCATGTATCAGTCCATCCATGAATTTTCTTCCATCTACTAAACAAATTTTAGTATTCACACAGAATTCACTCCTCAAAGGTTCCTCCAAAGGTAAAAAGGTTTGATTCATTCCATTGGCCACAATAGTGTGTGTATTCTTCCTCCCATCATGTATTGCTTGTCTATCAAACTGCCAAGGTCTTCCAAACAAAAGATGACAAATATCCATAGGCATAATATCACACAAAGCTTCATCATGATTATTCCCAATTTTTAATTTTACTAAACATTGTTCACTTACTAACAACTTATGTTCATCCTGAATCTATGCTATCTGATAAGGCTTAGGGTGTTTCAATCTCTCCAATTTCAACTTATTCACCATCTCTTCTGAAACAAGATTATTTGAACTACCACTATCAATAACAACTTTACAACACTTACCGTATACCTTACATCTGGTCTTGAACAGGTTCTTCCTCTGCAAGGGTTCTTCATCTCCTTCGATATGACACAAATCTCTCCTCATCATCAATAGTTTCCCATCTTCCAGTTTATTGTCTAATCCAGTAAGGTTTTCTTCCACCACTGCTACTCTTCTAGTAGCCTCTATCTTCTTACATCAAATGCATGGTGTCCTTCTCCTCCACACTTAAAGAAGGTTCCTCTAAATTTCCTCTTGTCTTGTCTTCCAAAGTTCTCATTATAGTAACCATCTAGTTCTCTCCTCCGGTAGAAATTTCTATCATCCTTCTTGCATGAATTACCTTCCTTGCTCACTTCCTTGTCCTTGTTCCGATCTGTACCAGTTCCTCTTCCTCTGGTATATCATCTTCCTCCTTGAAATCTTCCTCCAGTAAACCTTCCACCTCTATCTCTCTATCTCTACTCATGTCTTTTGTTCAATTTCTCTTCAGCCTTTATTGCATACTGGTAAACCTCTTCAAAACTCTCCAATTTGATCATACTAAGTCCATCTTGTATAGACATCCATAATCCATTTGTTCAACTTCATCATCAACATGTCCAGATTTGATGTTCAACTTGTAAAATGCTTTGGTGTACTCCTTCACACTAGATTCTATTTGTCTCAGATTTTGCAACTTCCAGAACAAATCCACTTGATAATTCTTCGGGAAAAACTTTGATTTTAACTTAGCAATCATCCTATCGCATGTCTTAATATTTTCTTTACCTCTTCTCTTTCTATCAACTTGCAAGTGCTCCCACTAAAGAGATGCGTGACCTTTCAACCAGGTACAGGCATATTTCACCTTCCTCTCTTTTGCAGTGTTTTCAAAATCAAAATACTTCTCCATCTCTGAGATCCAATCCATCAATTCATCTGAATCTAACTTCCCATCATATTTTGGTGGGGTAAAATGAGGTTTAGTGTTCTCCCTACTCAAAACCCTTAAAAACCTTTCTTCATCCAGATCAATTGCCAATAGGTTCACTTGTTCTACCGGGGCTTCTTCTCCTTCATCTTCACTTACATCCTCAATATGTCAGCCTCTTCTCTGGGTTGTCTCCACAGCTTCTAACTGGATTGCTATTCCTCACAACATCTCCATCAAAATAGGGTCTGCATTCCCATGCGCTCCACCATTCCTAGTTCCTCTCTGTGCCATTGATCCATGCTAGTCCTCTACAATTGTAGGTCAGATCTACAATCGACCACCCTACAACAAAATTTCAGGGCACACAACCCCGGGAATGAAACATCGCTCTAATACCACTTGAAGTAGTCACCGGTGAGGAGGGACCTCAAGAAGATCAGTCCAAACCAGTCAACAAGAGTAAACACAATGGAAACACGCAGATATGATGGAGGCAATGCAGAACAGATATTTTTATTGCATGAAATTTGATTATATCCAACTAGTAACAACTAGGTTACAACATACCGACACACAGGCCTGGTAGAATAGGTCACATCGGGACCTTGAATCAAAAAAATTATCTTCTAGGCATAGTCTATCTCAAAATTATTTTAATTGATCTTTAATTCATTCTGATTGATTACATTCTAAAGTATGAATACAAATATATATCAATCCAAAGGATCCGATTGGCCCAAAAGGATCAAAACCTGAAGAACAAGACCTAACGTGCAAAATGAACAAAAGAGTCTCACTAACTATAGAGAAGTAATAACCATCTCAAGATAAATGGACAACAATCCAGAATAATGAACTACTAGAGATAGCATCTACCATGCCTGATTACAGTCCTGTTTAAGCTCAATATCGGAAGCCTTTGACCTCCTTTGACCTCTTTCTTAATCCCAATTTGATCACCTATGATTGACCAAATATCCTTCACATACGCTATTACATTCCACACCACGAACACATGATCTACAATGAGATCTTACATCAATTTATACCAACCCTAAGGCCTAAACCAATTAGGTCAGACACCTAAAAGATATTATAATAAGATTATTACATACATCCATATTACAATGATATTCCATGTCGGCTTAAGACCAAAAAAACAATAACCAAATCATAAATCATCTCAATAACATGTAGAGAACACGTTAACATGATACCGGTCCATAACCTAGATAGGCACCGGACCTAATCTAGGTCCACCACACCAAAGCAATGTCTTCAATCAGTTGAGGCATGATCAAAGAACATCTTAAGAATCCTGAAATCCATCTAGAAGCCACACCAATACCACTTATGCATTTTGCCAAGATTTCTCAGTGAAAGCTCTGCAGGTTAAACCTTAAACCAATGTCGATATGGGTTTACAAGAGTATGTGATAGCATCCAATTACCAAGTCAATACCAACTGACCAAAACATGCTCCAGAAGCATGCAACACATAAAATCAAACATACTCCATTGATCCAAACATGTTGAAAGTGTCCAACAGATAATCCTTTCTATCGGTAACACTAGATCTTCTACTGGTAACCAAAACCTGTCTGTTGGTAACCAAAACCTATATGTCGATAACCAACCATAACAACTAGTGTTGACATTAATGACAAAACATCAATGCAACACATAATCAATTCATCCATAATTCCAACAATCTCCCCCTTTGGCATTGATGGCAACACTAGATGTGAAAAACATCTAAGTACCAAAATAATGCCAAACAAGTCTCCCCCTATGGAAGACAACAAACAATCTCCTGAATATCAATAACTCTCCCCCTGTGAATGATATCTCTATAAAGTTATGAGTTTATTTTTCAGTTCACTGTCTCTCCCCCTTTGACATCAATGCCAGAAATCTGATAAAAATATCAGAGCAAGAATATAAACCTCTGAATCTCAAAGTTGACTACTCCCCTTGAGTAGTAGCACCACTCATCAATGTCAGAATGAATAGTATCTCTGATAATGCATGTCATACTGATGACAAACTACATCAATCAAGTCTCTTTCGCAGAGGCAGAAACCCCTAACCTGTCTATCAAATACTCAAATGATTCCTTAGACAGCGGTTTAGTGAATATATCTGCAATCTGCTCTTTAGTGTTCACATAAACAAATTTGATTTCCTTTTCTTCTACCTTGTCCTTCATAAAGTTATACTTATTGATATATGCTTAGTCTTAGAGTGAAATACTAGATTCTTAGACATGTCAATAGTTATAGAGTTATCACAGTAGATAACTATCAGTTCACTACAATTTACCTTGATATCCTTCAACATTTGCTTCATTCACAAAACTTGAGTGCAATTAGTTGTTGTTGCAACATACTCAACTTTTGTAGTAGATAAAGAAATGCATGACTATTTTTTTGTTGATCCACTAAACCAATTTATTTCCAAGAAAGAAAGCTCCACCAAAAGTGCTCTTCCTTTCATAAGTATCTCCTGCACAATTTGAGTCAATATATGCACATAAAGTGAAATCATCATCTCTAGAATACTATAAGCCATATTCTATTGTTCCTTGCAAATACCGGAATATCCTCTTTACTGCACATTCATGATTTTCTTTAGGATTACTTTGATATCTTGAAACAATACTTACTACATTTATAATATTCGGTCTAGTCTGAGTTAGATATAAAAAGCCACCAATCATAGACTTATACCTTGTCTGATTTACCGGTGTAGATGTATCTTTGATAGATAATTTCTCACTTGTCACCATAGGAGTACTTAGCGGTTTGGAATTATCCATACCAAACTTCTTCAACAATTCCCTCACATACTTAGTTTGACATATAAAAATGTCTTTGTCAATTTGAGTAATCTGCAAACCTAAGAAAAATTTCATCTCACCAATCATGGACATTTCAAATTCATTCTTCATATTATTAGAAAATTCCATGCACAATTTATCTTCTCCTCCAAAAATGATATCATCAACAAATACTTCAATAATCATAATATCATCATCGATGATCTTATAATACAAATTACTATCAGCATTGTCTTTAGTAAAACCAAGCTTCAAAAGATATTTATCCAATCTTGCATACCAAGCTCTAGGAGCTTGTTTCAATCCATATAAAGCTTTCTTCAATCTGCAAACCATATATTTATCATTTGTTAGTGAAAATCCATCAAATTGTTCAATGTATACTTCTTCCTCAAGTTCACCATTCAAAAATGCACATTTAACATCCATTTGATAAACCTTATAGTTCTTATAAGCTGCATAGGAAAGAAATAGTCTAATAGCTTCAGTTCTAGCTACAGGTGCAAATGTCTCACCATAACCAATTCCTTCCATTTGAGAATATCCTTTACAAACCAATCTATCCTTGTTTCTTACAACTTGACCATCCTCATTCAGTTTATTCCTAAAAACCCATTTAGTTCCAATAACATTCTTATTTTTAGGCCGGGGAACTAAAGTCCAAGTCTCATTTTTCTTTATCTGATCTAATTCATCTTCCATAGCCTTTAACCAATGTTTATCTTTACAAGCTTCAATAATAGATGTCGATTCAATTTGAGAAATAAGACATTACTCTTCATTTGCCATTCTTCTTCTTGTCATAAATCTCTTGTTCCTATCTCCAATGATTTGATTTTTAGAATGATTTAATCTTACATACCTTGGTGTCTTCTGAATTTCAGGTTCATTACTCTGATAATCAGTCACAGTTGAATTTTTTGATTGTGTAACTGTCTCAATTTCTCGTACCGGTTGAGGCATTGTCGGTTCACTTATGATAATGTCCACTGTCGGTTCCCTGCCATATGATATAGATTGATTTATGTATTTCTCATCCACTTTCACATTAGCGCTCTCCACAATTTTCCGCAATCTTTTGTTATTGTCATGCCCAAAATTTAGGGCAAAAACGGAAAGATTTTTTTTTAAAACAACTAGTTAATTAACAAAGTTCGCTATCATGACAAGCGTTAAGGTATTTGCCATGTCTATATTCGAGCTAATTCTGATACGAACCAAGCATCGATAATTTGTTTAATTCTATTTGCAGAAATCTAACTGGTTTAATTTTATCTCTATGAGATACCTAGTCATTGAATTTTATTAAATCAATCACGTTAAAGAAATAGGAGAGGAAGATTAATTCAATCTCCAATAAGACTATATAGTCTAAACATCCATTTTTATTTAGATGATTATAATAATCATTTTCAGTGACATTTAATTTGGATAATTAAATCTGCAAGGGTAAAATTAATTACGAGTAGCTATTACTCGCCTTTAGAATGCCAATTAAAAATTATCCATTCTAACCTCAAATGGAAAGTGTTTAAATTTCTCCTTTTATAATCCATTTTAAAATTTTAATGCTCTAATTAAATTAACTAGGGCAAAATTAAGTATTTATCACATTAAATACATTTAAAATTATAAGACTAGGCTTTATTCTTAAATTTATATATTTCTCTTTCTTTTACTTCCTATTAGTAATCATACAGAGGTATTTAAATATTTGAAACTCTATTAAATACTTACTCCAAAATATAACCAGATCTATTAATCCTTTAAAAATATCTTTCCAATATAATAGTCAATATGCCTTCCAACCCTAATTAGGGATTTCTTTTTTTTTCTATATAAAATGGCTCTAATTTAATTAATTTAAACATATTATTTTATTTACTTACCCTAGCCCTACCCGGGCTAGGGTTTAATATTTTTTTTGATACCAATACCCACAGGGCCGAATGTCCATCGGCGGCCATGGATTGGATTTGATGCAGGGACGGCAGCGTTTAAAGTTCAAGGCGGGTCGAGCAAGGAAGGTGGACCAAGCGCCGCCCACTATGCGGTGACATAGTGGAGCGCTGGGCGCCGCCCACTGTGTACCCACACAGTGGTGGCGCTGGGTGTCGCGCCACTGTGTGGCCACACAGTGGTGGCATTCGGTGCCTCCCACTGTGTGCCCACACAGTGGCGGCATTTTCAGCGCCGCCCACTATGTGTTCACACAGTGGCGGCATTTTCAGCGCCGCCCACTATGTGTTCACACAGTGGGATGCGGCCGATACCCGCGCAGCCCAAAACCCCCTTTTTTTTTGTTTAAAAATTAATTTAATTTTTTTTTTTTTTTGTAAGGATTTATATAAATATATATATATATATATATATTTCCCAATATGTTTTATACGCAATTTTTTAAAAAACAAAATACAAAGGAAAAAAATACAAATATATATATATATATAATTTGATTGGTAATTAAGCTTAGGCTCTCTTTATTATTTTAATTGCTAATAAAAGAATGAAGTAAACCTACTGCTAAGCTTTAGATCATAACACATCGGAAATATACATATTTTTATTTCTTCTTCCGAACTTAGGAAAATACTTTTTTTTTTTTTAGAAAAACATTATACTATTCTGAATAAAAACATTCCTTGACTTCTCAACTCATAAAACAACTACTTATACACTTCTTTTTTTTTAAAATACTTAAAATCTATCAGCAAAAACAACTCATATTTTTCAGCAAGTAGAATGTAGTTTAAATTAATTAAAAACTGATTTTTTTTTTTTCCATATTACAAAAGAAGCTTTTGCATGCAAATCAAGCAACCCTTTACTTTTCAAAATAGAAATAGAAACATATCTGGCTTTACACAACTCTATCGATATTCTGCAAAAATTACAAGATGTTTCTTTATTTAACTACAATATTAAATCACATGTCTTATCTCAAAATTACAACTTGCCTCTCATTCAACGAATGAGGTATATTTCTACTAACAAATTTAAACAAATAACTGCAAATGGATTTAAGTATCTTCAACAATAATCTTTTGCATCTTTTCACTGTTCCTATTCTCTTCTCCTGACTTTCCTACATAATAAAACACAATATGACCACGGAGTGCTCACCTCCCAGCCTAGGCTAACTGGTAGCCACCCCTGAGCTCGGAGAACCAATTCCTAGATGGGTAACAAACATGCAAATTCCAAGAAAACAACAAAAAAAATACACACATAGATTTTCAGGCACACTCCCAACTTGGCTACACAGCACCACACTTTGGTGATGATCTTTTCAAAGGGTGGTAGTGGACCAATACCCTGAGGAGAACTGCAAGTATGGAAAAACAAGTAGCCACCTCATGGCACAATAAATACATCAAGAATCTCAACCCCATATTCCTTATGCCCCCCAAAGGCATTCTAGCCTTTTATCCCTCCTTATGACCCCCATTGCACAAACAGGCCATGCAGCAAGGGTCACACAAAGATCCCTTGTGATCGCTCTCAAACAAGAGTCTCTCACTCGAGGGTTGTCACTGCTACCACCCACAAGATCCTCTCCTCTCCCAAGAGTAAGAGGTCTTGAGAAAAATCCCAAAACACAACAAGCATAATGCAAAATTTTGAAATGAAATTCTAAAACAAGTCATTCAAGAACACAGAATTCTTCTCCAATCATACACTCAAACACATACAAGAAAATAGACATTTTAAAGAATAATCTAACCAACCTTAATCTGCCCAATGGTAGTATAATATTTGAGGAAGAGCTGCCCAATCCACGGATCTTCTTCTTCTTCCCTTAGTTAAATTTCTTATTCCAAAACTATACTTTTTCTTTTCAAAATTTTCTCTTGTCTCCAAAAATGGAGAGTGGGTGATTACCCTCAAATTCTCAAAATCTTGCTTAAGAAGCTCATTCTCTGAGTTCTCACAAGTTTCTAAAAAAAAACCAAAAAAAAAGAAAGAAAAGCATAATGCAAAAAGACTCTCATTCGAATAGGAAAAATCTCAATTAGATTTAAACTTCTAATTCTCAATTTTCGTACAACTCAAAAAAACCAATTTTTAAAGCGTCAAAAAGATCATTTAAAAGTAGAAACTTGCCTAAAATTACCCCTAACCCCTAGGTATACCTTATGGGCTTTAGGAAACCCTATTAAACTACCCCTAGGTGTTCATTTAACCCATTTTAAACCCCTCTGAAGTTTATTTTCGGGTCAAACATATGTTGACCACTCCAAAGATTATATTCCCAAAGTATTTATGACAACACATTATATTATTTAAGAAAAACTATAATTAAACACTTTCCCACCAAGAGACACAAATAAAACATTTAAATTTAAATCCACACGTGTCAAGTGACACAATAAAACACTTTTACAAATTAAAATATGAAATCGTCTCTTGTGGATTTTACACATTCAATTTAAATAACACTTAACACTCATGCAGCATATACTGTTACGAATAAAATACAACACAAACGGGGTGTTGTCTCTCCAAATAGACAACCCCTGGCTTACGAACATACATAAGTCTAGGTTTGATTCTCCATAATTTTCCATGGTCACATGGTAAATTTCCTGTGCATCTCAATTTACACATTAGTACTTCCAAATATCCATATATAATAGAATTCAATAATTTAACAATACACATCATCACTTGCATAAAATTTTCATCTGCACAGAATAAATACATCTTTTATCAAGCAAATTCTCATAAGCAATTTCATCCCAATTCACATAAACTTAACCATACATCATAGTTCAATATTCATAGTAAAGTCCTGCAAATTCAATAATGACATCTATCATTGCAATATCATCCTATCTAACAATCATGTAGTGTTCTATCTCATGGAGCATATAAGTAAATCATCAAATCATAGCAATGTTATCCAAATCCTAAAATCATATAAGTTCTAAGTCTCAAAATGCATCAAAATAAAGTATCCATAATAGTCTAAATATAAAATCCACTGAATCTCAGACTGAGTCGAGGTGAGGCCTCACAATTATAACATCTATATGCTTTGCTTTGAATTGGATAGTCAAGAGATATCCCTTCATCACATCTAGGATCAAACTTCCCAATTGAATCGTCCCTTTTGATATAGCATTTACTTCCAAAAATTCTAAAATATTTAATAGTAGGTGTATGTCCAAACCATAATTCATAAGAGATCTTACCGATTTCACCTTTGATGTGAACTCTATTGAATGTGGAGACTGATGTACTCACTGCTTCTCTCCACTAGGTGTGAGGCAGTTTGGCTTCCATCATCATAGATCTTGCTGCATCCAAAATGGTTATGTTCTTTCTTTCCACTACTCCATTTTGCTGAGGAGTCCGAGGTGCATATAATTGCCTCCTAATTCCATTTGTCTCACAATAACTATTAAATTCATGAGAAGTAAACTCACTGCCTTGATCTAATCTTAGACATGATTTTCAATCCAGTTTCTGTTTCAACTTTTGCTTTAAAGATCTTGAATTTCTCAAAGGCTTGGATTTCTCCCTAAGAAAAGTCACCCACATCATCCTAGAATAATCATCAATAATCAGTATAAAATACCTATCACCTTGAAATCTTCTAGTCCTTGTAGGACCACATAAGTCAGTGTGAATCAAATCAAGCACATCATTAGATTTATGATGTATGCTCTTAAAAGAAGTTATAACTTTCTTTCCCAATTGACATTCCTTACATACCGGATTTAAGGCTTCACAAGCTTAGGTATATCTCTAACTGCCTTTGTTGAACTGATCTTAACAATACAATCAAAATTAACATGACACAACCTTTTATGCCATAACCAACTCTCATCAATATGAGAAATCAAACATGTCTTATTACTAGTGTTCAAGTGAAAGGTATTACCTCCAGTCTGAATACTGGTTGCAATCTCCAAACTAGTCTTGTTAATGATTTTGCATTTTTCATGTTTAAATTGAAGTTAGAAACCCTTGTCCACCAATTGACCAACACTCAAAAGATTATGCTTTAAACCTTCTACATAATAGACATTATCAGTATTATGCTTGCCACGAAGAGAAATAGTACCTCTACCTTTGACCATACATGCTTTGTAATCTCCAAATCTGACTTAACTGCCATTGTATTCTTGCATGGACAGATATTTTATTTTATCTCCAGTCATATGATGTGAGCATCCACTACAAATCACCCATTCATCCTTATCTTCAACTTTTGTTGCCAAGGCCTTTTCTTCATTCAAGATAGCCGGTTCTGGTTCATCTTCCTTTAAAGCATAGAACACCCATTCCTTTCCATTGTCGGATCCACTAGCAGAGTCTATTGTCGGTTCATCCCCAGAGTCATCACTTACTCCTTCGTCATCTACTATGTAGCATTGTTTACTTTTCTTGAATCTATATCTATTATGGTTAGGCTTAAATGATTTCTTAACTCTTTCCTCAAATCTTGCATTCCTTTCAGGACATCTAGATGCAAAATAACCAATCTTATTACATGCAAAATATTTAAAAGGTGATTTTCCTTCATACTTACTTCCTATCGGTGCTTTAGGTACTCTTCTAGAAAATAAGGGTTCAAGTTGCTCAAATTCTTCATCTTCTTTCCTCATATCTTCCAATCCTTTTGCATATAAGTCTTTCCAATCACTTTTATCGATAGATGATGAGGCATGAAAAGCAGGTTCAGATTTTGCAGCTCCGGAAGATCCAAATTCTTCAAGCTTAAAAGCAAATAATTTCCCAATCAGAATGTCTCTGTTAACTGAAGTGTTTGCCATTGTTCTCAACTCATTAATTGCAGTTGCCTTCATCTTGTAAGATGGTGGAAGGGCTCTCAAGACTTTGGAAACTATTTCATCTTCACTTAGAAATCCTCCACAACATTGAATTCCCATAACAATCTCATTTACTCTTTCCATAAATACAACAATTCTTTCATTATCTTCCATCTTCAAGTTTTCATACCTTACCCAGTAACCATCAAGTTTAGCAATTTTGACAGTAGGATCACCTTCATTCAAAGTTTGCAATTTATCCCACATAACCTTTGCTAATGATTTATCAATCATTCCCATGATTTGTTGATCAGTAAGTGCACACAAGAGGGATTCTCTAGCTCTACGATCATTTTCAATATTCTTGTCCAGGTCTGCAGGAGCAGGATTGCCAAATGCTGGATCATAAGGTGTGTATCCTTTCTCAGTGATCTCCCAAATGTCATTGCCAAGACATCTAAGATGAATCTCCATTCGGATTTTCCATATCCCTTAATTTGTTCCATCAAGCTTAGGGATTTCTCTTCTAGAAATAGTTGTCGGTGGATTTGAAGTGTTAGTTGTCATAGGATCTACCTCAAGTGGTTAAGCTTATGCAAAAGAGGACCAAATCTCTGATACCAATTGTTAGGATAACCGGTGAACAACTGAGAGGGGGTGAATCAGTTGTTAATAGATTATATCAATTAAACCACTTAATAACCTTTAACCAGAGTATATAAACATTAAGTACCGGAGTACCAAAACCAGATACCGGTAAGTAATAAAACTTAAGAATGAAACGGATAATCAACACAATGCAACCATACCACATAACACCATGATTTGTATGTGGAAAACCCGAAAAGAGAAAAACCACAATGGGAAGCCTACCCACCGTTAGATGATACTTCTGCAAAAACTATGTGATACAATAAGGGGCCTACACATGCAGGAAGGCACACTGCCTAAAGCATGTTGCTCATTACAAAAGAGTCTCACTGACTACAAAGAGGTAATAACCATCTCAAGATAAATGGACAACAATCTAGAATAATGAACTGACAGAGATAGCATCTACCATGCCAGATTACAGTCCCAGTTAAGCTCAATACTAGAGGCCTTTGACCTCTTTCTTAATCCCAATCCGATCACCTATGATCAACCAAATCTCCTTTGCATATGATATTACATTCCACACCATGAACACATGATCTACAATGAGATCTTACATCAATTTATACCAACCGTAAGGCCTAAACCAATTAGGTCGGCCACCTAAAAGATATTACAATAAGATCATTACATACATCCATATTACAATAATATGACATGTTGTCTTAAGACCAAAACAACAATAACCAAATCATAAATCACCCCAGTAATGTGTAGAGAACACGTTAACATGATACTGGTTCATAACCTAGATAGGCACCAGACCTAATCTAGGTCCACCACGCCAGAGTAATGTCTTCAATCAGTTGAGGCACGATCAAAGAACATCTTCAACATCCTGAAATCCATCTAGAAGCCGCACCAACACCACTTATGCATTCTACCAAGATTTCTCAGTGAAAGCTCTGTCGGTTAAACCTTAAACCAATGTCAGTATGGGTTTACAAGAGTGTGTTATTCATTTATCAAGTTAATACCAACTGACCAAAACATGCTCCGGAAGAATGCAACACATAAAATCAAGCATACTCCACTGATCCAAACATGCTTGAAGTGTCCAATAGATGGTCCTTTTTGCCGGTAACACTAGATCTTCCAGCGGTAACCAAAACCTGTCTGTCGATTACCAAAACCTGTCTGTCGGTAACCAACCATAACAGCTAGTGCTAACATCAATGAAAAAATATCAATGCAACACATAATCAATTCATCCATAATGCCAACAAATCCAACTCCACAGGATCTGGCGAGCCAAAAACTAGGACACACAGAAAGAAAATTTGAAACTGCAAATAGAAAACAAAACAGAAAAGAAAATGTTTTTGGTTGATGCAAGATTGATGTGAACCGGGGATGCTCCTGCATCAAGGCACATGACCAAATCATAGCTCATAAGGAGTCTTACTGGTATCACCTTTTATATTTACTTGCTTGAATGTGTAAACAACAATG
Organism: Cryptomeria japonica; assembly: GCF_030272615.1. NCBI lineage: Eukaryota > Viridiplantae > Streptophyta > Pinopsida > Cupressales > Cupressaceae > Cryptomeria > Cryptomeria japonica. The sequence continues at coordinate 252,105,621 of NC_081410.1, read as the reverse complement.
CTAATAGCTTCTCTCCAGAGATCTTCAGAACATTCCCTTCAATCAGCATGGTCCTTGCAGCATCCAAGATAGTTATGTTCATCCTTTCAACAAATCCATTCTATTATGGGGTTCTAGGAGTAGATAATTCTCTTTTAATCCCATGCTTCTCACAGAATGAATCAAACTCATCGAAACAAAATTTTCCTCCTTTATCAAATCTCAGACATTTTACCTTCAGTCATATCTCTATCTCAACCTTTATCAGATCTAACAACCTCTTTATCAGAATTGCTAACACAACAAGCAGATCATTTACCACATCTATCAATTCTTTCACCACTTAAGCAATCATATAAATTTGATCATTTACCAAATCATTTTCCTCATCTATCAGATCAAACACTTTCTCTACCAACTCTTATCATTACCGGTAACCTTTGATAAACCTCTGATAAAACATCATAACTAGTGTACTCAGAAATAGTGCAAGAAATGTAACATAAACAAGAACATCACATGAAAAGAATTCCTCACATGAACACCATAATTTTTAACATGGAAACCCAAATAGGGAAAAACCACAGTGGGAGTTGGCACCCACAAATATTTGTACTCTTTTGAAGTATGCCCTATTAGGAGCTTACAATACGCCTAGTTAGGAGTAGACCCTGTTAGGAGTCACCCAGTTAAGGAATTTTCCTAGCAGTCCGATTAAGACTTAATGATCTGTTAGGATCAACCTCATGAGAGGATATACCACTCTTTTGAGAGCTACCCTGTTAAGGGACTTAAATGTTTAAGGCGTGTTAGGACCTACCTGGTTAAGGGATTTAACCTGTTGCAACTGTTAGGGAACAACAGTGAAAAAGTGATTTGTTACTTGCACTTCTCAGCTTGCTAAATCAGATCCAGTTATGCTCAACGCTCTGCAACTCTCAGGTAGATCTCACACTTCTCTTGGACGGCTCAGCATATTCTCTTAAGACCACCGACACAATAAACATCAATTGTGTCATATTAAATAGCCATCTCAACTAGGTCTGCCACTAAACCCTAATTACATCATGAAATTACAATACAAATCATAAGAGACCATCTCAGATCAATATATAGATCATTACATCATATTAAAATTCAATATCAACCATTGGTTGATCGAAACCCATCATGAAAATCCGATTTGTACCAAAGTCAAAACCTCAAAACACTCCACTAAGCATTTCATTGTTTCTCAAGAAATTATTTCTTGAATCACACCAAAACAGCAATCAAACATTTCACACAGGTTGTCTCATGTTACCACCTTCATGTAGACTCTGCATTGATCATCGTCATAACAAAAATCATTACCGGTTTGATGATTTCTTCACCGGTCCTTAAACCCTACTAGAACCCTAGCAAAACTTCATCAAAATTTTGAAACAAGCCTTCTAGTAATCATCACAAGTTTAGGTTCCGGTCAGATACTTATTTCCATGATACAAGCTCACATCCTAAACCACAAATCACCGATCATCGTTGATCGTCCAATTCAACCAAAACATCTTTTCTTTACCAGTTGAAGTCCTATTTCATAGTTATCTGTTCTTTGTCGGTAAACCCTATCTTTCGGTAAACCCTATCACTTAGATGACAAAACAAAACATTAGAAACATCAGTAATCATCATTTGATAATAGTTGCCATCAATGACAACACAAATAACTGATCAAGTCATCTAATCACAAAATCTCAATCTCTTCATCACAAATAGTCTTCTATCCTCTATCGGTGCAGTCATTCATCTTCAACTGCATCACTTGCATCATCTCATTATGCATCAATTATTCCAAATGCCAACATTCTCCCCCTTTGGCATTTATGGCAACACCAATCAGATATACAATTAGAGTAACATCATCATTTGCAACTTGCTTGATCATCTGATGGTTCTCCTCCTTTTGTCTTCCCCCCTTAACCAATACTTCTCTCAATCTGATCTTCAACTTCTCCCATATTTGATTTCTTTTCTTCTTCTCCCTTGAGAACAATGCCAAAGGTATAAATGCATCACTTGTCTTGAATTCTGCTACTACCTCTTCCATCACCTCTACTAATCAAATCGGAAAAATTATATCAGAGCATTAAATCAGTGCTTTACATCAGACTTGCTCCCCCAAAGGAGTAGCCTGCACCTTCATCAATCCTTAGTGAAAGATAAACATGAAATCCATAGGATTGATGCATCTCCATCATTCTAGTTCTTCTGGTGTAGGGGTCTAACCCCTAGTTTACCTCTAAGAAACTCAAAGGTAGCCTTCAGTAAGGGGTTAGTAAAGATATTAGCTAGTTGATCTTTACTCTTCACATATTCCATTTTCACCTTTTTTTCTTGAACTCTTTCCCTTAGGAAATGATACTTCAATTCAATGTGCTTCGTTCTAGCATGAAGTATAGGATTCTTAGAAATATTTATTGCACTTGTATTATCACAATAGATAGTCACCAATTCAGGCATATCTATCTTGAATCCTTCTAGCACATGTCTCATCCATATTGCCTTCGTGCAATTCATGGATGCAGCTACATACTTAGCTTCAGCTACAGATTGAGAAACACATGTTTGTTTCTTGTCGTACATGCCACTAATCTTCCACCAAGTAGAAAAGCTCCACCGATTATTCTTTTTCGATCATCCACGTTACCTGCCCGAACAACATCAATAAAGACATCCAAAGTAAAATCTCCTTTATAGGGATACCATAAACCATAGTCTATTGTGCCTTTGAGATACCAAAAAATTCTCTTCACAACCACCATGTGACTCTCCTTAGGCTCTTTTTGAAATCTAGCCACTAATCCAATAGCATGAGCTATATTCGGTCTACTATGAACAATATAGTGTAGCTTGCCAACCATAGATTTGTACTCTTTTTCACTAACAACAAGGGAATCATCTTGCTTTGATAATTTGTAGCCTGTTACCATCGATGTTCCTACCGATTTGCAGTCTTCCATATCTAAAGTCTTCAACACCTCTTTGATATACTTGGTTTAACAAATAAAAATACCACCATCCATTTGTTGGACCTGTAAGCCAATAAAGAACTTTATTTCACCAATTAGAGACATTTCAAATTCCTTTTTCATTATATCAGCAAAATCCATACACATATCATCATTTCCACCAAAAATTATGTCATCTACAAACACTTCTTCTATCAGCATCTTGTCTCCATCAGTCTTCAAATAAATGTTTCTATCCTCATTGGTACGTTGGAATCCAATTTTGATCAAATGTGTATTTAATCTCTCATACCATGCTCTTGGTGCCTGCTTTAGACCATATAGTGCTTTATGCAATTTACAAACCATGTCCTTATCATCAATCAAGGAAAATCCATCTGGTTGTTCAATGTATACTTCTTCTAGAATTCCATTCAGAAAGGTTGATTTGACATCCATTTGATAATCTTTGAATCCCTTATATCTAGCAAATGCTAGCAGCATTCTCACTCCTTCTAATCTTGCAACCGGTGCAAATATTTCACCATAATCCTCACCTTCTTCTTAAGCATACCCTTTGTAGACTAACCTCGCCTTTTTTCTTACATTTTTTCCTTCTTCATCCAACTTATTCCTAAAGACCCATTTTGTTCCAATTACATTCTTATCTTTTGGTCTAGGAACAAGTGACCATGTCTGATTCTTCTCAATTTGATCTAATTCTTCATTCATCGTATTCACCCAATCGCCATCCTTTAGTTCTTCCTTAACTGTCTTGGGTTCTATTGTAGAAATCAAACATGAGTTCTCTCGGATCTTTCTCCTAGTTTTCACACCTGCATTCTTATCACCAATTATTTTCTCTTGTGAATGGTTCAATCTGACATATCTAGGTATTGCCTATGTCGGTTCTGCATCTTTTGCATCAGGTTCTTCATTTTCTTTCTCCCTATCATCGCTTATCGATTGAGCATCTAATCTACATTTATCAGTTCTTCATTATTCTTTGCCTCCGGTTCAATGATCACAAGTTTTTCCTCATTATCATCCTTTGCAGGTTCTGATATGCTTGTACCTTCAAACTTATCAGATAGATCATCAAATTTTACATTAGCACTTTCAACAATTTTCTTAGTTCTCTTATTGTAACATTTATATGCCTTACTCTTAGAAGAGTAACCAAGAAAAATTCCTTCATCAGATTTCGCATCAAATTTCTCAATGTAGTTATCTCTCTTAATAAAACATTGACTTCCAAAAATTTTGAAATAGCTTACACAAGGATTTTTACCATACCATAGCTCATAGGGTGTCTTATTGTTACCTCTCTTTACTAATACCTGGCTTAAAGTGTATACAACAGTACTGACTGCTTCCCTCCAAAACATTTTGGATACATCACCCTGTAATAACATGGTGCTTGCAGATTCAACTATTGTTTTGTTCATCCTTTCTCTATGCCATTCTGTTGTGGTGTCCTTGGAGAAAACATATGTCTCTCGATACAAATTCATCCGATGTGAATTCACCTCCCTAGTCTAATCTTAAACACTTTAGGTTCTTACCAGTTTCACTCTCAACCAGATCTTTAAATGATTTAAATTTACTGAATGCTTCTGATTTCCCTTCAAAAATGTCACCCACATCATTTTAGAATAGTCATTGGTGAAAATCATGAAATACCTATCACCGTAATAACTCTCTATTCTCATAGGGCCATAGAGATCAGTATGTACCAAATCTAAAATATTCTCATAAATACAATTCTTGCTCTTGAAAGAAATAGAGGTCATCTTACTGATTTGATAATCTTTGCATATCACACTGTCCAGTTTAATAAGTTGATGCAATCCTCTTACAACACTTGACTTTCTTATCTTAACCAAATTATCAAAATTAACATGACAACATATTTTATGCCATAACCAACGGTCTTCCATTCTTGCAACTAGACAATTATTAATATTACTATTCAAATGGAATAAGTTACCTCTAGTTTGCTTCCCGGTAGTGATCAATTCACCATTACCTCCAAGAATTCTATAGACTCCACTTTTAAACTCAAGAAAATAACCTTTATCATTGAGCTTACCAACACTTTAAAGATTATGCTTTATACCATCAACCCAAAACACATCATTAACATTACTCTTCCCATTTAGAGAAATTGAACCTTTACCTTTCACCATGCATGGAAAGTTATTTCCAAATCTAACAACACCTCCATCAAATTCATCAAGGGTTATGAACTTACTTTTATCTCTGGTAATGTGGTGTGAGAAACCACTGTCTATAATCCATTCATCACTATTCTCCATATGAGATACCAGTGCCCTTTCATCTATTAGTTCCTCCTTCACAGCTACAAACACAATTTCCTCATTGTCATCTTCATATTCAGACTCCTCATCAGTCACACCTTCATCAACTGCAACATAACAATGTTTATTTCCCTTTCCTTTGAATATCCTACACTTATCTTTCTTATCAGTGTTAGGGTAGTTAGTAGCAATATGACCAATTTTACTACAAGAGAAAAACTTCAAAGGTATCTTTCCTTTATACTTACCGGTGCCTCTTGGAAATATTTTTGCTAATAGTGCCTCAAGTTCCATCACTTGATCTTCATTGTCTTCATTTCCTCGGTTACTTCCATGACTTGACCTACACTCATGATTTTGGCATATATCTTTTCCTTTTCTAATAGATGAACTGGTAACAGAAGATTTAAAGGTAGATTCAGTAGATTTTGTCACACTATTGTCAAAACTATTTAACTCAAAAGTTGTAATCTTACCAATCAATGAATCAGTAGTTACCTTATCCTTATAGATCTAAGTTCTTGGATTGCAGATACTCTTATAGCATACTGAAGTTGAAGAGTTCTAAGCATTTTACTTACTATTGCATCATCATCCATTTTACCTCCAACACTCTTTATGCTACCAACAACTTCTTTGATTCCCTGACCATACTATGCAATATTTTCTCCTTCAAGCATTCTCATGTCATCAAATTTTCCTCTCAAGCTTTCCTCTTTGGCTCTTTGCACATGCTCATCTCCTCCATAGATTATATCTAACTTCTCCCAAACCCCACCTGTAGTTTCCAATCCTTGAACATCAATATATTTTGAATCAGATAAAGTACTAAAAATATCTTCTAAGGCTTGCATGTTATCTTGTTGCTCTTTAAGTCCATCCAGTGTCAAGGGAGTAGTAGTAGGAGCAACATATATTGTTTCAACTTGTTTCCAATATTATGCACTAAGACCTTTGATGTAGATCTTCATTTTATCTTTCTAGATCTTGTAGTTATCCTTTTTGAACATAGGAGCCTCTTTCTTCATCATCTTGACATCCTCAGAATCTTTTCCTCAAGCAGTTAGGCTTTCTGCACACGGAGGACCAAAGCTTTGATACCAATTGATAATCCTATGAGGATCCGGTTAATACTGAGAGGGGGGGTGAATCAGTATTAGTACCAATTGAAACTTTAAACCAAAATCAAACTTATATCAGATCTAAAATCATTTATCAAAATATCTCAACTTCTTTTATCAGATCTAACAACCTCTTTATCAGATTTTCTAACAAATTAATCAGATCATTTACCACATCTATCAATTATTTCACCACTTAAGAAATCATATAAATTTGATCATTTACCAACTCATTATCCTCATCTATCAGTCAAACACTTTATCTACCAACTCTTATTAGTACCGGTAGCCTTTGATAAACCTCTGATAAAACATCATAACCGGTGTACTCAAAAATAGTGCATGAAATGTAACATAAACAATAACATCACATGAAAATAATTCCACACATGAACACCATAATTTTTGACGTGGAAACCAAAATAGGGAAAAACCATGGTGGGAGTTGGCACCCACAAATATTTGTACTCTTTTGAAGTACACCCTATTAGGAGCTTACAATATGCCCTATTAGGAGCAAACCCTGTTAGGAGTCGACCGGTTAAGGGATTTGCCTAGCAGCCTAGTTAGGAGCTTGATGATCTATTAGGATCAACCTCATGAGAGGATTTACCACTCTTTTGAGAGTTGCCTTGTTAGGGGACTTAAATGTATAAGGCATGTTAGGACCTACCTGATTAAGGGATTTAACCTGTTGCAACTGCTAGGGAACAACAATGAAAAAGTGATATGTTATTTGCACCTGTCAACTTGCTAAATCAGATCCAGTTATGCTCAAAACTATGCAACTCTCATGAAGATCTCACACTTCTCTTGGATGGCTCAACACATTCTCTTAAAACCACCGACACAATAAACATCAACTGTGCCATCTTAAATAGCCATCTCAACTAGGTCGGCCACTAAACCCTAATTACATCATGAAATTATAATAAAAATCATAAGAGATCATCTCATATCAATATACATATCATTACATCAAAATTACAATGCAATATCAACCGTTGGTTGATCAAAACCCATCACGAAAATCCGATCTATACCAAAGTCAAAACCTCAAAACACTCCACTAAGCATTTCACTATTTTCCAGGAAATTTTTTCTTGAATCATGCCAAAACAACAATCAAACATTTCACGTGGGTTGTGTCATGTTACCACCTTCATGTAGACTCATCGTCGATCACCACCATAAAAAAAATCATTACCAGTTTGATGGTTTCTTCACCAGTCCTTAAACCCTAGCAAAACTTCATCAAAAATTTTAAACAAGCCTTTCGGTAGTCATCAAAATATTTGGTTCCGGTCAGATACTTCTTTCCACGATACAAGCCCACATCCCAAACCACAAATCACGAATCATCATCGATCATCCAATTCAACCGAAACATCTCTACTTTATAGGTTGAAGTCCTATTTCACAGACTTCTATTCTTTGTCGGTAAACCCTATCTTCCGGTAAACCAAATCAATTAGATGACAAAATAAAACATCAGGAACATCAGTAATCATCATTTGACATTACTTATCATCAATGACAGCACAAATAACTAATCAAGTCATCTAATCATAAAATCTCAATCTCTTCATCACAAATAGTCTTCTATCCTCTACCAGTGTAGTCATCCATCTTCAACTGCATCACCTGCATCATCTCATTCTACATCAGTTATGCCAAATGCCAACAATCTCTATACCAGAGGCATTTAGGATCTTACATTTCCATTCTTGAATTGTAAATCATAACCTTTGTCAACCATCTGTCCAACACTTAAAAGATTATGCTTCAAACCTTAACATACAAGACATCATCAATGTTATGCTTGCCATCAAATGAAATAGAACATCTACCACGGATCGCAAAAGCTTTGTCATCTCCAAATATTACTATTCCACCATCATATCTTTCCATACTCACTGATGCTCTGCAAAAGAGGTTAGAAAATTTGTTCGAAGAGAACACACACACAAGAGCAAAAACGTTAATGTTAGCAACAAAAGATTATTCTAAACAGGCATATCAAAAGAGATACTAAAAGCATGAGAGAATATTTAACTAGGAAATTAAATATGATGAGGCATCTCCAAATACCTCCTAACATGCTCTTAGATCCTTCTTTGTTCCCCTCCTCTCCAAGTTTCAAACTAGTGTAGCTCTCAACAGCTTTTTGCACTATGGATGCTTATGGAGGTTTGAGATTGAAGTATTTTCTCTAAATGTGAATAAAAAGCTAATACTAGATGCTATGATGCTAAAATGATTTATTTTAAACCAAAATGACAAGATGTTAGTGATTTATGCTAAATGCTCTCTAAAATTCTCTATAACTTAGATGCATACAAGTTTTCAGGATCTGGATTATGAAGAAATGGTCTCTATTTATAGGAAAAATGGAGCAATGGATGGCTGAGATTGAGTAATCTCAACAAGGGTCGGGATTGAATGATATTCAATCTATGTGATGACTTTCAACCCAATCCCAGGATGACAAGTGTCAATGTGAGATAGGCTGAAAGGAGAGGGAATAAGCATTAAATGCTTGACATGACCTGAGAGGTTAACTTGGGAGTTAAAGTCAAGGTTGGGTTGAGTGAATAAATTCTTTATTCAAAGAATAAAGCTTTTATCCAATGGATAAACTCTTGTGCAAAGACAAAAGGGATAACCATGGTCAAAGCAATAAATGCTTGAGGAGACACATGAGTGCATGTTTAAATAACCATAAATGGTTATGTAAGAGCCATAAATGGTCATGTAAGAGCCATTAGTGGTCTTGGAAGACTTTGAAGGTTAAATTGTTGAACACACAAAGCATTTAATGTTTTTCAAAGACTTTGAAATCTTTCAGAAGTGACTCCAAGTTGCTTAGGAATGTGACAATGATTAGGGGATGGATTAGGCTAATTAGGAAGGGGTTAGAAGAATCTGGAAGGGGGTTTAGGAATGCAAGTGGATTTGGTGGGTGAGGGAAAATAGGATTTTTTTATTTAAAATAAATTAATTTATTTCAATAAATGTGTGCAAGTTGCATTTGTAGGAAAATGCAAGTGGGGGGGATAAATGATTTAAATAAATGTTTTATTTGATTTATTTAAAAGAGGAAAAGGGGATTAAATGAAATAAATATGATTTATTCATTTAATTGATTGTGAATTTGGTTTAATGAATTAATCAAAATAAATTGAATAATTTATTTAATTAATAGGAGAATGTTTGAAGATGCATTAATTAAATATTAATTTAATTAACTGATGGCTAGTGGGTTTTTAATCAAATAAATAGCAAATATTTATTTAAATAAAATGGACATATTTATGTAACTACATTTGCCCCTCTTTGAGACGGTGCGATTTATCGCATCGAAATAGATGTGAATAAATGCCCCATAAAATGTTAATTTAATGGGCGGTATGCCCCCTCGAGAGATGGGCCGAAAAATTTTGAAAAATCAAGCGATCTCTCGAAAAAGAATGAAAAGTGGAGGGGAGGTAGAATAGAAGAAATTAGCAATAAGGTGGAAAGAATGGGAGAAATCGGAGATAAAATGGAGAAATGGGAGGCTCGGGAAGTTCACGGGGACCATGGTGGTGAGCGGGGGAAAATTTGGGGGACGACGAAGGGTTTATATGGGGGGGAAAGGGGTGAAAACAGGGTCATTTGAATCCACGACCATAGTGAATTCAGAGCTCTGATAGTGACATTTTGGAGGAGCAAGCAGTAGTCAGGATGCTGGTACCAGTAGCAGAGCACCGATTTGAGCGAGTCCGTCAATTCCAGTGGCTAGAGGACTATGGACTAGCGGTACACAAATTTGAAATTTTGAATTTTATGCATTTTTGACATGTTTTTTGCTGAGTCCAAGTTGAGTCAGGACAATAGCGCTGAAACTATGTTTTGGCATTGTTGTCCATTTAATTAGCACTTTTGTGCCATAATGGTGCTATTATGCTATTGTTTGAGCGCTTGTGAAAATATGAACATTATTGTATGCATGTTTGAGCGCTATTGTGTGTTTAGCGCTTTTGAGGGGTCAATTGAGCGCTTTTGATGTGAAGCAGCGCTATCGTATAGGCGTTGTAGCGCGTTTGCAATTTGAGCATTTTTGTATGGTTGATTAAGCGCTTTTGTTAGGATTTTAACGCTATTGTTTAGAAAGTAGTGCTATTGTTTGCAAGATAGCACTTTTGTTTAGGAACATAGATGCCCCAATTTGTGTGAACAAAAATCTCCCGATGTCAATGATGGATGGATAGGGATGTGAAGTGAAAGTTTTTTTGAACCATAGCAGCCCTGATGAGACTTAGGTCATTAGGATAAATGTCTGTTGAATTCTAGGTGTGCCATGATTGCTTACCTGTTGAGACCCGAAGATACTTGATCAAAGTATCTGTTGATATCTAGGTTTAAACTTTTAGAAAGTTTGAAACAAAACAACTAATGATGATTGATTGATGCACATGTGCAGGAGGATCTACGCATTTTACAGTTGCGTGAGAGATATCTAGCTACACAGGGGCTACGTGATCAGCTGATAGAGGCCGAGATTGATTGTATTGCAGTGACTAGGTTGTATGATGTGATGCATATGCCCATGATTCGGATGAAACATGGTTTGATTACAGCCTTGGCAAAGCACTGGCACAGCACATTTCACTTACTACAGGGTGAGATGACTATGACACTAGAGGATGTGTGGCACATCCTGCATATTCCCATTCGGGGTGAGCTAGTCACATATGATAGGTCATGGAAGACTTTAGCAATGCAGAGATTCTTCAATGAGGACGTGTACATTGATGATGGTTCGATAGCTTGGGAGGATATTGCAACTTTGTACGAGTCATTACCAGTAGTTTTGTCTAGGATCATGGGAGGGCTACTGTGTTCGGATAGACGATCACATGGTCTGGCCATTGGTTGGGGGTAGGTGATAGAGCAGATGATGACAGAGGGGACCCGATTTTCCTGGGGACCGTGTGTGTTAGTGCACATGTATCAGGAGTTGCATGAGGTAGTGTACTACGAGAGAGGCTCCTTGGTAGTGGGAGTGACGTTGCTGCATATTTGAGTATGGGAGCACTTACTGGTGACTCGACTAGTGAGTCTGAGATTTCGAATAGTTGACCAGCCCTATATGTTTATGTGCAGCGGTATGATGAGTTAGCCCCACCTAGGGAAGTTAGAGTGGTGGCGACGGGCACTGGATGACATGGATGCAGTTATTTGGAGATTGTACATTGAGTACGAGCCCTAGGAGGATGATGCAGAGGCGTTGCCATATGTATTCATGACCTGATTCTTCATTGGGAGGACATGCTACGATGTAGAGAGATAGGTGTCAAGTAGAGTGATGAGACAGTTTGGGCGGCAGCAGGGATTGCTTAGGGGATCAGGAGAGTACGCCAGAGTGGTCTGAGAGAGATATGCATAGGGGCCAATACTTCCTTATGATCAGGCAATGGTAGAGTTCTGGATGCTTCAGGAAAGGCCATGGGATATACGGCCGAGGGTGGTAGATGCAGGGGTATCGGAGGAGTATACATAGTATATGGCGGCTCATCTGATTCCTCAGATATCAGATCCGACAGAGCCGATTCCCGATTTTGAGGAGGAGAGGGGACGGAGACAGAGGAGGGGAGGAGGTCAAGGACCGATGGTAGATGGAGGAGGTAGAGGGGATGGTGGTGGAGGTGGTGGAGGTGGCAGAGGAGGTGGCTTAGGTGGTCGAGTCTAGTGGAGAGGGAGAGGTGGTTTGCCACTGTGGATATCATAGGGACCGTTGATGCCAGGAGGAGTCAGATTAGGTGGCTGAGGTATGGAGAGGGAGATACCGATGGACAGAGGGGAGGGAGCCACTAGAGAGGGAGCTACAGGTGAGGCACCCATGGATACAAGGGAGGGAGCGACAGGGGGTGGTGATCTTTGGGATCATATGCTAGCATATTTGTAGACTCGACTGACAGCAGTCGAGACACAAGTAGAGGATCTGGAGGCAGAGGTTGCAGCTAGAGATGTGCAACTATTTGCACGAGAGTCGGAGTTGACTGTGGTGTTGTGGGAGAGGGATAGTGCGGTGGAGAGATTAGCGGAGCTGCAGGAGAGAGTCTGGGTTGGAGTAGGAGCACAGGGTCCTACTGGGGAGGTGATGAGACAGTTTGGACGGGCATGGGCTAAGATAGAGTATTGACGAGGATTATATGAGTAGGTGGTACCAGCTAGTCAGCGAGCACTGAGCTATTCACAGATATGACAGACCAGGTCAGAGCGGTCTCAGAGGATGCAGAGCAGTGGGGGTGTGATGGGTCCTCTACAGAGAGATAGGTCAAGGGGTGTAGGAGCTAGTGGGGGTTTCATGGGTCCTCCATGGAGAGATAGGTCGGATGGTGCAGGGACTAGTGGGGGAGTAGGTGGTGATGGTGGTGCAACATCTGGTCAGAGTGGCATCTGAGAGAGAATTTTTCATGCACGTATTTAGATTGTTATTTTGGACTATTTCTTGGATGGCTCTTGGTAGCCGATTTTGTAGACTTCATTGTACTCTGATACATGAGATGATATATATGAGGAGATCCCATAGTTTTGATGATATGCATTTTGATATGGATGTTTATGCTTAGATAGATACTTGTACTTTGCTATATGTATGCATTTATGAGATGATTCCTATATGCATGTTTTATGATGATTTATGATGTTGGATACTAACATATGAATGCAGGTTTATATGTGTGTTTTTGATGGCTTTTGGGATAGAATGCTTGATGTATGCATTGTCACGATGCTTATGTATGCATAACAAAATGATGATTTATGATGGTATAGATAGTAGTTTGTACTTTATATTAGCACAATGATGGGATAATGATAACAATATGCAATGATGTTAATATAATGCTTTTGAATGAATGATTTATGTATGCATCTATATGGTGAAAAATGAATGTATATGTGGATAAACAAATGTAAAGTGCAAATGGTTTAAAATGAATGATTTCTAAATGAATGCATATGCTATAATGTATGAACCAATGTTTGAAACAAATGATATTTATGATTCTAAATGCCTAAAATATGATTAAGTAAAATGATAATGTGATGATAGTGCAACCTATGGTTAATAACTGCACCTTAATGCAATTAAAAAGGGATAATGAATGCAATTTAAATGAATCCTAAAATGAGTATAATAAGACACTTAATAATGGATGAATGAATGCACTTTTTAACTAATGAAGAGATAAATGAATGTATGTAATTATGGAAACTTAAACAAATGTGTGATATATAAGTGTGGAAATGATGATAAATGATGATCACTAATGGATGTTTGAATGAATGTATAGTAATGAGTAATCATGGTAAGAAATGCAAAATAAGGATCATTATCTATGTGAGTGAATTGAAATGTTATGAGTGTAATACTGAAAATGATATAATGATACTAATGCAAGTAAATGAAAATGAACTATATGTGGTAAGTCCAACTAAATGATATTAAATGCATGCTAATGAATGGCTAAAGAATAATGAAAATGCAACTAAAAATGTAATGAAATGATGATGGGATGATGATAGATGAATGCAAGGTGTTTTAGACTTTGCATGATGCATGTGATGATGTATCAGAGTACTTTGTCGCGATTGTATCCAAAAACTAGCTCAATTGTCGCAGAACTGCTCATTTTAACTTTGTTCACACTTTCATGCAAAATTATGAAAATATATGAGTAAATGGATGGACGGTATGCAACGGAATGCAATATAAACAGATGAGATGAAATGACAATCCATAGTGCTTTATTTTTTATCATCAAGATTTAAAATGTTGTAAGAAAATACAAGCAACTTGACATAATGATTCAAGATGACCAGAGTATTTCTTACATGGATTTGATATAGCAAGTTAATACAAACAACTTGATATAATGGGTCAAGTTGACCAGAGTATTGCTTGCGGAATAGACAAGGGTCATCTCCATTCATGCATGACTTGGATCATCCTCCGTGATCTTGGGCTGATCATATCCTAAGACAAGTTCATACCTTAATAAGAGACAAAGACCTTTATCTAAATTGGATGAGGTAGGAGGAACCAAAGAAGGAGCATTGTTCTTGTAAGCAAATAGTATATACAGAAAGAATAAAGAATATGGATCCTTGGTAAAGGTTCATGCTCATATGGTCGAGGTATACGCTGTAGTCAGCAAGCCGTAGTGATCTATAACTACAATTTGCATAAGATCATGTAGCTTAGTGAACTTCCCACGTAGACACCATTAGTACATGCCCCAGAACTTCATCGGAATAATCTGCAGAAGATACACAAACAATGATGTAGGAACCTGATATATATAAATGAATGAATAACTCACAAATCAACCAAGTATTTGATAGCTTTAAACAGAATTTTCTTGTCAAAGAAAATGTCATTTTGTCTTTGTTTTGGTAAGGAAGGATGCATCCTTGTTGAAGACAGTTTGAGTGTTGATGTTGATTGTTTGGTCAATTTTGAGAAGTGATCATCGTGCGAGTATTTTTCAATGCTTGTTTGGTATCTGCTCGGATGAGTATGTACAATGTGTTGCCATGTTTTTGTGTGATTTTTTATGTTTTCTAATATTTTTGGATTTTGCGAGATATTATTTAATGTTTTTGGTATTTTTATGATTGTTTTGTGTGTTTTTGGATTTTGCGAGATAGTTTTGAATGTTTTTGGTATTTTGATGATTGTTTTGAATGTTTTTGGATTTTGCAAGATAGTTTTGAATTTTTAACTTAATGAATCACAAAACAATGTAGAATCCACTTCCATCAATAGGTTAAGGGCATTGCCTCCAGTTTAGACATGACTATGAAAAAGCGGGATGCAAGATGCATGAAGTACTTTTCTTGATTGCAGATCAATGATAAGCCATGGTTTGGATGGATGGACAAGTGAATGAAATGAATGTGATCGCAACAAGTCTGAAAGACAATGGAGCCATAGCCTTTACGAGTGGCGCCTGTTTGCCAGGTTTTCACCATTGTACTTACCCAAGGTGCCACCGGAGTGGTTGTTCACCATTTGGATGTATGATTTTTCTTTACTATTTTTGATATTTTTATATGTTTCCTCAGGACATTTATCTAGATGTTTTTGGTGTTTTTGTCGATATGTATGGGAGCCTGATGCTCTATGTAGCTTATGTATAAAACCATTTGAGGTGCATATTGTTGATCGGATCTGCTAGCAGTTCTCCTTCTGAAGCAGCCAACTGATATGCCCCGGACCCAAATACAACAGTAATAACATATGGACCCAGCCAATTTGATTCAAACTTTCCCTGATGTTCTCGATTCGGTTGGTTATGAGGATTTTCTCAAAGAATAAGATAACCTACCTCAAATGTACGAGGTCTAACCCGATGATTATAGCTTATGCTCATGCGTTGCTGATAGGCTTTGAGGTGGTTGTATGCAGCTTGTTGTTTCTCATCAAGTAGCTCTAAGTCCTGAAAATGAGATACTCTGTATGCTTCATCATCGATGAGATTATGCAAGGAAACCCGTAGTGATGGTATCTCAACCTCAATAGGTAAAATAGCTTATGCACCATAGACCAATGAGTAGGGAGTTGCACCTGTAGGGGTTCAAATGCTAGTTCGATACGCCCATAGTGCTGGACTCAATTGAACATGTCAATCATGACCGACATCATTGGATGTCTTCTTTAGGATTCTCAATATGTTCTTGTTGGATGCTTCGGCCTGACCATTGTCTTATGGGTAATAGAGAGTGGAAAAGTGGTGTTGGATGTGAAACTTCTCATAGAGTTCACATACATCCTGATTCTTGAATGAAAGTTCGTTATCTGTGATGATGGACATGGGTACACCATACCGACAGATGATGTAATTGAGGATGAATGAGGTGATTTGCTTGCCGGTAACTTGGGTAAGTGGAATAGCTTCGATCCACTTTGTGAAGTACTTGGTGGCGGTAATCATGAATTTGTGTCTGTTGGATGAAGATGGATGGATTTTACCCACAAGGTCAAGGCCCCATTGATAAAAAGGCCATGGTGTTGTGATTGGTTGCAATTCCTGTGCCGATGCATGTATCAAGTCTCCATGAACTTGGCATTTCTTGCACTTTCTGACAAAGTAGTAGGAGTCTTTTTCCATAGATGGCCAATAGTATCCAATGCGCATGAGTTTCTTGGCTAGTGACGGACCACTTGCATGAGCTCCACAAATTCCTCCATGTACCTCTTCCAAGGCCTTTGTTATCTCATCTTGTTCCAGACATTCAAGGAGAGTACCATCAAGACTGTGTCGGTATAGGGTTTCAGCAATAATGGTATATTGAGCGGTTTGGCGAATGAAGGTTTTATGTTGGTTATTCGATTGGTTAGGAGGAAGTGTGTGATCGTGGAGATAGGTGTAGAATTCACCGTACCATGGGGATTCAGAACCGATAAGGTGACATATCATCTCAGATTTGGGGATATCATAAGCGAGAATCCAAAGTTGTTCTACCAAGAACTCGTAGCGTGTTGAATTATGTGGAAGATCTAGGGGAGATGCGATGGTAGCCATAGCATCAGCAGCTCGATTCTGATCTCTTGGTATTTGCTCAAAGGTGATAGTAGTAAATGATGCCTTTAGTTTGTCCACCATTTGTTTGTATGGAATGAGTTTTTCATCCTTAGTCTGATATTCATCAGTTGCTTGTCGAATGACAGTTGGGAGTCACCATATACTTGTAGTTCTTGTAACTTCCATTGTATGGCTAGCCTGAGTCCTATGATCAAGGCCTCATACTCTACTATGTTGTTTGTGCATGGAAGCATGAGCCTGTAAAACTTCGGGATGCTATCACCTTGAGGTGTGATAAACAGGATGCCTGCCCCCGAGCCATGCCTAGTGTATGAACCATAAAAGTATAGTTTCCATGGTTGTGTTGTTGTGATCGTGAATATCTCTTCATCTGGAAAATTGGAAATGAGAGGATGATCGCCTATGAGTGGTGCATCGGCCAACTGATCTGCAATAACTTGACCTTTGATAGCTTTACAGTCCACATACTCAATGTCAAATTCACTTAGAATCATCACCCATTTGGCCAAGCGGCCTGTCAATGCTGCTTTGCTAAGTAAGTATTTGAGTGGATCAATCTTCGCAATGAGTTGTACCTTGTGTGTTAATAGATAGTGCCTCAGTTTAGTGGCTGCCAAGATTACTGCTGGGCAAGCTCGCTCAATAGGTGTGTAATTGAGTTCATAGCCAACCAGTGTATGAGAGATGTAGTAAACAACACACTCTTTCCCTTCTACATTGTGTTGTGCCAATAGTACACCCAATGTCGTATTTGTTGCTGATATATAGAGTAACAGAGGTCTGCTTAGATCTAGTGGGAACAGCAATGGTGTATTCATGAGATAGTCTTTAAGCATCTAGAATGCTTGATGGCATCTGGTATCCCACTGAAAGCGGATATTTTTGTGTAGCAGATGTGTAAAGGGGTGACACTTATCTACTAGTTGTGCAATGAATCTTCGGATGGATTGTAGCTATCCTTGTAATGTCCTTAGCTGACTGATGTTATTTGGAGATGGCATGTCCATGATTGCTTTGACCTTTGCTAGATCAACATTAATACCTTTGCTTGAGACAATGTATCCTAGAAGCTTCCCTGAGGTTACTCCAAAGACACATTTCTTTGGGTTGAGTTGAACATGATATTGTTCTAGTCTATCAAAGATTTTATCTAATATGTCTAGATGACCTTCTCTGGTGAGTGATTTTGCTAGTAATTCATCAACATAATCTTCCATTATAGTATGCATCATGTCATGGAAGATGGTGGTCATTGCTTGTTGATAGGTCACTCCTGCATTCTTGAGACCGAAAGGCATTACATTCCAGCAGTATGTGCCCCATGGACATGTGAAGGTTGTCTTATGTTGATCCTCTGGTGTGATCTTTATCTGATTGTATCCTGAAAAGCCATCCATGAGTGAAAGCATGGCATGTTCTGCTGTTAGGTCCACTATGATGTCGATGTTTGGTAGGGGAAAGTCATCCTTAGGACATGCCTTATTTAGATCTCTGAAGTCAGTACAAATACGGATGCCCCCATTTGGTTTGCCGACAGACACAATATTGGATATCCAATTTGCATAATCAATTGGTCTAATGAAACCAACATCCAAGAGTTTCTTAAGTTCTTCTTTGACTAGTACTGCAATTTGAGGATGGATCTTACAAAGCTTCTACTTGACAGGTTTGGCTCCTTCTGATACGGTGAGGTGATGCATGACTAAATCAGGATCAAGCCTAGGCATGTCTGCATATGACTATGCAAAGTTGATCTAACGCTTTTGAAAGAACTCTACAAATTTAGTTTGTTCCTCTGGAGTTAGAAGAGATGTCAGATGTATGTGGTGTGGAGTTTCAAGAGTCCCCACGTTGTATTCTTTTGTTTCCTTGATGAGAATTGTTGATTGTTCTTGTTGTGTACTAGCAGGGAGAATGTCAAACCTTTCATCTGCCGGTGCCTCAGAGAGGTTTTCACCATTGGATATGCTCTTTCTTTTTACTTTTGTTGGATCAAATAGTGCCACGGTGTGGTTTTCATTGGAAGATCCATGTTTTAGTGTTATATTTTTGTAGCTAAAAGGTTTGGCATCTACCCTAAAGTATGTTGCGCTATTAAGTTCTATGGTGAATCCCACTTTGTGATCCCCGCTTGGTATGTTATCCAGTAGTTCCAAAAAGTCAATGATTGCCTCATCATTTTGGAAATGATCAAGACATGGGGGATTAGGTTGGTCCCATTAGATGAGTTCAGGATGGATAATGGGCATTACCTCATCAATAAGGTTAAGTTCGTTAGATGTGTCAGTGAGGGTTAAGACGTTGTGGTGAAGGTCATTGATGGTACTCTTCATGTCAGAATCATGCATAGGATGTGGCGTAGGGTCTGTGGAAGAAGTTTCCAGCTCAGGAACCCAAGAGGTCTTTATCTGTGCTTCTCTGTAAACAAGGATGTCTTTGCAGGGTGGAGGCAGTGATGTGTCTTCCTCATCTGAAGTATTAAGCTGGATGGAATCAAATTCCCATTCATGTGAGTCGGTCTCTGAGTCACTTTCCAATATCCGATTACTATACCATACTGGGATGTCCTTTGAGTTAAACACTGCAGGTGTGACCGGTTGATGTACCATTGTAGATGAAATGATCGGTGATGCAGGAAGGATGATGGGGATCAATGAATCTAATACGGGGAGTATCGGTAGTGTTGACTCTGTTGCTTCTACTAGAACTGTTGGTGTCATAGATACTGTTGTGGGTTCTAATACAGTTGCTGCTACTAATGGTGCTTTTGATGTTATGACTGCTATTGGTGGGGTTGTTGGTTTGTTTGGTGGGATGATTGGCATTGTAGATGGTTGTGTTGGGATTCTTAGCCTTAGTGGGGCAGTTGCAATGGTGTTTAATGCTACTTTTATAATCAAAGGTGTCCTCTTTGTAGTAGGATGATATAGTGGTTTGTTGGGTTTTCCTTTGAATCTGAGCTTAGGAAGGATCTCCTTTTGAAAGCCTAAGCCTGTATTATCCTTGGGCATTAATTTCGGCTGCAACGGTTCATGTCATCCTTGTTTGCAAGGTCCCAAAGCACTCTGACCATCATAACCCATTCTTTGCATAATGAGGAGGCCTTTGCCATATTGATCTATGGGAAGCTTAGCTTGTGGCATATCAGTGGTGATGGGATCTTTATAGATCCATTCTGCTAAGTCCTCATCTCTGGTTTCTTCTTCTTGACTCTTCCCTAGGATGAAAGGAGTCAAAGGACATGTTGGCCTGATCAGTGGTTGTTGAAGTAACTGTTGAGGTTTACCATGTGTTCTAGAAGAAGTAGGCATTTGTCCCACAAAAAAGAGTTGGCTCAAATTGTATTCCCCAGGACCTTCCTCTACTATTTTCATCTTGAGCTTTTCTTGCTTAGGTATAGTGGTGTTTTAACTGGCAAGAGAGGCTGGACTTATGTATGAGGTGGAGGAGATGGCTTCTCTATTGTTGGGAATGGTAATCTTTGGTTGATGACTTATATCATGACAATATGAAAAGAGGTTCGCATCGCCCAGGATTGTGATCTCTACACCATTATGTGGGAACTTGATACATTGATGGTAGGTGGATGAAACAGCTTGCATGGCGTGTATCCAAGGTCTTCCTAACAATAGATTGTATGGCAGAGGAAGGTCCAAAACTTGACAGATGATGTGCTTCACCACAGGTCCCACTCGGATTGGTAGTACCACAGCTCCTTTGGATGAACACTCTGCATCATCATAGGCTTTGATTGTGATCTTCTTGCGGGGATCCACTGATTCTATTGCATATCCCAAAGTTCTGACCAACTGCATTATACAAATATTTAGGCCGGCTCCATTATCGATCAAGACTTGCTTGATCATATGTTGGTTGATAAATCCTTCAATGTGTAGTGAGGCATTATGAGGTTGCTGGAAGGAAGAGTTGTCACTTTCAGAAAAAGTGAGACAAGGTGATGACTTTAGATTTCCAAACATGGCTTGGAACTGATCTGTATTTAGGTTTGCAGGGACTGACGCCTCTTCGAGAGCATGATCCAAGATGGTTTTATGAGATGGAGATAGGCACAATAGCTCTAAGATAGATATCAGTGCGGGTGTTTTATCTAACTGTTCCACAAGATTATACTGCTTTGGGATAGATGAGGTGCCTTATGGAGCTGATTTTATGGTAATCTTGCTGTGACATGTAACAACATTGCAAGTGGAGCTGGGATTTTTGATGGTTATAGTTGCAATTTGTTCATAGGCATCGTATAGGTGATTCACAATATAATTATATGCGGCTTGCATATAATTGGTGGTATCTATGTTTCTCCCTGAAGTAGAAGGACCCCTTTGATTTGGTGATGGAAGTGGATTTTTAAACATAAGATGATCATTGTTTGTTGTCTTTGGGTCATGTGCTTCGATTTCGATTTCACCTCGGTCAATAAGATCCTGAATAAGATCTTTAAATCTGTGACAATTGCTTGTCTTATGTCCTCTTCCTTGATGGAAATCACAATGTTCAGTATCCCTCCACCATGAAGGTTTGACTTGAGGTTCATAATTTGATGTTTTGGGTAGGGTTACCAGATTTTGAGAAACCAGTTGTTGTAATACTATTTCAATGGGTTTCCCTAAGGGAGTGTATGTTCGCTTTGGTTTTTGTTGATGCAATCTAGGTTCATCGTGAGATGTGATGCCGCCTTGATTTGGAGGAGCAACTGTGTTAGTCTGAGGTGGGGGATTCTGTCCTGCAAATCAAACTACAGGTTGTGCACTTTTGATAGTTCTTGCATCCACAACTTCGTCATTGACAACATTTTTGTTTTTGTTCCAAAAGCTTGGTTTGTCACTATTGAAGCATGGACGAGGGCCATCCTTTGGTTCATTGTATATTTTGATAAGTCCTTTCTTGATGAGAGCCCACTCACATTTTAAGCCTTTGGTGATCATGTCATTGAAAGAGTTTGTGTCTTTGACATTGAGGTGAAATTACATTTCTTCGTTTAAGTTGGAAATAAATATTTCCACTAGTTCTTGTTCAGGTAACTGAAGAGAACGTCTTCTAGACATTTGACGCCATCGTTGCAAGAAGACTAAGAATAGTTCACCTGGTTTTTGTTTAGTGTTACACAGATCAGCCATGCCGATATCACATTCAATGTTATGAGAGTAATGTGCCAAGAACCTCTAAACTAGCTCTTGAAATGTCCTAATGCTACCTGGTAGTCGGGAAAACCATGATGTGGTTGTTCCTCCCAAGCTTTGGGGAAAAAGGCGCATGAGGTATGTATCTTCGTATGCCACTTCGAGGCAAGCTGAATGGAATTCTCTAACATGATCGCGAGGATCTCCTTTTCCTCTATACTTTTCGAACTTGGGTGTTTCGAACCCTCGTGGAAAAGGTGGCATATGAAGATTCCTATCAAAGGGATAAGGACAAATGTCAGAGTGAAAATTGATCAGTCTCCACACCACTACGAAGTTGTTGGGCGAGATTTTCAACTTGTTGCCGTAACATCTCTATGTCATTTGGAGGAGGAAGTGGTGGTGGGTTACCTTGAGGAATGTTATACCTGATGTGATCTCTACCTCTTTCTTCCTCATTGCGACTTTGTCGTTCTGATGCTTGTCTTAGTTGTGCGAGATCAAAGTCAAAGGGGAGTTTGGCTCCTTCTTGAGCAAGTTTTAAAAAGTGAGCATCCGCATTGCTCCTGAGTATTTTGTCAAAAAGTCTGTTAAAGAGAGGGTTGTGTTGAGCCCTTTCTATTGTTGCAGGAGTAGGAGTACTCGGGTTTTCATCATTCGCATTTCCTCCAAGTGCATCTTGAAATTCATTGATATTTTCCTCCTCTTCTTCTTCAATTTCTATTTCTCGTTGCCTTGACTGTGATCAGGTATGAGCCATTTTGTTTATAAGTTTTTGTTGAAGTTGGGTGAAAATGATGATGAATTGTTGATGAAATGAACGATTTATGGTTGGTGAATTGTCTTGCATGTGGATCTCTAGCACTTAAAGGTGGATGTGACCAAAATTCTTTCTTTGAATTTGCTTGTTGTGTTTTGATAAGTTTTGATGTGATAAGGTGTAGAGAAATCTGAGATGTGTTATAGACTTAACTACCTAGTAATGAGAGGATTCACTCATAAACTAGTTTTAACCTGCATAGATATGTCTCTTAGGATTCAAGCTTATCCTAGATGTAGAAACAATCTAAAAGTGATTTGTTGTGTTTGATTCAAGCAATATCCAAAAGAGAACTTAGGACAAGAACCTCTTAATGTTTTTGAGAGTTGAAATGAAGTGATGATGTGAAGGTGAGAAATGGATGAAATGTTTAACTTCAATAAAAGCTTTGTGTCACAAATGGGACAAATTATACCTCTTCTCTTTCGGGCGTTGGTGGCATTTCTCGAGCTATGTTGTATGTGATAAAAATGTCTGGAAAGAAGTTGGGATTGATCTTGCCTCCTTGATTTTTGTGATAAATCAAAGCTCTATATTGCATAAAAGCTCTACGGTTTAATGAGTCTAGATCAAATTCGTTCGATTTCCCTTGAAGGTATAGACACATGTGATGTAGAAAAGCTCTATGAGAGACAAAGATTTGTCTATTTAGATAGAAGAATATCCTCCTTTTGATCAAAGCCTTTGAGCTCAATGGTCTTCTTTTCAAGTTGATGTGTTGATGAAGATTCTTCTTTCTTAAGATGTGAAGAATGGTCATATAGTTTGATACCTTTCTCTTTATTTTTGATCTTTTGGTTGTTTTGAAAAATGTTTGGTTGGATGAATACTTGTTCTGATTTTTGGATTTTATGATGTTTCTTTGACAAGAAAACAAAGCAAGCACACAAACACAAGAATGTTGCCTTAAAGGCAAAAAATGAGTATGGGTCTAGATCAACCCAATCCTTGGACTTCTTATGACCCTTTCCTTTAAGTGTAGTTTAGGTGTTTTTCTTTCCAAAGCCTAAAATCGACTCAATTTGTACTTGGTCTTGACTAAAATGAAAACACTTCAAACATTTTTTATCCCTAAGGTCAAATGGCCAGTTGCGATAAATTCAACCCACATCTTGATATTTCTTCGACTTTGGTACTACATACCTTATGAATCCCATCGTGGCAGGTAAGGATGTGATATACTAAGTCTTGCACAAGCATAACAAATAGATGATCCCTATGATGGGGGAGTCACCGCTTTCATCAACCCACAAGTGACTGTTCAAAAAGCTATGTTTCTACTCAAGGAAATATGTATGGTGAGTATCTTGGGAGCAAAACCATCTATGCTCTTGCACTGAATTATATCACAAATACACTCAATCAATAGAATGAGTGAGCTACTACTTAAAGGTGTTTAGTAATTTTTTATGTCTTTGGACATAAGTTCATTCTGCAGTGACTCACTTAAGAGCCTTCTAGCTTGTGGTGGGGCCCATTTGTCCTTTCAGCAAGTTACACTGTAGGAACAGCTATACCCAAGGCTACAGCTTTCGCTCTCACCTGATTTCTATAGCGGCTCGAAGGATTTACCACATGAGGTCATTCCCAAGAGTGATGTGTCTCTTGGCAGGCCTCTCTTAAAAAGATAAAAATTTGAGTGTTACTAACACTTTTCTCTTGCACCTAGGACCACGAAAGCCAAGGGAAAGGATAGTGTGTGTTAGAAGTAGGACCACTCGACCAACTTTTTTTTGCACAAGTGTGCCAAACACGAAATTCATTTGTTTGTTTTAACTTGTCATTGCAATGTGATCTAACTATTTGGAGATGTTGCTCCAACAATCATGGTGTTCTTTTTAACTTTCAAAGGCAAAATGTGTTGTAAACTAGGAACTTGAAATCCTGGTCAACTGAATTGAAAAACACATTTTTGCTTGAAGTAAAAAATCGCTTGTAAAATGAAACAAGTGGATCGTGAATTTTTATTTATCAAAATGGAAGTGTTGATTGTGAATTTTTAGTTTGATGCAAGAAATAACTTTGCCTTGTTGATTTTAAGCACCAAAAGAAAATTAAGCCTAACTTGCAAGAAAACAAAGTTTGTTTTTGTGAATTTTTAAAGCACCAAAAGGAAGTTGATTTTTAGAGCACTAAAAACAAATTTGTCCTAACTTGCAAGAAAGGAAAAAGTTGTTTTTTGTTCAATTTTAGAGCACCAAAAACATTTTTTTTCTTTTTTAAAGAAGTTAGTTTAGACCTGCACAAGAAATAAATAGTTAGTAAAATCCAAACCTAGGGGGGCTTCCACAAGCCTAAGAAAAAATCACTTTTTCGGTTACAAGGTCTTTTTTTTACAATGTTTTGTTACAATAGAGCCACTTTCTGTGCAAACAGAAGCGCTATTTAACACAAACATGCTAATAAGAAGACAACATCGCTAAAAGAAAAACTCTGACAACAAATGCAAAAGCGCCAAAACAAGCACAAATGCGCCAAAACAAACACAAAAGCGCTAAATAAAGGTCAATAGCGCCAAACATGAGACAAAAGCACTATTGTAAAAACAATAGCACTAGAATGTCAAGTTGCAATAGTGCTACAACGTAATCAAAAGTGCTAAAGAGTGACCTGTGGGTCAAGCTCAACATGCAAACAAGTTAGTTGTGTTTTTAAAACTGTTTTTGGGTGTTTGGATTCACGTCGGGTTCACCAAATGATGCTCTGCAAAAGAGGTTAGAAAATTTGTTCGAAGACAACACACACACAGAAGCAAAAACTTTAGTGTTAGCAACAAAAGATTATTCTAAACAGGCATATCAAAAGAGATACTAAAAGCATGAGAGAATATTTAAGAAAGTAAATATGATGAGGCATCTCCAAATGCCTCCTAACATGCTCTTAGCTCCTTCTCCTTTGTTCCTCTCCTTTCCAGGTTCCAAACTAGTGTAGCTCTCAATAGCTTTTTGCATTATGGATACTTATGGAGGTTTGAGATTGAAGTATTTGCTCTAAATGTGAATAAAAATCTAATACTAAATGCTATGATGCTAAAATGATTTATTTTAAACCAAAATGACAAGATGTTAGTGATTTATGCTAAATGCTCTCTAAAATTCTCTATAACTTAGATGCATACAAGTTTTCAAGATCTGGATTATGAAGAAATGAGCTCTATTTATAGAAAAAATGGAACAATGGATGGTTGAGATTGAGCAATCTCAACAAGGGTCAGGATTGAATGATATTCAATCTATGTGATGACTTTCAACCCAATCCCAGGATGACAAGTGTCAATGTGAGATAGGTTGAGAGGAGAGGGAATAAGCATTAAATGCTTGACATGACCTGAGAGGTTAACTTGGGAGTTAAAGTCAAGGTTGGGTTGAGTGAATAAATTTTTTATTCAAAGAATAAAACTTTTATCCAATGGATAAACTCTTGTGCAAAGGCAAAAGGGATAACCATGGTCAAAGCAATAAATGCTTGAGGAGACACATGAGTGCAAGTTGAAATAACCATAAATGGTTATGTAAGAGCCATAAATGGTCATGTAAGAGCCATTAGTGGTCTTGGAAGACTTTGAAGGTTAAATTGTTGAACAAACAAAGCATTTAATGTTTTTCAAAAACTTTGAAGTCTTTGAGAAGTGACTCCAAGTTGCTTAGGAATGTGACAATAATTAGGGGATGGATTAGGCTAATTAGGAAGGGGTTAGAAGAATCTGGAAGGGGGTTTAGGAATGCAAGTGGATTTGGTGGGTGAGGGAAAATAGGATTTTTTTATTTAAAATAAATTAATTTATTTCAATAAATGTGTGCAAGTTGCATTTGTAGGAAAATGTAAGTAGGGGGGGGGGGGGATAAATGATTTAAATAAATGTTTTATTTGATTTATTTAAAAGATGAAAAGGGGATTAAATGAAATAAATATGATTTATTCATTTAATTGATTGTGAATTTGGTTTAATGAATTAATTAAAATAAATTGAATAATTTATTTAATTAATAGGAGTATGTTTGAAGATGCATTAATTAAATATTAATGCATGAATTAATTAAAATAAATTGAATAATTTATTTAATTAATTTAATTAACTGATGGCCAGTGGGTTTTTAATCAAATAAATAGCAAATATTTATTTAAATAAAATGGACAGATTTATGTGACTACACTCACAAATTTTCTTTTCTCATCGATCATATGATGTGAATAACCATTGTCAATCACCTATTCATCTTTCTCCTCAATAGTGCAACTTGTGGAATCAATAGGTATCGATCCATCTTCTTTGATAGCAACAAACACAACTTCATCTCCTTTGGATTCTTCATCTATAACACCTTCATCAGTAGCATAGTAACAGTTTTTCTGATGCTTATACTTTTGGTTAAGCTTATAAGGCTTATCATACTTATCATGCTTCTCATATCTATCATTCCTATCATGCTTATCAAATTTATCACGCCTATCATATTTAGACATTTTTTATGGGCATCTAGAAGAAAAATGTTCTATCTTATTGCAAGAGAAACATTTCTGAGGCAATTTTTCATCATACTTACCAGCTCTCATAGTCAATCTCTGGGAAATCAATGCTTCAAGCTCATCCAATTCTCTTTCTTTCTCTTCCATATCTCTTCTCTCTCTTTCATATCTAGATATTTTGCATTCATCGGGATCATACTCCTTCTTTCTGAATACAGATGCTCTAAATGTTGTCTTTGACTTTCCATGTGATTCACCAAATTCGCTTAGTTCAAATGCAGCAATCTTTCCAACCAACATATCTCTTGTCATAATAGTCATACTCTGGATCTCATCAATAGCAGCTACCTTATGTTTGTAAGCAGGAGGAAATGATCTCAGTACCTTAGAAACAATTTCATCTTCTTCAAGAGTTCCACCTGCACATCTAATACCTAGGACAAGTTCATTCACCTTTGCCATAAAAGGAGTTTATGTTATCATCTTATCCCATCTTTAGCATCTCATACTTCCCTTTCAAACTCTATAACTTAGCAACTTTGAATTGTTTATCTCCTTCATACAAGGTCTCAAGATTCTCCCAGATCTCATGTGCAGCCTGAAGTCCCATTACATTAGTCATCTTTGAATCAGTCAGGGTGCTCAACAATGCTTCCTTAGCTCTAATGTTATGTTCAGCTTCCTTGATCTCATCAGCAGTAACCAGTCCATTTTGAGGAACATAATAGGCATTCTTTGTAATCTTCCAGTAATACTCTCCAAGACATCTCAAGTGCATCTCCATCTGGTTCTTCCATATAGCATAGTTACTTCCATCAAATCTCAAACTCTCCTTCTTAAAGATAACACCTCGAGTTGACATCATAGATCTCCTCAAGCAGTTAAGATTCTTCCAGAGGATCTAGCTCTGATACCAATTGTTGGCAACAACAATGAAGAAAAACTGAGAGGGGGGGGGGTGAACCAGTTTTAATTGGATCTACAAACTTAACCACAAATAAAAATCTGATAAACTGCAGCAACAACAAGAATAAGAAAATTGATAGCACATCACACAACACCAATATTTTGACATGGAAAACCCGGTTAAGGGAAAAACCACGGTGGGAACCTACCCACAATAAGATGATACTCTACAATAGTATGTGAAAATATTACAACGGGGAATGCACCAACCTCAAACACACTGCTTAGAGCTCACTTGCTCAAGATACAATAACCCGGAAGGCTACAACCCTCAAGGAAGTCTCACTGACTTACAACAAGATTCGGACTACAATTTGGAAGGAATGAACTGCAATAATAGCATTTGCTAATGCCTAATGATAGTTCCGGTTAAGCATATTTGTCTACCCTACACCGATCTCTGCTCAATACACCACACCGAAAGATGAATCGCTTTGTTTTCATATACACCACTCTCTGATAATGCAAACACAACCTCGACACATAAATTACATGACTATATCACCTATTTATACAATTCATCAACCTTGACAACAAGGTCCGCTAAACCCTCAACTCACAATTACAAAACTACATCATATGATACAAAGATTGACCACCAGATCAATATAATGATATACAAGATATAACATGGACCTAAATCAGATTCTCAAACATGCAACACCATCGAAAATCATGCCAAGATCCACCGCAACATGCTACACCACCAAGAAAACCGCATAACACGAAGAACATCATTGGTTTGGCAAAATCACCAAAAAATTGCACAACGATCAATGCAGATCATCAAAATAAATAGGACACAATTAGGAAACACCAACAAGCACGTTAGAATCATCAGAAACAACTTCACCAACACCACTTATCAAATCTTCATTGATCAACATTTGAACCTTTTAAAAACTCAAACAACAACAATTGTCATGAAGAAAGATAACTTGTGGAGCACCAAATCACAACCATCTACAATGACGATACACATGAACATCCCAAACAATCTCCCAAAATATCAGCTCAAGATCTGATCACACTGGAATATACCAGAGGAAATACTAAAGTTTGCAAAGCACTGATCAGAAAATCGAAACTGCAAACCGAATCGTATGATATGATAATTAAGCATCCCGGATCACTAAAACTGATACAAAAAGATATAATGACACTAGAAATACTTCATACACTAAACCATAATCCCAATAAACCAATCTGCAATCACCTGAGCAATAACTCTCAGGAATATATCCTAGCAGCAACAATGTCTAACATATCCCTCATTTTGGAGCAATAAACCCCCTTGCATTCTCTCTTTTTGCATAGTAATTATAGTCAATTGCATACTTTTAGCATCTTAGTAGTTTAGCATTCTAGTAATCATTTCCATCATTTTCTCAATCATAGCTTTATTAACATTGCATCATAGAATAAAATAGCATAATAGCATAGTTTCATTTCCAATTACATGGCTTTCATGATAGCTTCATAGTAATGTAGAATTAGTATAAATTTGGCATTAGTTTTTACATCATAGCTTGCATAATCCATTCCCATCTCTTGAGTTGTCACTTTGTTGAAATCATGCATCTGAGAGCCATCCATTGAACCAACAAAGTCCTCAAGACTAGGGAGCGATGAGATGACATTGGGGAGTATTTTAATTGTTTGTTTCTTTGTTTTCCTCAATAAAATGTTTCACTAAGTATGTGTGTTTTTATATGCATAGTAATGGATTGAACACAATATTTTGCACACAACCACTACGACTTTCACAACTTTATGCCCTCAAATTGATATGCAAACCAAACTAAAATTTGATTATTAAACATTATTATATTTGAAATATGCCTCTTCGATTTTGACCTATTAGTTTGTATATCTATTTTTCATGTTGGTTGAGAATATCGATGTAGTTTGAAAATAATCATGTTATATTTATACACACATCAAAGTAGGGCCAAAATATAATGTTGAAATTGGAAATGTCATATTATTTCAAATGGTTTTATGCAATAAAAAATATTGACAAGAAGAGTACTCTTGTGATGAGTTTAACTCATGGCCTAATCCTTATCAATCTAGATTTTGTTCCCTTTTATACCAATTCTCGTACATTCACAAATTGTTTATCTCTATTGCACCTTCATTTGTACTCACTTGCTTCCTACCTCAAAATTATTATTTTTATCCCTAAGGTTCATTTATGAGTGATATGGGATTGACCCAATGCAATCTTGAGGCATACTAGAATGATCTCAAAATTCAAATATTTGAATTCAAATTTTAAAACTTTCTCGACCCCTTTAACGAGTTGTTATGAGTTGACTAGCACACAATTATGCAACATGTTGCTATGTCATTCAATTTAAATACATCCAATGTGCACTGTTTCATATTGAAGAAAAATTAGGGAATGTTTGAATTCTAAAGAACAATAAAGTAAGCATAATATGCATAGTCATCATTTTGGCAATTTGTGTGTCTATAAATGTCATCTTCAATATCTATCACTATCCTAATCCAACCCACTAAGGGGTTTGATCTAAGCTCAAACATGATCATCTATTGAGTTGATAGACTTATATAAGTGGTGTATGTAGAAACAACCTTGACAAATTCAATTATATAGAAGATGAAGGCAAACAATTCTCCAACCACATATTTAGATTTTTAGATGGTGGTGAATTGATTCAACATTATCATTTATCATAAATTTTAGCATATTGGAGTATCCATTCTAACATGACTCTAACCTTATCCCGTATTCAATGCATGTCCTTAATAAGTGATGTAATGAACATGCTAATAAAGTCACCAATATTGATAAATCAATTGAACCACGATGACATATTTTTTTTCCTATACATCATCAATTTTTTTTAATATATTATAAGTCAAAAAGGTAGTTTAGTGGGAAACGGCGGCTGATAATATGTGGTGGGCGAGTGCAGAGTGCACATGCAAAAATGCACTATCTAGAAAATGTTTTTGATTGGGATTTTACATGGAAGATAGTAAAACGTGTGCGTGGAGTTAGGTAGTGGACGGTCCACTGAGGTCCGTGATTTATTATTTAAAAAGGTGGGTCCCACTGCCAATACTTTGGGAATCTTTATAAGTTTTGTTTTTATGTGGCTACCGCACAGATAAAAAAGCTTGCATACTTTTCCCTCGTACAAAACACTGTCCTCTCCCGCCGACCAAAACACGTGTCATATTCGCTAGGCTGATGTGGACATGTTGGTGTCGTACAGTTGTCCATCCCTTTGTCTTGTCACATCACATCGCATCTACTTTTTGGTATTGACATTTTTCACTCTTTTAGTAAAGTTTTGTTAGGAAGGAGTTGGTACTAGGTCGATGAAAGAAATGGAAGGATGATATTACAAGGATTACTTTTCAAATGGACCTTCACAACTTTTTTAAATGTCATAAATGCTAAGAAACAAAAAGCTTTTAGGTTTTGTATTTATTGTTGTTTTTTTCTCAATTTTGTCTTTTTCTCATTATTATTTTTAAAATAAGTTGGTGGTAATTTTTTATTTTGTTATAGTCAATTATCCAAATCAAATAATGGGTTTTGTATTTATTGTTGTTTTTTTCTCAATTTTGTCTTTTTCTCATTATTATTTGAAAATAAGTTGGTGGTAATTTTTTATTTTGTTATAATCAATTATCCAAATCAAATATGACCATTATCTTATTCATAGTGATTATCTGATTAGATTTGATTTTTATAAGAATATATATATATTTTTTTTAATGAAAAATTGTTCTACATAACATAACATGTAACTTTTGTTTCTTTCTTGGAGCCTTTCTGGTTGGGTTATTTGATATGTACAACTTTTTCTTTGGATTATATTTTGCAACTTTCATTCTTGTAAATTTTTTAAGTGCTTTGTTCTAATACAAAAATAAATAAATGTAAAGACGAGCTATAAAGATGTCAACAACATGAAAGGAGGCATATATGTTTATTTTGTTTATTACTTACAAATGATGAAATTTAAAATTGCACAAAGGGGGCAATAACAAGAATCCTAGTAGTGGTGTGACACTGGGTTTTTAATTGTAGTGTATATAGTTCAAGAGTGATGATTACATATAATTTGCATGGAGGTTTAGGTTTCACTTGGACCATTAGATGTCACACTAAGGAGCACTCTATCTATGTATTTTTCTTAGTTGTTTATTTGTTTGAGGTTGGAAACCATGGCACAAAGTGGCAAAAGGATTAGTTAGTCAAGTTAAGTGGTTCAATTCACAAAAGGGTAATGGTTGCATCACCCTTGATGATGGTGAATATGATCCATTTCATTCACCAAGCATTGATTCATTCTAACGAGTTTCAATCCTCGGTAGAAGGGGATTTGGATTAGTTATGTATTGAGTGTGTGCGGGGTGACATGGCCAAGACTCTTGATGTGACAAGGTCTAATAGGGCCTTCGTGGAGGGGGTGGTAGTGGAGGAGGGCGTAGTAGTAGTCATAATGAAATTTTCAGTGGTGGCGACAAATGTAGAAGATGCTATAATTGTGGCGTCTTTGGCCATTTTACACAAGACTACCCAAATAGTGGTACCACAAGATAATTACATATATAATGTCACGCCCCGCCAAGAGGCCAAGAGGACTAAACAACAATAGCAAAGAAAATGCATTTTTTTTTAAAAAAGGATCACACATACATATGCAACTGATACTTAAAACAAGATACATAAAGAAACACAATTAACAACTATCAAATATCCTCAAAGCCTCATAACGATGCATCTCAAGAAAAGACATCATTCAAAAAATCCAACAAGTTCTACTATACAAATGATCATCAAATACATTACAATGGATCCTCAAGATACAAATCACCAAGAGTCCCAAGATGGGATGAATACATGAATCTAAAACAATAATAACAGACTTCAATCTTCTCACGATCCTCCTCGAACATGAAGCAGAAAGAGCCAAACCCAATGGGTGCGAATAGCACTCCACCCAGTCGTGTGGTACCAATAGGTCCATCCCTCATGCTAGGAAGTATCAACCATCTCCACAAGGTGGAAGCAAAACATACAAGGGTACCAATCAAGAACCACAATAGAATCCACAAAACTATACTCACAAGAGAATCCACAAGACAAAGTATACAAGAGACACACAAGAGAATCAACCATACAGGTTACACAAAAGACTCACAATAATAACATCACTGGAGTCACAAAAGACGATAACCAACTTCTAGAGGCCCAAAGAAATCCACATAAGGATATACCAACATAAGTTCCAACCACTTCTGGAGTTCCAAAAACAATGCACAGAAGGAATCAAAAGACACAAGTTACCACTAGGTAGCAATAGGGTAGAGTGTCATCACTAGGTTGTCATGAGTTACCCTAGTAGGTCTTCACTAGATCCCGACCCCCATCCTGGGTTTCCTTGGTGACCTCTCCTAACCCCCGGCCCCCATACATACACTAGTGGACCACACCAACCTTTAGAAGGGACAAGATTGGTGGAATCCATTATAGGCCCTTCTCTACTTACCTCATCCCTATACAAGCACTTGAGCATAAGAGAGGCAACAATAATTTAATCTTTATTAATGTTATCTAGCTACCCACCTAAGTTTATTATTTTAGGTTTTCCCTTTATCACAAACTCTCATTGAGTTACCCTGGCGACCACTTTGGGTCCCGACCCCCAATGAAAGCCACTCTCCCTTGACTTGCTCCTAGGAATCAAAATAAAAACACAAGGCCATGACACCCAAAACACAAGGTGACAAGGTTCCAACCATAGCAAGGCTTAGCTCACCTGGTAGAAGATAATAACTATCTAGTTGGTTCAAGCAACAAGGAACATAGAACCCATGCAAGACACCAATCTCATAACATTCAAGGACAATGAGAAGCATGCACAAAAGGAACTCTAACACTATCCTAGCCTCTGGAGAACTAAAGACATTTAAACAACATGATCGAGCACCCACAATGATATACAAGAATCAAGCCAATACCATGGTCTCATAAAGCCAAACATATAGAGTACAATTCTACTATTAACACCAAGGAGTTCAAAATAACATCCATAACTTCAATAATTCAAATTTAACCTTAAGTTTTCTAGAATCCCAATTTCAAATTGTTAAAATTCATTCAATTCCTATTTACACAATAAAACTAACTTTTCATTGTTCATTCATCTTTGACAACATAAAATATTAATGCCAAACCAAAATCATGATTTGATCAATAACTATAAGGAAGAATTTAGAGCTCAAGAATAATTTATATATATATATATATATATAAACAATTACATTAAAACATAACAAATTGAATTTTGAACACATTCACTAAAAACTGTCATGTTTATAAACTGAGAAATCATGTACGAATACACACACACACACACACACACACACACACACACACACACACACACACACACACACACACAATGAGAATCCAATTGATTTAATTGACTGCCCAAAAGAAACCTTAACAAATTTACATCACACAGGGCATAAACTTCATGCAACTGAAAGCATCAATGCTTAGCGAATCTATTGGGGAAAGTCATGGGTAGGGTGAGACCCCATCCCACAACTGTGGGGACAGCTTTCCCACACTGCATGGGTTTCCCCACGGCTATGGGGGTCGAGCCTCCCATGGCGTGGGAGGGCTCCCCTCCACGTCCAACACAAACATAGGGGGCACAATAATAATTACGCAACATGGCAAGTAATACATGCATTTAAATTCCGCAGTATGGCATATTTGATAACCATATATATATATATGAAACCAAATAGACATAAATCACAATGAACTTTCAAGAGTAAAATTAACATTATCAAGTCCAAATTCCAGAATTATAATAAAATATATAATATATATATATCTTCTCACTTATGCGAAAAAAAACACAAATTGGAAATACAGACAAGAATCAATAAATTTTTTGAGGTAAAATATCCAATTTCATATACTCAAATTGATGAATAAGTTCAAGCAAACTCCATATTCACAATTTTATTCAATCTAACCCCCAAATTTTCAGATCAAATAACATTAAGATCAATTTAGAACTTGCAGAGATAAAACAAAATAAACCACAAAATTCATTTGTCTTTTCGAATTAAGAATTCCAAAACACAGAATACAAATAGACCTAATCTAATCCCATCTCCCTTGAAATCTAAACCCAATTTTCCAAACAATCTTTTTTTTCCCATTTTCTCATCACAATTAACACAACTAATTGATTTTCATTCGAATCAAAGAGGGATTTTTAACATGCAAGGGAAATAACCAGGATCCTTACCTTTTTCACTTTCCGAAAAAGAAAACAATGACAAAAGTTGTATGCACGAGATACCAATCTAAAATCTCCAATCCAAATGAATCAAACAATCCTATTCAATTTCGTTTTCCAAAAGCTAGAAGTTTTCCCCCAAATTTTCTTGAAAACCCCCCAAAACCCAAAGATTACATTTGCAGAGCAAAAGAAATTCACGGCCAAAAAACTCCCTCCCCACAAAAGCTAGCCATAATAATAAAATACCCCCATTAACAATTGTAACTCCCACACATCATTTTCATGCCAAGATTTCCCACATTTAATTCCATAAATTAATTTATTTTGTAACCCCCACATGCACATGCATAAAATTAATTAAAATAAATACTATTATCCCTATTTGAATTAATTTCCAATTGCACAAAAGAATTCAAAAGACTAATTTCCCTTTTTAATAATTATTTTCTAACCAAAAAGTAATAATTGTATTTTAATAAATAATAACATGAGTAATGAAAATACAAAATTAAATATTTAAAATTTTCTATTTAATTAATTTTTCCAAAATAATAAGGCAATTGAGGCAACTATAATAGATTATTAACTAATTAAACTTGAATGCACAAAAAGATATTATTAATTCCCTTACTAATAACCCTTTCGAATAATTTAAATAATTCAAATCTTTAAGATCCACAATCATAATTTATTAATTAATTAAACAACCACATCCCATATATCGAGAGAGTTAAAATATTAATCATCCCACAAAATTATTAAACCATAAGCAGGAGTAACAAATTACGAGAAGCCAACAAGTGTGCCGATTGGGCTGGCAACCTGGCTTGCTGCTCTGACAAAATCATTGCCCTTTATGGTGAGAGTAATCTCAAGTGTGAGGTGAAATCTCTAATTGAACTAGACCATATCCAGATGAAGCAACGTGTCTTTGCTAATCACAATTTCTAATGCCTTTTCCTCATTTTTCTATGATTGATCACAACAATGGTGAGGCTTGTTTTATATTTTGTCATATCATGTTTACTTTGCACGGATTTTGGGTGGCTCTTCATAACAACAATAAAATTGTTAGGTTTCTTCATAGAGATCGCAAAGAAAATAACAGAGTTGCGATAATGAAGAATTGGGAATTTAAGGATAAAATGGGGGGTAATAAAAAGAGGTTTGAACCGGCTTCTTGCTCGGACTGGAAGGAAAACAATGAAGTCTGGGAGATTCTACAAGAGGGAGGTTTGAATGTTTTTATGGAAAGGCTCTGTAGCAAAGACCCTACTGTCACTAAGCATTTCATAAAAAACTGGAAGAATGGTAAGGTTCTTGTTGGCACCCAGATGATGCAAGTGGATGAGGATGCCATTGTTGAAGCTACGGGTATGGTTAAAGAAGGTATGAAATTTTACAGAGACCGAAGTGTGTCTGACAAGGCCACGGATAGATTTCCTATCACGGATGGAGAAAAAAGGAAATTGGTGAAGGCAGATGATCCCAACTAATCCCCTAAGCATATTTGCAGGTTGTGGAGGTTTGTGTTGTTTTCCACCATCAGCTACATTACTCTGGACGAGAGATTCACAAGGGCTTATGGGAATCACTTTGTACTGCTCAACCACTTTCGCCATGGTGACAAGGTTAGTCTGCCTTACTATCTTGCCTGCTCTATGGATCATACTATTCGTGAAGTGTAGAAAGATTCTCAAAGAGATCACGCCCTCCACCAGGTTTTAATGGTTTTAGTTTATAAGATTTTGAAAGGGAAAATTATTGAGAGACCCATTAGTAAAGGCAAATAAATTAGGGATGATGATACTGAAAGTGAGAATAGTGGGTTCAATCTCTATTCTGAAACTGAGGGTAAGTTTGAGGATTTTAGCAACAAGGGGAAGATTAAGGGAAAGAGCAAGGGGACTACTGTGGATTTTGACCTTTTGGACTCTGAGGATGAGTCTTTTGATGATAAAATCATAAAAAGCAAGAAGAGAAAGGGAATGGGTAAGCAAACCCAAAGGACCAAGAAGACCAGTAAGGGGATAAATAAGGTGAATAGGAAGATTATTATTTCTTCTGATGAGGACTCTAAGGGTGAAAAAACTAACAATAGTAAGGGTAAGGAGGAAGATGAAATACCATGGGGAGAACCTGAACACACAGAGAATGCAGAATGAGGGCCAGGAGAACAACATGGGCAGTCAAAATGTCTGTCATGGTGTCATCGGTAATGACAACATCAAGGGTTTTTGTGAGGTCATTAGAAAAATGGCGAAAGAGATTGGTGACTTTAAGACTGATCTCAATATGATAAAAAAGGCTACTATGGGTGAGAAGCCTCTCTCTGAGAACGCTAAAGAATTAATGGTTGATATTAACAAGGTTGAAGCAATTGAGGCAATGGTTAGTAAAATTCTAGAAACGAAAAAGAAGGTGAAGGAGCTAGAAGGGATCAGAGATGATAAGGGTCTGGAAACTAACCTGAACAATCTGGTCAATAGAGTGGATAAGATGGAGCTTACTGTGAAGAGGATTGTTAAGCAAAACTTCTAGATCCTTAAGGCCACTGTCGACCATGTTAACATGCTGATAAATAAATTTGAACAGATTAAAGGCAAGGAGGATGATAAGGATCGAACTAAGAAGAAGGGTATTGAAAAAAGAACAAGGGCCAACACTCGGAAACAGGTTGGTATCAAGGAAAAAGAGCTGGATGATATGAAAAACTTTGCTATCAATATGAAGCAGATGGTGGTTCATGCTGAAGAACTCATAAGAAACATCTAGTTGTCCTTGTCCTTGTGTTGTCTTGGTGCTTTCTCTGTGTTGTCCTTAGGTTGTCTAGTGTTGTTTTCGTTGTCTTGTGATCCCTTTTTATTTTAACTGGGATCTGTTCTTTGCATGGGTGTCCAGGCACTATTTTTTTATTACTGGAAAAGTAGGTTTTGAAGGGATCCTGAAACCCTTTACAAAAGATCCTTAAAAGATAATATCATTAAGCAACAAGAAAAGACGAACTGCCAAAAAACCAGCACAAATATGGCAAAAAATAGCAAAAAAGCCCAACAAAACCAACGACATCCTACCATAATAGAAAAGAGACAGAAAACAAATTACTTAATGTTTTTTAGGGCATTAGCCAAATTTTCGCTAATCCCTTGCAAATCTTTAATATTATCCCTAAGCTTAGGGATATCCTTAGAAGAGGCCACCACAACTTTTTTCATGCTTGCCCTTATTCTTTTCGCCGCACCACCAGGAGCACTTTCCATTGTTCCTGCCTCGATAGCATCCTCATCAATATCTAGATCCATGATAGGTTTGGGGGTGCTGGAAACATCAAGGAACTTGGTAATTTCCTCTAAATTCTTAGTCACAGAGGAGAGAATATCCAGAATCATTAGCAGAAAGTTTTTCATAGCTATTTTTTCCTTCCTCCAGATTACCAATCTGAGCTTTCGACTTCTCCACTTTTTCCTCCATTCCTTTATTCCATTGTTCCTGGTTTATTTCAGCTTTCTTCCCTTTCTCTTCCTATTGCCTATCAGTTTTTTCCAGATTCTTTATTCCTTCATAAACCCACCTGTCAAAACCCATACGAGCCTCGAACTGGTTTTTGAGTTTATCCAAAATTATCCCCTCTCCAGCTTTATCCTAATCCCCGCTCGAATTCTCCTTGTCCTTCTCCAGCTCAGTTTCCTTCTCCTTCTCCTGCTCAATTTCCATTTCCCTTTCCTCATTAATCTTGTCCTGCTCCTCCATAGGCTAGCTTTTAACAATTCCTATGCTCACACTGAGGGTCAGACTATTTTGATCAGAGACTTCCTCATCTCCTCCTTCCTCTTCCCCCACTTCCTCTTCCTTCCAACTCTCCTCTCCTTCAGAATCATCAATCTCCATCTCACTTCCATCTTTTCCAATGTCCTCTGAACCCTTGTCCTCTGGAATTTTCTCCATAGTATCTTTTTTACCTTTTTTTCTCTGTGTCCCCTCATCCTTGCTAGGCCCACCTTCCTCCATCTTCATCTTTCCTTTCCTCGATGATATCGACAATCTCTTGTTTTCCTAGATAGCCAGAATCTTGCAATGCTCATAAATGAGCAAAATAAGGCTACAATGAAGCACAGGCGAAGAAGGGTTCTTGCTGTGCTTATTCAAAGACCTCGACAAAGACCTAAAGAGGTAATATGACAGAGAAATCCTCTTCTCATGTCTAAAATGATTTAAAAACACAAAATGGTATGTGTGGACCCTGGTAAAATGACCCTCCACAGTAATATATTCCATAATTGCATTAAGCACACAACCCCAGATTTTCTTAATATTGGAAGCATCATAATACCCCCCCGTAGCTTTTCCTATTTTCGCTCTCTCCTTCTCTTTACGCGGAAAAATCTTAACTACGTTATTAGACACTTCCAAGTCTCTAAAAAAGTTAAGACTAGAGTGGGGCATACCTATAACCGTCGCAATGAGATCCGCATCCAACTTAAACCTAACACCATTAATTTTGAAGGAGCTATTTATCCAGTTTTCAGTGACTTTGGTTACCACTAGGTTAACTCTGCCTTTATCATAGTCGACCATCTTTTTCATAAAATTCATCATGAATCCTTTCTCCAGCTTTTCCCAAACCTTAGGCATCTCCTTCCATGTAGAAATATTATCAGGTTCCTCTCTTCTTAGATCTCCCCCCATTTTAGATTTCGACTTACAATTTCTCTTCTTCTACAACTTCAAAGCTTTCTTCCCAATGACACTCGAATTTTTGAAAATGCATATCCACAAAGTGTGCAGAGAATTAATATTCTTGATTAGGACTCTGCCCTTCTGATGTGTCATCGTTACCTTTCTAAATATTTGAATATTACTCATTACAACATTCATGATTAATCGTGTGATCCCTCTTTCCCCATGGATCTGTCATTTTTGATAAGTTCTTTAATATTAAAATCCATATTAACTTCCCCATTCCATATACATTGAGCTTCAGAATTTATGCCAAAGTTCGCTAACCCATCCGCAACCCCATTTTTTTTTTCTCTAAAGGCATGTTCTCTAATAATAGTTTTAAAGCTAGCAATTATTTCTCTAGCTTTAAAAATAATATTTTCTATAGTCCATGAAGGCTCGATTTCTCCCTTGAGGCATTTAATTATGTTAAGTGAGTCTCCTTCCAACCATAGATTATCATGATTAAGATCTTTTGCAATAATCAAAGTGTTCAAAGCCATTGATGCTTCAACATAATGACTTGTTTGATTACCCAAGGGGCCAACAACTGCCACAAGGCAACTTCCAGCAAAATTCCTAACAATGCCTCCATAACCAGCTTTCCCTGGGTTCCCCTTAGACGCCCCATCAAAATTGGCCTTAATCCATCCCTGAGAAGGAAAGCACCATACAAGACCATCCCTACCCTTATCCACATTGATTCTGTTAATGGATAAATTCCATCTTTCAATAAAATCTTCTTTAGTAGCCAAACCATGATCAGTTCCATTTAGACATTCAAAAATTCCTCTATAGATTTTATCCACCACCACTTCAGGGTTAGCACTTTTATCCCTAAAAATCTTGTTGTCACGCTCCTTCCAGATGTTCCATATTACATTAGGGAGAGTAAGTTTCCAAAGCTCAACATTCTTAGAATTAGAAGAAGGACAATACCATTGTTGCCAAAACTCTTCCAAGGAATTCGAGAAAACCCAGCTCAACTTCCACCTACTAAAATAATATTATAGATTTCCTGATTGAAAATACATTGGTAGAGGATATGACAAGAAGACTCCTCCTCCCTGCAACAAAGAGAACACCTATTAGGAAAAACAAATCCACACTTATGGAGATTATCAAGGGTTAACACCTTATTTTGGATAAAAATCCAAAAGAAGATATTAATTTTGGGCATCAACTTCTTTATCCACACTTTAGCCCACAAAGGGATCTCGTCCAAAAATTTGTTGTGGATAGACACTGCTGAAGACACATAATATTTTCCATCCAAAGTTTCCCTCCAAATCAGACGATCCTCAATGTTGTCCCTAAAATTTTTATAAGAAAGCAGAATATCTAGAAATTTTAATCCTGGACAAAGCTGGCTGAACTCAATCCACTTCCCATTTCTCTAGTAGTCTCTAACAAAGACTCCAT
This sequence comes from Cryptomeria japonica, assembly GCF_030272615.1. Classification (NCBI taxonomy): domain Eukaryota; kingdom Viridiplantae; phylum Streptophyta; class Pinopsida; order Cupressales; family Cupressaceae; genus Cryptomeria; species Cryptomeria japonica. Next base: position 252,063,770 of record NC_081410.1, on the reverse strand, counting down.
ACCTACTTTTGAACCAGTCTTTCCATTCCTTAAGGATAGGAATTTCCTTCAGTGGTTTATCCATAAGCCATCTGTCCTCCCAAAATTTAATAATTCTCCCATTCCCCAATTTCCACATTCTTCCAGCTGCTGCCCAATCTTTAGTCGTTTGAACTGCATTCCAAATTGCAAATCCTTCAACAAAAAAAGCATTTTCCATAAATTCTTCCTCAAATGGTTGCATGTACAGGTATTTCTTTCTCCAAATTAAATTCCATTCTCTTTCCTCCCCTTTCATTCTCCAAATTTGTTTAGCTAACAAGGCATTATTCATAGTTAAGATATTCCTTCATCCCAGACCCCCATGCACCTTAGGAGTACAAATATTATTCCAAGCAATAAGGGGGATTCTATTTTTATCTTCCACTCCCGACCATAAGAATTTTTTTTGAATTCTTTCAATTGCCTCCGCAAACTTTCTAGGGATTTTAAACAGACTAAGGGCATGGATAGGCAAATTTTGAAGGGTAGCTTTAAGCAACGTCACCTTTCCCACTTGGCTAAGGAGGGCTCCTTTCCACCCTGCCAACTTGGTATTGAATCTATCAACCAACTTCATCCAGAAATTCTCTGAAGGCTTCAGGCATAGAGGGAGACCCAAATAGGCTGAAGGAAACTCAACAATTTTGCATCCAAGGATTCTTTCTATCCTTCTTTGTCTAAAGTGTCCAGGCACTATTATTTCATGCCTCTTTAACTCTTTATATTTCTCCTGCTATGTAACAAGGTTCTGGGTTCCTTTCAAAAACCTATTTTTAATTAATCAAAACAAATTATGACAACTCAAAACATGGAGAGCCAACAGAGGGTGATGACTGACAAGACCTGACAAACAAGGAACTAGGGTGCCTATCGATTCATAATTTTGTGTTGTGGAAGCTATCGCTTATGATCCCAGTTGATATTTCTTGGTACCGGTTAGCTTTATCGATTGGCGATACATGATCATTTGGTTAAGTGATTTTGGTCCAGCTTATGGAAATAGTTTCTTATCATGGTGAAGGTGTTCTTGATCATGTTCTAATTGTTTGGTGGCTTCGCATTGGCTGGTGTGCTGATTTGGTGGTCTTGTTTGGATCCAGTTGATTATTCTATGTTATTGCACTAAGGGTTTCTACCAGTTGGTGAAACGTGTTGGAGATTGGTCTTAGCATGATTTCCAGTGGATGTAATTGTTTGGGAATTTGAATTAGGTCCATGCTATGTAATGTAAATCATAATATTGGTCTGGTGATATCACATGATGTAATTTTTGTAATTATGGGTTTATAGGTTTAGGGTTTAGCCAACCTTATCATTAAGGTTGATGAATTGTATTTATAGGTGACTTATTCAAGTAATCTCAGGATCGATGGTTATGTATGCATTATCAAAGAAAGGTTTATGTGTGAACAATGATATATCATTCTATGGAAGGTTGTAAAGGATTTGGTGTTGCAGGGTAGACATTTATGCTTAACTGGAACTATATCAAGCATTAGGAGATGTTACTTCCATGGCTCATTCTTTTCGGATTGTAGTCTGATATGTTTGTAAGTCAGCGAGACTTCCCTTTTGTGATGAGCAGTGTGCTCTAGGCGGTTGGCCTGATTGCAAGTGCAATCCCCATTGTAATTATTTCACACACTGTTGCATAAGTATTATCTAATTGTGGGTAGGGTTTCCCACCATGGTTTTTCCCTTTACTGAGTTTTCCACGTCAAAATATTGGTGTTGTGTGCATTGTGATTTCATGCTTTATCTTCATTGTGTTGGTTTCTTTGTGCTCCGGTATAAAGTTTATAATCTACATTAACTGTTATACTTGTAATAAAATTGATTCCCCCCCCCTCTCTTAGTTTTCTCTCGGTATTAGAACTGTCTAACAATTGGTACCAAAGCTCTTGGTCCTCTCTACAGAAGCTTAACCGCTTGAGGAGATCTGATGGCATCAACATCATGATCTACATTTAATCCCTACCAGAAGGAGAGTCCCAGATTTGATGGTACAAATTACAAAATATGGAAGGAGCGAATGAAAAATCATCTGAGATGTCTTGGAGCTGAAGTTTGGGAGATAGTGGAGAAAGGGAACATACCTCATGATCCTAATTTTGGAACATCGACACCTGCTGATGAACAAAAGAGAGATGAAAATGATGTCAGAGCAAAATACGAATTGTTAAGTGCCCTATCTGATGAGAAGCTACTGGATGTCATAGAGTTGGAGAATGCAAAGCAGATATGGTTGAAGCTTGAAACTCTTTATGAAGGTGACCAAGCAGTAAAGATTGCAAAACTTGAAGGTTTCCGAGTGAGATATGAAACTTTGAAGATGGAAGAAGATGAGAAGATAAGTTCTTTCATAGATAGAGTGAATGAGATTGTCATGGGAATCAAATACCACGGTGGATCAGTTAATGAGGATGAGGTTGTGTCAAAGATTCTGAGAGTTCTTCCTCCAGCTTACAAGATGAAAGCTACTGTAATTAATGAACTTTGGACAATGTCAAGTACCCGTATTACCAGAGATACATTACTTGGGAAAATGATTTCTTTTGAGCTTGAGGAACTTGGAGATCAGAGTTCTATTAAGACAGAAACTGCATTTAAAGGATCTGCCTCCGGTAAGTAGAAGATAGATTGGAAAGAGTTATATGCCAAAGATTTGGAAGACATTGAGAGAGAAGAAAAAGAATTTGAAGAGTTGGAAGCCCTAATTTCTAGAAGAATCCCTAAAGGACCGATTGGAAGTAAGTATGAAGGAAAAGTACATTTTAATTATTTTTCACACATAAGATTGGTCATTTTGCTTCTAGATGTCCTAAAAGAGCTGCTAGGAATCATGAAATCTATTTATTAGGAATTATAAGCCTAATCCAGAATATCATAGCAGACCTAGATTTAGAAGGAATAAGGATAAATCATGTTAGTATGCTGGTGATAATGATTTTGGTGTTATTGATGATGATGTTGGACCTGTAAGTGGATTGGGTAATGGAAGCTTGGGTAAAGATTAGGTCTTTATTGCTATCAAGGATGATTATGTGGAACCTGTCATTGATACAACTCATACTAAGGAGAAGGCTTTAGTTGCTAAAATTGAAGAGAAGGATGAATGGGTTATAGACAGTGGTTGCTCACATCATATTGTAGACACCTAAAAATGGTCAACGCTTGTGGAGTCATACTTTAACATTTGCGCATTGCCTCATTTTAGGTTGTGCGTCGCATTAACATTTCTCCTATGATTCGTACTTGGTTTTGATCATTTGCGAACATCGAGTCATTCTTCTACATTCTTCAATCATCTCGCTCTCAAATTTGGTCTTGTCGACAACACTATCCAGTCATGATTTTAATCGATCTTATCCTATTGCATCAATGTGCGTGCTTATTTGTCATCATTTTGGACATCGTCAATCCTAATTAGGGTTTTGTCCTCCTATCAATCTTGTGATCAATTTGTCATCGATTGTTGTCCTCTTATCAATCTTGTCATCTGGTGATCGATTTATCATCAATCCTTCAATCTTGTCGTTTAACGATCGATTTGTCATCGGTCGTTGTCATGTTCGATCTTGTCATTTTGCGATCAATTTGTCATTGATCGTGGTCATTTTCAATCCTGTCATTTTGCAATATTTATCATCAACTCTTGTCATCTTGTTCGATCTTGTCATTTTGCGATCTATTTGTCATTGATCGTTGTTTGTCTCAATTATGTCAATTTGGATCAATTTGTCATTGTTCCTTGTCAATTGGCGCATTTTCTCAATCAAATCATTTATCACATTGGTCATTTATCAATCCAAAATCAAATCATGATAGATATCAATTATCTTCAATCAAGACCTAATTGTCATTCTCGCATTGCTATTTCATCTTCTAGGGTTTTGTGATTTCATCATTTAACCTGGTTTGTCATTTCTTCTTCTAGGATTAATAAATTATTTATTTATCCTAAGTCTTCTCATTGCAATTAAATGTTCATTTAATTGGCTAATTATTCCTCTTTGTGAATTAATTAATAAATGACAAATTATTAATTAATTTACCTAATTCCCTAATTTCTTAATTTTCTAATTCCTAATTTCAATTTCCTCCTATTTCTCTCCTAAATTCATGGAAATGACATGTCAATTTGTCATAAATTTGTCATAATTGACAATCAATCAATTTTGACATAGAAGTTTGTCATAATTTGTCATAAATTATCAATCAACAAATTTTGCATAGAAAGTGCATAATTTGTCATAATTTGTCATAATTGACATAATTGATTTGCAATTTCCATTTGAATTGAATCATGCTAATCTTGTCATCTCTCCAATTCTTCTATAAATTGGATGAATTTCTTCAATCAAAGCCTTAACTAATAATCCTTAATCAGGCTATCGAATTTATGCTTCTAGTACTCTTGATCAATAATCAATGTCAATCTTGCTTTCAATTATGTATATGCACTTGTAGGTGAGATCCACAACCATTTGAAGAGGAAAGAAGAACAATGGAGCCGCATGGAAGGAGCATTCAAATCGTCATCCGGTTTGCATAATATTTAGTTTTGTATGCTTTGTTTTCATGTCTCTATTGAATGTGTTTAGGATTAGATCATTGCAATGAATGCATTTGTGATTGAGCTAATGATTTATATTACGTTTATCTTGCTTGTGATGATTCCTAATTTCCTATGCTACATTAATTGGTGAACCCGACGTGAACACTAACCTTCTAACCTCTTTATGGTGTTTTGAGTGCTCTCAAGTTGATTTGCAGGCCAAAAAATCCAAAAATAGGGTCGTGCAGGGTTTTCTGGAGACTTCTGCGCCTGTGTCCTGCATCCTGCACCTGTGTTGAGCATCCTGCGCCTGTGTTGAAGACATTCTGCGCTTGTGTCCTGCATTCTACACCTGTGTCATGGGTTCTGCGCCTGTGTAAAGTCCAGAACAGAGGTAAAAAAATACAGTTTTTACTTGAAATTTGTTGTGTTTTTGCATTCTGTTTTCTGTGCTTTGGATTTTGGTACTAATTATCTATGCAGAATCTTGGCATACGCATGGAAAAGACAATAAATCAAACTACTAACACGCTTTGTGCAGATTCGAAAGTCAAAGAATAAGCGTATTAAACTTCTAACTTGGGTTTTTGCAGGTTGCCTTGGAGAAACAATCAAACTTTGTGTTTGTATTTAATTTTTAGGCACCTAGTGATTTCTAAATAGGCTGGAATGAACATTTGTTTGCTTTGATTGTTGAGTATGACATTGGAGTAGGAGATTATTCTCTCATCCTTCTTAGGGTGATCAAAAATCCAGATCTTCGATATCATGCTTGTGTTGTTGATTGTGTGTCTCCTTTAGAGGGCCTGCCTTCCCGACCACTTTGCTTTTGCAAGCAAGTGATAATCGTGAGAAGGGAACGCCCCAAAGTGAGTACGGCTAGAATTCATTGGCATTCTAACTCACTATAAAAAAATACCCGATGAGCGAAAGCTTTGAAGGAAGTATTACGTGGGAATTGCAGTTACTTGGGAAGTGATGACCCTAGGACTCTTTCTCATATCAACATCTAAGTAGGGCCTCTTGGTCTAAATCGTGCTTGCGCGACTACATTTGTTTGGTATCTTGATGGGCTTAATGTATCAATCACACTTGCGTGACATCAAGGAGTAATGCTTAATAGAAATCCTTACTAAACACCTTGTTTTTAGAGGCCAAAAACCCTTCTAGTTGCTTGAGAAGGACAAATTCGGATACTTGGAAGAGATACTAAGTTCGCCATGGGGAGATTTCCATGGGCACTAATGCTTGGCTGCCCTGAGAAGTGAGTGTCGTGGAGGGGAGCCCGTGGGGTCAAGCATCTATGTATTCTCCTTGAATCCCATAATGAGTCTACCTCTCAAGTACCTAATGTCTTTGCCTACCATAAGAAATGTGGAAATGAGCATGATTGTCTTGAGTCTAAGTTGCAATATCTTGTATTCTTTGCTTGTCAAAAGTTGAATAGCATCTCATTTCAAGAACAAGGCAAATTGATCCAACATAAGTTTAAACACAAGAGACATTCATCCAACAAAAGTTGATAAAGATTCAAAATTCATCTTCAAACATGGTTGTCAAATATTGTCTAAAATCTTCTCTCAACATTCATGTCACTTACATTTAAGTTCATCCTAGGTTGCATTTTGCAAAAGTCATTGTCAAGTACCAAGGTTAGGTTTCACCTAAGTCATATTCCTTTGCATGTCAATAAGAGTCATCCATTTGCATATGTCCTCTTGCATCAAAGTCATATCATTGTCATTCATTCATATTTGCATACCCTAGGTCTCTTCATTTAGGTCATTATCATATCATATTAAGGTCACTTTCATAGTAATTTCCTTTTGCATATAGTGCCAAAATTAGGTTTTGTCATACTTGAGTAATCCTAATCTTTGATAAAACCTAAGTCATTGTTAAGAAGTCTAGACCTTATCAAATCTTTTGTCCTTTTGTCATCAATATCATTTGGTCAAACCTAGCTTAGTATCCAAGCATATAGGGGAGACTTTGTCATTTGTCCTTTTGTCACTTACGTCCTTTTGTCCTTTAAGGTCTAGATATCATTCCAATTTCCTAAGGGTCCCTCTCTTAGATTTGCATTTCAAAAGTTTGTCAAAATCTTCAAAAGCAACCAAAAACATAGATTGCATGCTTGTCTATATAGTTTGCATTTAGTTGCATATCATACATTATCTTTGAAAATTCCAAAAAAACATTGCATTTGCACAAGTGACATGCCTGTTGAGACAAGATCAAAATCTAAAAAGATGGGCGAACCAATGTATCAACCCATGGACAACATAGCAAATTCGCAGTTTCAAACCAGTCAAACAATACAAATTGAAGGTTCATCAAACACATCTCTACCACCATATGGAACGGTTCAACTTGGGCCACCTCCATTATATGAACCAGTGTTTGTACCTATGAAACCAGGACATGGGAGTGTTCCACCAACTCCAAGAGGAAGTGCACCTTTCAATTTGAATCAACCACACCTGCAACATGACATTCAAAATCAAACACTATATGAAGAACAAACCCTCTCACAAGGATTTGGTTCAGATCAAGGCTTTCACCAAGAAACGAATCTAAATGTCCAACCAGATTCCTCATCCGATTCCGATACTTCTGACGATGTTGACATGTTCCTTCAAGATCTGAAGATAACAAAAAAGATGGATAAGTTCTTGAACAAAGTCTTTAAGATGTTTCCACAAAAGTATCTTAACATGATGAGTAATGTGACATCTTCAAGTGACCAAATCAATGTGCAAGAACAACAAGGTGGTGAGTTGTTAAGTTTTTCCCTGCATCCAAATGAAGAAGATGCACAACAAGCAACTCAACCTACCTTGATGAGTAAACGTGCTTCAAAGGCATTGACAGTGACTATTCCTCAAAAGTCACCATTTGAAATGATAAATAATCCACTATTCAACACAACACCTATAACGCAAGATCAAATGAAGAGCATGCAAGTATTCACAGCTGTCCCTCAACAAGAAGTGGTTCCTTACATGCATAAAGTGGGATCAAAATCTAAGATGCAGGAAAGCTTCACAACTGGAATGCCTAATGTCAGCAATGTCCAAAATAATTCCACAATTCAACAAAGTTCTTATGTCCCGTTAAGTTCAATATCTTTGCCGAATACTATTGCGACAAATCCTTCAATAATGGCAACACAAAGAGCTACAGATAGTGGTTTGCACCAACAACAATTGTTGCAACAATTGAGTAATATACAAAAGGTACAATCAAATGTGCAAACAAGTAATGTGCAACAACAACAATTTCACATTCGACAACAAATTGCAGCGCCTTCGACACCATTACAAGTTAATGCAAACTTGCAACCATCACAATGGATTGGACAAACAACATAGCAAGTTAATGCAAGTGCTATACCCCATCCTAAGGAGAAGCAACGAAAAGCGCCTAAACAAATTTTTTTACAAATGATGGGATATACACCATGATGACAATTGGCAGAAAGTCAGCAAGTTCCGATTCGTCAGCCTCAACACCAACATGTGCCACAATATGTGCCAAGGCAAGCAAGCTATCCTACTTTACAACCGCAATTGGCGCCTGTGCAATATCAACAACCTACTCAATTGCAATATCAACCTAGGCTCCAAGAAGCACAACAACAAGGTCAATATCAAGGCATAGCACAACCGCAGCAACAAGCGATGTATCAAGAACTTTATATGTCGAAAACACCAAAAACGGCCATTTCAGAGTATCAACAACCGATCGGAAATGCAATGTATTGACAAAGGATACCAACCGGGATTAATGATGGACCTCTAAATTGTGATACAATTGCGCAACAACTTGAGAAGTTGCAACGAAAAGTTGACGCATTAGAAACTAAAGGAACAAAGAAGTTGTATACAGATCAAGATTTATGTCCTAATCCATTTGACAAGAGTGTACACATGCCTCCATTCCCTAAACATTTTGAGGCACCTAATTTTGAGAAATATAAAGGGAATGGCAATCCAAAAGATCACATTCGAGCATTTTTCGCGGCATGTACTGAGGTAAGCTATGAAGAGACGTATTTAATGCGCTTATTTGCACGAAGTCTCACGGGACAAGCTATGGATTGGTATTCACATTTGCCAGGAAATATAAAGACTTGGTCTGAATTGGCTCAAAAGTTTTTATCTCATTTTGCGTTCAACATCGACAGTGATGTGACCATGTCAGATTTATGCAACACCAAGCAAAAGAAAGGTGAATCATTAGTGACTTTCTTGCAACGATGGCGAAGCTTGTATAGTCGTTCTTCTCTTGATATACCCGAAGAACAACAAGTGAATCTGTTTATCCAGAATTTGGTCCTAGAAATGATGTATGAGCTAAAGTTGAAAAGTCCCAGTACTATAGAGAAACTCATTAAGAAGGGAATGAGCATTGAAACGGCTCTGGTAGCTAAAGGAATTATCAAGCTCAATAAGGACAATGACAACACCAATTATTCGGGGGATAGAAACAGATTTTGGTATAAGAACAAGAATGTCACTAATGATGGAGTTGTTGATGCAAGAGCGGTGAATGCAAATCAACCCCCATTCACAATCAAGAAATTAAGTGTTCCTAATATGTCAACTATGGAACAAAATCAAGCACTAATGAGCAATGTTACTCAACAGTCGCAATATCAACAACATGCTCAACAACAGCATACTCAACAACAAGGCCAACAACAAAACCAGCAGCGCAAACCCTTCCGATCGCGGGATGGGCCTCCTCGACAATTTATGCCATTGGGAGAGCCTATTGAATCAGTAATGAGACAATTGATACAAGCAAAATTTATTAAGCTACCAGATATCAAGGCAGAACCAGCGGTAAAACCGCATTGGTGGAATGATAATGCGTACTGTGAATATCATCGGTCTAAAGGACACAAAACTGCATCCTATTTCCAATTGAAACACATGATTCAAGATTTATTAGAGCAAGGAGTAATTGAGGTAGATCCACCCCATCCGACCTCTAACACTGTTCGTACTATTTTCAAAACTCCTTTGCTTGATCATGACAAGGGAAAAGCGTCTTCTTCCAACTCTGCCCAAACGGCCAATTATGCAAGTTCTGGTTATAATAATGTCATTAATTGTTTTCATGCATCAAATGAGTATGTTTCTACCTTGAGAATAAAGGGACAAGATCCTTCTTGTGTAGTCACCACTCGTTGATCCAAGATAGTCCTGAAAGGAGCTCCTACAGCTCCTCCCAAGCCAACTCCTGCAAGTCAGTATAATCTTTTGGATCACCTAGGAAAGACACCTGCACAAATATCAATCCTTGAGTTATTGAAAATGTCTCCCATGCATCGTGCAGTCCTGGATAAAGCTTTAGTTGAGTCCACTGTTCCGAAAGATATTGATGTTGACCAGTTTCAAGCCCGGATTGGACATTTAGCCGTTTCCCGAAATGTGGCATTTTCTGACAATGATATCTCACCCGACAAGCTCCCTCACAATGATCCTTTACACCTTGAAGTCTTTGTTCATAACTGCAAAATCCGACGAGTCTTGATAGATGGCGAAGCAGGTCTTAATATTTGTACTTTGAGAGTGGTTATTGGCCTTGGGTATACAGAAAATGACATTGATGCTTCTAAAAGAATAACAATCAAAGCATATGATGATGCTGAGCGTCCATCCAAAGGGATAATTACATTGCCTATCACAGTTGGTCTAGTGATAGAAAACACTTTCCTGCAAGTCCTCGACCTTGATCTCCCTTATAATATGATCCTTGGTCGTCCATGGATTCATGCAATGAAAGCAGTTCCATCCACCTATCATCAATGTTTGAAATATCCTTACAATGGAACTAAGATAACAATTCCTGGAGATCCTAATCCATTTCAATTTTGTGCTCCTCTAAAGGATACCCCTCAGCAGCAAGTCCCAGTCAACAAAGAGGCCAAATCACATAGCTATGTGGATCCCAATCAATTGTTAGAGGCTGTCAAAAGAAAATTGAAGATACAAGACCAAGGATGTGGAGAATATTCAATGGATCAGACATTCCTCATCGGGAATTTGCCAATATCTCCAAAATCATACGACAAACCGCATTTATTGCAAAAAGAACCTAAGGTCATTATTCAATATCAGCCTCCTACTACATTTACCAAATGGGGTGAACTTGACAAAGAAACTGTAGATGATGATGTCATAGATTGGATTTATAAAGATCCAATTGAGACCCCACCTGTCAGATTGCTAGTGGAACGATATGGCAAAGGATTTACCATGCTACAAAAGAAAGGATATGATGGTTGCAGTGGCTTAGGCTTGAACAACAATGGAAGGCTAGAACCTGTCCTACCCAAGAGACGACCTCCAACTTTAGGGTTAGGTTTTGTACCGTTGCGAATTGGATCCACATCTACCAAAGTGCCCACGTGTCGAAAAGGGCGTGATTCTGACGATGAAATAACACCTAAGGATCCCCGACCCAAAACTGATTCTAATGAATGGGAGTGGAGTTCTTTCTCTTCTAGTTCCTATGCCCTCGATAATATTTTCATTGACCCTGATAACTTACCTATGGAAGACAAACATGAAATAACTCCTCTTCCTAAAACCTGTCCTCACGCTTGGATAGAGACATTTTGGGATCCAAGCTCCGAATCCGATACAAGGAGTTCGGATAGTGACACTACAGATGTTCATATCTTTACCATATCAGCCCTCTCTCTCCTTACAACTGATGATGACATGCCCCTCATCTATCCCCAGCTTATCCAACATGACCAACAAGAACCGCTCACATTGGACTGTTTTCAAAATGACAAAGCAATTGCAGAATTCCTTGGACTACGGGAAGGCATACCACAAGGTGATCACAAGGCAGGATTTGCTATCGAGCCTGGATTCCATGGCATATTTTGGGGAGTCAACTCCCTCTTCCAGTCATCAAAATGAAGAAAGAAAAGAAATAATAAAAAATCAAAAGAATAGATCTTTGGGTGAAAACCGTAAGGCACTCTCTGATCATACAAAAGTAAAAAGAAAAGACGTACCTACGAGTGAAAACCTTTCTGAGGCGCCCAAAGGTGGAAGAGTGGACATACCCCTATCAAGTCAGGACAAATCAACATTACTTGTGGAAATGACCGAGGAAATCAATTTGGGTACACCTGACAACCCTAAAGTCATTCATTTTGCTGCTTCCCTCTCACAACAGGAAAAAATAGATTTTGTCAATTTCTTTCTAGAGAAGAAGATCAGCTTTGCATGGTCCTATGTAGATATGCTTGGCCTTGATCTAGAATTGGTTCTTCATCATTTGCCACTAAAAGCGGATGCCAAGCCTGTCAAACAGAAACTTAGAAAGATGCATCCTCAGGTGGCTCTTTTGGTCAAAGTGGAATTAAAAAAATTGCTAGATGTGGGCTTCATTAGACCCATTGATTATGTAGACTGGATTTCAAATTTAGTGCCAGTTAGCAAAGTAACTGGGGGCATCAGAATCTGCACAGATTTTAGGGATCTCAATAAAGCATGCCCTAAAGATGATTTTCCATTGCCAAACATAGACATCATAGTGGACATGACGGCTGGATATGAGATGCTTTCATTAATGGATGGTTTCTCCGGCTATAACCAAATTCGCATTGCTCCTGAAGATCAGCATAAGACAACATTCACCTGTGCTTGGGGTACCTATTGTTGGAATGTGATGCCCTTCGGTCTTAAAAATGCAGGTGCAACATATCAAAGAGCAATGACGACAATTTTTCATGATTTCATGCACACTCTAATGGAGGACTATGTTGATGACTTGTTATGCAAATCTGTCACTAGAGATAGTCATCTGGCCATCCTGGGCCCAATCTTTGACCGAATGGAGACCTACAAACTCAGGCTCAATCCAAAGAAGTGTCTCTTTGGTGTCACAGCTGGCAAATTACTAGGATACATTGTTTCTCACCGAGGCATTGAGGTCGACCCTACCAAAGTTAAAGCAATAATGGATATGCCTCCACCTTCAAATCTCCGGCAATTAAGAAGTCTGCAAGGAAAGCTCCAGTCAATCTGCCGCTTCATAGCTCAGTTGGCCGACAAATGTCATCCCTTCCAGCATCTATTGCATAAAGGTGTCACTTTCAAATGGACTGAGCAATGTCAATCAGCCTTTCAAGCTCTTCAAGAATATTTGCTGTCGCCACCTATTTTAATGCCTCCAATAGATGGAAAGCCATTTTTATTGTATATTTCTACAACTGAAACAGCATTAGGAGTTCTCTTGGCCCAACAAGATGAGAACGACAAAGAGCGAGCTATTTACTATATCAGTCGAACACTGGTAGGCTATGAGCTAAATTATTCAACTATTGAAAGGGCATGCTTAGCAGTGGTGTTTGCAACGCAGAAACTCTGACATTATATGCTGAGCCACCAAACATTGTTGGTTGCAAAAATTGACCCCTTAAAATATTTGCTTAGCCGAGCATCTTTGATGGGTCGCTTAGCAAAATGGGTCATGATTCTCAGTGAATTTGACATTGAGTATACGGAGCGAAAGGTGATAAAAGGACAAGTCATAGCAGATCAACTTGCAGAGGCTCCTATTTCTGATGATCATCCCATGTTGACCAATTTTCCAGATGAATCAGTCTTTGCTTTCACATCATCTAATGAATGGAAGTTATACTTTGATGGGTCCCATACCAAGTTCGGGTCCGGAGCAGGCATCTTGTTTGTCACCCCTCAAGGTGATGCTATTCCAAAGTCTTATAGAATAACTTTCCCCTGCACCAATAACATTGCAGAGTATGAAGCACTGGTTACAGGACTCCGAGTAGCAGTCCACTGGAATGTCAAGCATTTGCAAGTCTATGGAGATTCTCAATTAGTCATACGACAAGTGAATGATGACTACGAAACAAAAGATGAAAAGCTTATTCCCTATAAGCATATGGTAGATTTCTTCAAGACCAAGTTCACGGCTATCCATTTCAATCAAGTTCCAAGAATGCAAAATAAGTCGGCAGATGCGATGGCTACGATTGCTTCCATGTTGAATATGCCAAGCAATATGGACAAATGTGAATTTTTAGTTGAACAATTGCTGGTTCCTTCTTTTGACATTCCGACAGCGGATGTGATGTGCATTCTTGTTGGTCCCAACTCCCCATGGTACAATGACGTATATCAATATTTGAAATCCCAAACCTTACCACCCAACCTTTCCGCTAACCAACGCCGAGCCTTTATCCGACAGACAACCAAATATGTCATCATCGTCGACACCCTTTATCGCCGTTCCTTTGACCATACCCTCCTCAGGTGTTTGGATTCTGACGAAGCACAAATGGCTTTACATGAGGTTCACGATGGTATATGTGGGGGCCATTTCAATGGTCTGAGCTTAGCTAAAAAGTTGATTCGTGCTGGGTATTATTGGCCCACTCTGGAAAAAGATGTTCATGATTTTGTTAAGAAGTGCTACAAATGCCAAATTCATGGAAACTACATTTATGCACCAGCCCAAGAGCTTCATTCTGTCATATCTCCGTGGCCTTTTTCTCAATGGGGATTGGATCTTATTGGCAAGATTCACCCGACCTCTGCAAATGGACACAAGTTCATCATTACAGCCACAGAGTATTTTACAAAATGGATTGAGGCTATCCCCATGACCTATATCACAGGTGTCCAAATTTCAAAGTTTCTGCTGAATGATATCATATGCCGGTATGGGGTTCCCCTTGCCATAGTCACTGATAATGGTCGTCCTTTCAAGAATAAAGATGTTAAAGAGCTTTGTGCAAAGTTTCATATCCAACACCGTTTCTCCAGTCCATACTATCCACAGGGGAATGGTCAAGCTGAAGCATCAAATAAAACCATTATCAAGATCCTAAAAAAGGTTGTCAATGATGCTGGTCGAGATTGGCATGTACAGTTGAATCCAGCACTATGGGCTTATCGCACTTCTATCCGCACACCTACTGGCACAACACCTTATTCCTTGGTGTATGGTGCGGAAGCTATTTTACCCTTGGAAGTGGAGATTCCTTCCTTGTGTGTTTCCTTGCAACATCTGATTGATGACGAGACACACAGAGTCTCTCGGCTACATCAGCTTGAGATGTTAGATGAGAAACGTCAGACAGCTCTGACACATTTGCAAGCATATCAAAACCGTCTCCGTCGCTCTTATAATAAGAAGGTCAAAGGGCGACACTTCAAAGTGGGAGACCTGGTTTTAAAGGAAAACCCTAAGAATGCACAGTCTTCTGACATCATCAGAGGTAAATTTGAACCTAATTGGGTTGGTCCTTTCATAGTAACTGCAACATATGGCTCGAGGGCATATCAGCTTGCTACCCTGGAAGGTGAACTTCTGTCTGATCCTATAAATAGCATGCATCTTCACAAGTACTGGGCATAATTTTCTATCAATACTTCTTCAAATATGATCCTGAAAAAATACAAAAAAATGAAAAAAATGAAAAATACAAAAAAATGAAAAAAAATGAAAAAGAAAAAGAGCAAAAAAGAGCAAAGAAAAATGATTCGCTCTCTAGTGAAAACCTAGCAAACAGGCGCTTGGGGCAAGTACCTTGGTGAAAACCTGGCAAACAGGCGCCATGTTTAAAATGAGATCGTTGCTCCGTCATCTATCATGACCTCTAAGCTATGCTTTTTCTCGGTCGGTTTCTCATGTTTATCTTTGTCTTGACCCGATGTCCTATTCCAGGCTCGTTATTGGTCAACATCATTGTCTTACATACCCCGGTTCTTTGTCCATATGTTTTGGTCCTGGTCTATGTATGTCTTTCCGATGCACATTGGGTGCGTTCCCTTGTCATGACCGATCATTGGAACTTTTGTATTTAAAAATGTCCTGAAAAAAATCTCAAAAACATTTAAAAATGTTCTGAAAAAAATCTCAAAAACATTTAAAAATGTCCTGAAAAAATCTCAAAAACATTTAAAAATGTCCTGAAAAAATCTTCCAAAAACATTTAAAAACGTCCTGAAATAATTCACGAAAAAAAAATTGAAAAATGTCCTGAAAAAAGATCATAAAAAAAAAATCATATAATGTCCTGAAATAATTCACAAAAAAATTGAAAAAAGTCTTGAAAAAAGTATCTAAAAACTGAAAAAAATGAAAATCCATAAAAATCATAAAAAGTCCTAAAAAAAATGAACAAAAACATTGCAAAACCATTAAAATCCAAAAACACACATTCTGCAATAAATGATCCCTCTGTGCATAAGACAGATCCCTGAATATTCATCCAATGACTCGCAATCCAACATTGTGCTTTAATGAAATCATGCATAAATAGATGAACTTTTCAATCAAACCAGACATTCAAACTGATCCGAATTGTCATATCAATCGAACGTTACCATCAAAATCATTTGTCCTTGTCTCTACTATCATGGGTCTTATACAGGGTGTGGTATACTCGAAACCAGACTGTGTCCCGTCTTAGACGGGGTACCGCATGTCCTGAAACCAGACAGCATGATCGTCCTATCAACGCTTTCAACTTTTGACAATGAAGATCAAGATGTTTGTTTGATTTGTTGGAATTTGTGCATCTTATCTTTTTATTGATTTATCTTTGGCTTCGATCGTGTTCCTATGTTGCTCGATGATGTCATTGAGTGATTTAGAGTGACCGGGATGGTTCATGATCCTTTCTTTTCTTAATTGTGATTGTTGTTTGTCTATGATGTGTCTGTCTTTCACAAATAGGGTTGCATTTCAGCTCTGGCCTTCAATGCCATGATGCTACGCATCCATTTTGCTACATAAAAATAAAGGTTCTCACCTACAAAGTGCATTACTGAAAGCAAGTTTTTCTTCAATTGTCCTCTGTCTCATGTTCTTCTTACTAACACTTCTTCCGTCCGGTCGGATAGTCAGTTCGGTTTAGTGCTCCGATTTCCAAAAATGCATGTTGCATCCTACATCCATTTGGTTAGTACATTTGCATTATATCAAGCATCATATCAAGCATTTTATCCATTTCATATTATAAATGCATCCAAAACACATCAAAAAAAACAAATGCATCCACACATGTTTCACAATGGTACATAAACAATGCATAAGTCATCCATACATGCCAAATAACATAAGTCATAACATATTGCATCCCATCATATTGATGCATATCATATCATATGTCACAATAATATCGGAGTACAAAATCGGACTGTCTGTCCTAAGTATGGCCCGCAGGCTGACTACAAAATGTCAAACTACATAATGTCTACTGTTTGTCTAAGGAGCACGTGCCTCTATCACTGGGTGCTCCCTCGGTCCTCCTCATCCTTGCAATGTCTCGCGGATGATGTCCCTCCTGGTCCTGGCTGTGGTGGTCTCATCGGTCCACTCACCCCCATGCTGCTCAATGACCTCCGAGAGCATGCCCTGCTCTCTGTCCTCGATCGTGCCCGATATGAAGGTGCTCTCTACTCTGGTGGAACTGCACTCTCATATAGTGTCCTCCAATGGTGTATCTCCTCTCCGGTCTCTACCAGCATCTATCCTAGCTCCCGTACACTGGCATCCCGAATCGACCCAATATACTCAGTGACTCTCTGTTCCTCTCGCTGTGCCTGAGCCATCGCTGCATCTCGAGCCGCTATGAGTCTAGCTATCTCCGCTCTAAACTGATCATGCTCTCTCTCTAAAGTCTCAATGTGATCCTGCTGGCTCGCTATGGTAGCCCTGAATATCTCCATCTCCTCTGTCCTAGCCGTCTCTGGCTCTATGGGTATGTCCTGTAATGTCTCATGCTCGCCTGAATCTGGCTCATCCTCATCATCCCCACCATCCTCGTCTCTGTCCTCATCATCCCCATCCTCATCTCCGTCCTTGTCATCCTCCTCATCCCTGCCCTCATCCTCCTCGTCCTCATCATCTCCTGTGAGTGGGAAGTCCTCCTGTCGCCTAGGTACTGGAATATCCGGATCTGTCAATGGCACTGGCTGTCATCGTGCAAACCATCTCTCATACTCATCTGTCATCCCGGCGTCTGCCACATTTGATCTCCAATCCCACTGTCTTTGTTGTAGCTGTGAGAAGTCCGCATATGCTGTGTGTGGCTAAATCATACTCCCCCACTGACTCGTCTCTCTGTGAGATCGGGCAAAGTGTGCAGTCCTCCTAGGTACATCCTGCCTCTCTCCAAACTGTCATTTGACTCTCTTTAGCAGGTACAACTCAATCACTCTCTGGCAATTCACTGGTCGCCCAATCAGGTACCTCTCCTGTCTACAATATGGTAACTCCTCACTGTCATCTGACCATCCCGGACAATCACGATATGGCCTCCATATGAACTCTCTCAGTCTGTCTAGCTCATGTCACCAGTACAATATGTATCCAAAAGGACCTTGTCTCAATGCTCCACCATAGCAATACACATATGGTCGATGTGGTACTACCTGTCTATCTGTAATCGGTCGACATATAGCTATGTGCTCAAATGCCCATACCTATAGCAATGTGACTCCACAGCTTAGAGTCTGAACTCCCTGATATGCTATCTGATGCAGCTGAAAATAGAGCATAGCCAGTACACATGGTCCCCATGCGTACACTGTCCCCTCTGTCACCATCCGCTCCAACACTCTTCCCCATCCAATCGGGAATCCATGTCCTCGTCTGTCTCCTGCTAGTAGACATGCTATCACCACTGCTATCACCACATATCGTCGATCATACTCTGATGCCATAGTCTCCCAGCCAATCTCCCTCTCCACGATATCCAGATCATCTGCGTCGCACTCAAACAATCTGCACAATGCATCTCTCCCTGTCACTGGGTCATACTCTATCATCTCTCCATGAATCAGAATGCAGAGGATATGCCATACATCCTCCAGTGTCACCGTCGCCTCTCCAGTCGCCAGATGGAAGGAGGAAGTCTCTGAATGCTATCGCTCTGCCAATGCGGTAAGCAGTCCTATGTTTGCCCTAATCTTGGGCATGAATGTGACATAGTATATCCCAAGTCCTGCTAAGGTATCTCTCTCTGTGCTCCTGAGTCTATGTCGTAGCATAAAGCAATCTGGTCGGTTTTCCCGTGTGATCAACGGATACTGTCAACTCTGCATCACAATTGGGGCAAATTTTGTCAGTTTTAGGGTTTGCTCCTATGGGTTGCATTTCCTCATTTTCATGTCTACTCAGGGTGTTTTTCATCTAATTTGACCTATCCTATCCTTGTCCCCCCTTTCCGGATCATTTGCATGTTATTTTGACCAAAATTAGGGTTTTCCATGCACTCTTGCGCCTGTGTCAAGGAACCTGCATCTGTGTCAGGTAACCTGCGCTTGTGTCTCCCTACACAAGCGCAGAAGACACTACACAAGCGCAGGATTCGCCCTACACAAGCGCAGGAGTCCTTTTTTGCATCTTCTGTGGGCCCCGCAATGTCCCGCATGCAATCAAAATTCATCAAATTGAAAACATGGGTTTTTGAGATCCATACCACTGCTCCTGCATCGTCCGGTCATTTGAATGTGTGTACACGTTCCCCAAGGTGATCCGCCATTGGAATGTTCGCCATCTCTCTGCAAGTGTCCTTGTCCAGATCAACAAATTCTCCTCTTTGTCTAGTGCAAATGAGCAATTTTCAACCTCTTGGTCTCATTTATAGCTCTTTGTCAGTGCATAGATGGACGTGCATCCTCTCCATCTTATGCTGGTCGCGGTCTTTTGCACCTTAAATTGCTTGTCCTTCATGCATCTGGTATCCGATTGTCCGTCTGTTCGATCCTATCATCTCCTTTCATTCTTATCGATCAATTGGCCTTTGCTCTGCATGTTTCCGGCCAATTCCTCGAGGGGGCATGCATATGTTATTATTATTGTCTGGGGCATTTTCATTAAGTTCTTTGAAACAACGCTTAAAATCGCATTGTCTCAAAGAGGGGCAAAATGTAGACACCTAAAAATGGTCAACGCTTGCAGAGTCATACTTTAACATTTGCGCATTGCCTCATTTTAGGTTGTGCGTCGCATTAACATTTCTCCTATGATTCGTACTTGGTTTTGATCATTTGCGAACATCGAGTCATTCTTCTACATTCTTCAATCATCTCGCTCTCAAATTTGGTCTTGTCGACAACACTATCCAGTCATGATTTTAATCGATCTTATCCTATTGCATCAATGTGCATGCTTATTTGTCATCATTTTGGACATCGTCAATCCTAATTAGGGTTTTGTCCTCCTATCAATCTTGCGATCAATTTGTCATCGATCGTTGTCCTCTTATCAATCTTGTCATCTAGTGATCGATTTATCATCAATCCTTCAATCTTGTCGTTTAACGATCGATTTGTCATCGGTCGTTGTCATGTTCGATCTTGTCATTTTGCGATCAATTTGTCATTGATCGTGGTCATTTTCAATCCTGTCATTTTGCAATCTATTTATCATCAACTCTTGTCATCTTGTTCGATCTTGTCATTTTGCGATCGATTTGTCATAGATCGTTGTTTGTCTCAATTATGTCAATTTGGATCAATTTGTCATTGTTCCTCGTCAATTGGCGCATTTTCTCAATCAAATCATTTATCACATTGGTCATTTATCAATCCAAAATCAAATCATGATAGATATCAATTATCTTCAATCAAGACCTAATTGTCATTCTCGCATTGCTATTTCATCTTCTAGGGTTTTGTGATTTCATCATTTAACCTGGTTTGTCATTTCTTCTTCTAGGATTAATAAATTATTTATTTATCCTAAGTCTTCTCATTGCAATTAAATGTTCATTTAATTGGCTAATTATTCCTCTTTGTGAATTAATTAATAAATGACAAATTATTAATTAATTTACCTAATTCCCTAATTTCTTAATTTTCTAATTCCTAATTTCAATTTCCTCCTATTTCTCTCCTAAATTCATGGAAATGACATGTCAATTTGTCATAAATTTGTCATAATTGACAATCAATCAATTTTGACATAGAAGTTTGTCATAATTTGTCATAAATTATCAATCAACAAATTTTGCATAGAAAGTGCATAATTTGTCATAATTTGTCATAATTGACATAGTTGATTTGCAATTTCCATTTGAATTGAATCATGCTAATCTTGTCATCTCTCCAATTCTTCTATAAATTGGATGAATTTCTTCAATCAAAGCCTTAACTAATAATCCTTAATCAGGCTATCGAATTTATGCTTCTAGTACTCTTGATCAATAATCAATGTCAATCTTTCTTTCAATTATGTATATGCACTTGTAGGTGAGATCCACAACCATTTGAAGAGGAAAGAAGAACAATGGAGCCACATGGAAGGAGCATTCAAATCGTCATCCGGTTTGCATAATATTTAGTTTTGTATGCTTTGTTTTCATGTCTCTATTGAATGTGTTTAGGATTAGATCATTGCAATGAATGCATTTGTGATTGAGCTAATGACTTATATTACGTTTATCTTGCTTGTGATGATTCCTAATTTCCTATGCTACACATATGACCAGTGATAAGAGGAAATTCCTAACTCTACAAGAATTTAATGGTGGACTAGTCAGATTTGGAGACAACAAGGCATGCAGGATCAAAGGCAAAGGAACAATATCCCTAGATGGTAAGACTAATACTGATAATGTTTATTATGTTAAAGGATTGAAGCATAATCTTGTAAGTGTAGTTCAGATGGTGGATAAAGGATTTCATTTACAATTTAAAGATGGAAAATGCAAGATTATCAATAGATCTGGATTGGAGATTACATCTGGAACTCAGGCCAACGGAAATATCTTTCATTTGAACTTCAGTGAGAAAGCTTGCTTGATTGCTCATATTAATGAAAGATGGTTATGGTAGAACAAGATGTGTCATGTAAATTTTGACTACATAGTGAAGATCAGTTCAACACAAGTTGTCAGAGATTTTCCCAAGATTGTTAAACATCATAATCTCGTATGTAGAGAATGTCAAATGGGTAAGCAAGTTAGAACTTCCTTCAGAAGCGTACATGATAGATCTAATGAAATTCTTGAGCTTATTCGTACTGATCTGTGTGGACCGACAAGGACTAAAAGTTTTCAAGGTTATAGATACTTTATGTTGCTTATTGATAATTATTATAGAATGACGTGGGTTGCATTTTCAAGAGAAAAATCATAAGCTCTCGAGAAATTCAAAATTTTCAAATCTATGGTTGAGATAGAAACATAATTGAAGATAAAATGTTTAAGATCATATCAAGGTGGTGAGTTTACATCCGGTGAGTTCAACAACTTTTGTGAAAAGAATGGAATCAAAAGGCATTTTTCTGCACCTATAACCCCACAACAAAATGGAATAGTGGAAAGGAAGAACAAAACTATTTTGGATGTTGTGAGGACAATGATGATGGAAGCCAAGTTACCTAAGAACCTACTGGAGAGAATTTGTCAATACTGCGGTATACACTTTCAACTGAATACACCTAAAAGGTGATACCGGTAAGACTCATTATGTATTATGGTTTGGTCATAAGTTCCTATTGTCAGATATTTAGAATTTTTGGAAGTAAATGCTATATTAGAAGAGATGATGCATTAGGGAAATTTGATCCTAGAAGTGATGAAGGAATATTTTTGGGTTATTCTACTAATAGAAAAACACACAGATGTTATAACAAAAGATTGAATAGGATTATGAAAAGCATAAATGTCAAGGTGGATGGGCAAGGTAATAATCATATCATATCATATGACTATGGACCGAAAGATGAATTTGTCAAATCAGAACCGACAGTACAAGAATCAGTTCAGAACATTGCTCTAATTGCTCTGGTAACATCAGAAAATTCCACAGTGACTGTTGAAGAGTAGAAATAATCAGAAAGTCAAGACAATCCTAAGCCCCCCAGGTATGTGAAGTTAAATCATTCTGAAGATCAGATCATTGGAGATAAAATGAAAGGTGTGATGACAAGAAGAAGACTAGTTGTTGAAGAGGTACGTTTAATTTCTCAAATTGAACTAAAATCTTTTATTAAAGCAAGTAAAGATGAGAATTGGATGAAAGCAATGGAAGAGGAACTAGATCATATAGAAAAAGAATAAGACTTGGGAATTGGTTCCTAGGCCTAAAGATAAGAATTTTATTGGAACTAAATGGGTTTTCAGGATTAAATTAAATGAGAAAGGTCAAGTTGTGAGAAATAAAGCTAGATTGGTTTGCAAAGGTTATTCACAGGAAGGAGGAGTTGATTATGATGAGACTTATCTCTGGTTGCAAGAATTGAAGCGATAAGACTATTTCTTGCCTATGCTACACAGAAGAACTAGAAGGTATATCAGATCGATGTCAAATGTGCATTTTTGAATGGAGATCTTGAAGAAGAAGTCTACATTGAGCAGTCTGATGGCTTTTATTTATCAGAAGACAAAGACATGGTTTGCATATTGAAGACAACTTTATATGGATTGAAACAAGCCCCTAGAGCATGGTATGCTAGAATAGATAAATATCTTTCTAAGCTCAATTTTAGCAATGGTAATGCTGATAGTAACTTATATTATAAGATTGAGCATGATGACATACTGATCATTGAAGTCTTTGTGGATGATATCATTTTTGGAGGAGAAGAAAGTTTATGCATGAAAGTTGTTGATGATATGAAGAATGAATTTGAAATGTCTATGATTGGAGAAATGAAAATTTTCTTAGGTTTACAGATTATTCAGATTGATAAAGGCATCTTCATTTGTCAAATTAAGTATGTGAAGGAATTGCTTGAGAAATTTGGACTTGAAAATTCTAAACTTGTCGGTACTCCTATGATAACCAGTTGCAAATTGTCAAAGGAAGATGACTCTCCTAGAGTAAATCCAAGTAGATACAAATCAATGATTGGTGGACTATTGTACTTAACTCAAACTAGACCTGATCTAATGAATGTTGTTTGTATTGCTTCTAGATTTCAGTCAGATCCTAGAGGAACTCATGATATTGTTGTTAAAAGGATATTCAAATATTTGGTAGGTACAACAGATTATGGGTTATGGTATCCAAAGGATGATGATTTCAAACCATGTGCCTATATAGACTCTGATTGGGTAGGAGATGTGGATGACCAGAAGAGCACTACAGGTGATGCATTCTTTCTTGGGAAGAAATTGGTTTCATGTCCTAGCAAGAAACAATCATGCACTTCATTATCTACTGCTGAAGTTGAATATGTAGTTGTTGCAACTAACTATACTTATATTTTATGGATGAAACAAATGTTGAAGGATATAAGGGTAAGTTATGATGAGCCTATTGTTATTCACTGTGATAATACTGCTGCTATTGATATGCCAAAGAGTCCAGTATTTCATTCCAACTTAAAACACATTTCTATAAGGTATAATTTCTTGAAAGAAAAGGTTGAAGCAAATGAAGTCAGACTGGTTTATGTGTCTACTAAGGAACAAATTGTAGATTTTCTAACAAAGCCATTGCCTAAAGATACTTTTGAATATCTCAGAGATCAGTTGGGGGTCACCACCCCTCTGGAAGAGAATTAGAGATGCATCAATTCGGTAAGCTTATCAGACATATTTTTGATCTGGGTTGATGAGATGATGTTGCTGCTCAGGGGGAGTAGTCAACTCTTCGGTTCGGTATTTTTGTTTGGTGGTACCAATCCTTTATCATTGATGTCAAGGGGAAGATGGTGTTCATGTGAAAATCAGTTAATCTAAGGGGGAGTTATATTTCACATCAGTCTTTGGGAGATTGTTGGCATTCCTTGACACTTGGATGATTTTCACATTCAATGTTGCCATCAATGCCAAAGGGGGAGATTGTTGGCAATATGCTGGATTTGGTTAAGTGTTGTCATTGATGCCAACAAAGTATCCCAGTTGGATATGGTTTTGCTATCCCGGTTAGACTTGGTGTTTGTCTTGGTTTTGGGTGTGATTCTGATTCAGTATGATTAGATCCTTGGATTCGGTTTTGGATGGTTATTTTGGTTGGCTATATGCTTGTCATATTTTATTGATTCATAATTTGGTGCTCCAGAAGCTATCACTTATGTTCCCGGTTGATATTTCTTGGTACCGGTTAACTTTACCAGTTGGTGATACTTGATGATTTGGTTAAGTGATTTCGTTCCGGCTTATGGAAATAGTTTCTTATCGTGCTGAAGATGTTCTTGATCACGTTCTAATTGTTTGGTGGCTTCGCATTGGCTGACATGCTGATTTGGAAGTCCTATTCAGATCCGATTGATTTCTGTGTTATTGCACTAAGGGTTTCTACCGGTTGGTGAAACGTGTTGGATATTGGTCTTAGTGTGATTTCCGACGGATGTAATTGTTTGGGAATTTGAATTAGGTCCATGCTATGTAATGTAAATCATAATATTGGTCCGGTGATATTGCGTGATGTAATTTTTATAATTATGGATTTATAGGTTTAGGGTTTAGCCGACCTTATCATTAAGGTTGATGAATTGTATTTATAGGTGACTTATTCATGTAATATCAGGATCAATGGTTATGTCTGCATTATCAGAGAAAGGTTAATGTGCGAACAATGATATATCATTCGACAAAAGGCTATAAAGGATTTGGTGTTGCAGGGCAGACATCCATTCTTAACCGGAACTGTATCAAGCATTAGGAGATGCTACTTCCACAGTTCATTCTTTTCGGATTGTAGTCTGATGTGTTTGTAAGTCAGCGAGACTTCACTTTTGTGATGAGCAGTGTGCTCTAGGCGGTTGGCATGATTGCAAGTGCAATCCCCATTGTAATTATTTCACATACTGTTGCAGAAGTATTATCTGATTGTGGGTAGGGTTTCCCATCGTGTTTTTTCCCTTTACCGGGTTTTCCACATCAAAATATTGGTGTTGTGTGTACTGTGCTTTCATGCTTTATCTTTCATTGCGTTGGTTTCTTCGTGCTCCGGTATAAAGTTTATAGTCTGCATTAACTGTTATACTTGTAAGAAAACTGATCCCCCCCCCTCAATTTTCTCTCGGTATCAGAACTGTCTAACAGGTTAGTGGGGGATGGTAAGTTATTTTGCAATGGTTACATATGTTATGTCAGTTTGTTTGATGTGGCTCACTTTTTGTTAACAAATTTATAATTTCCTTCTCTCTCTTTCATAATTTGATTTAGAGCTTTGTGACCAACATGATTATGTTCCATTTAAAAAGTTAAAGAGAAAATCAAGAAATAGATTATCTTCTCCTCCTCCTAGTAATCTCAAAGGAAAAGTAATAAATGGTTAGCTACATAAGGTTATGAAAAAGATGGATAACACTCGTCTATTAGAAATGGTGAAGTTGATGGATGAATTGGAGGCAATAACTAGCCTAAAGGATCTCAATTTTTTGTAAGGTGGTTCTCCACCTCTTGCGGGTTTGTGTTATTTATGTTTACCAATTTCAATTTATTTTTGCCCATGTAGGTTCTACCTCTAATTGAGTCCTATTTTAATGGCCTTTTGGCATTTACTAATTTTACTCTATTCAGAGAGCCTTTGTATCAATTTTATAACATCATAAAAGTAGGTACCAAATTTCCAATTTAGGTGAGTGTTTTCATTTAGGAGACTAATGATGATTTCACGTCTCCTTCCACATATAAGTAGTTGATGCCAATAGAACCTACCAATTTGATGCCCTAGAAAGTAGTACTAGCTTCAACTTCATTGTTGATTTTAAAACTAATAGTATCTACATAAATAGCTTGATTGAGTTCCCTTCTTTATTTATTATAATTTCTCTAGCACTAGAGTTACTAATATTACCTTTAGAATTGCTATCAAGATTTAGCTCTAGCTAGCCCGATGAAGGATGGATCCAACAAATATTCTTCTTAATTTCCTATTTACAAGATTTCACCAATAACATGTAGGTTAAAGATGTTAGAGACTATTATATTTCCTATCATTATAAATTATGGAGTATTATGACAAACTTAAGATCCTTGCATAGGTATTTTCATATCAGTGTGGATAAAGTTGTATTGAAATTTAATAAGCATCGTCCAATTTCGGGCTTTTACGTTTAGACAAAAAAAAAGAAAAAAAACTCACGCAGTCCAAAGTTTGATCACCATAATTATAATAATAATATTGAATGTGGATTATGGTGGGGAAAGCAAGCATATTAAATTAAAAATGTTAAACTTCAATTGAACTGTCAGCGGTCTTAGTTGAACTGTCAGCAGTCTTAAATATAAATGTGCATTTATAAATATGGAATTTCCACTGAGAAAATTGTTTAATTAGCCTAGGTATTTATGTGGGGTGAAAAAACAAAAGACCGGATCGGTCGACAATCAAACCGTACATATTTCAAGGGAAGCCAGCCGACCCTACAATAATTAACTATAATTAAATGATTGATACGAGAACAACTAACTAATTAAAAATAATAATAAATATTTGTTAAATGAAAATAACGAGGACTAGAGTTGTGTACTTTAAATTTTGATTGATGTTAATTTTAAATAATGTCATTATTGATATTTAAAACTGATATTAGTTTAATATTATAATTATATAATGATTTGTAAAATTAAATATTAGGTTTGGAGTTAGAGTTAAGATAATTGAGATTGGAGAGGTTAAGATCTTAAAATATGACCATAATAACAAATCTTGTTTAAAAGTACAATTATGTTGACATTTTTGTGATTTTGTTTTGAATAAAATTGAATTCTTTGATACTATAATGATATCTAAAGTAGGAAAAGATAGAGCGGTGTTATGGGGTTTGATATGTAAGGATCAAGATTGAAGATTTTAATGTGTCTTAATTAAGCCCCGAGACTAAATCAACAATAATAGCAAAAAAAACGGCAAGGGAAGGAAGGAGGGCAAGTGTATTAGTGTGAATAGGGTATGTTTTTTGACTAGTTCATTTTCTAGCTAGTTCTCCACTTAGGTCCTTTTCAAACTTAATTTACTCAAGGATTTTTCACTTTATCCCACTTTGATATAATTAATCTTTTGGATGGCATATAACCTATATATGCTCACCATTGCTTTCATTGTAATTACTCATACTTGTTATTTTGCCTTCCTATTGAATAGAATATAATTTATTCTATCATTTACAGTTTTTTGTTAATATTTTTTTCACTCATTTATATTTTTGGGCGGTTTTATAGTGAAATTTTAGATGACACCAAAGCATAGTTGTGAGTTATGAGTTAGATTTTATGAAATCTAAGAGAGAAAATTTGTTATTTTTTTAAGATTACGAGTATGTTCTTTTCTTGTTTCTTGGAATGATATAGAGAATTAAAAAAGAATGAAAAAATATTAAATTATAGGTGATTATTTTCCTAACTTACTAGTTGTAGGTGTATTAGTCAAGGTTCCTAGAGTAAATTTGAGCTTACTATTGAGTCTAAGTACCCAAAAAAGTTAGATATTCTTTTTTATCCCTATTGGACAATAGTGGCAAGATTTGTAAGGGTCTGACATGATAATTTTTCTGGTTAATTTTAGAATGATGCCTCCTTTTTAGAGTATTTGGAGGACAAATGGAGCCTTTCATTGTGTCCAAAAGATCCAAGAACCTCCATTTTTATATAAAATTTGTCTATTTTGGACAAAGTTTCACCCATAGAAATTTCTTTTGCTCTTGAGCTATACAGTCCCCTACTCATTCTACAGTACATTTTTTTTATAAAAATAGTTGCAATGCCATCACTGCAATGTTGTACTGACAACATTGCCACAATATTACCACCACTCTCTAACAGCTCAACCATATCCTCTTGTAATGACTAATAGGCTTCTCTACCAATGGTTGCTTGCGATAATTTTTTAGTTCGCCACCACCTTTAGAGGCCAAATTTGGCAAAACCACTCTTATTTACCACTTTTCAAGTAAAAAAGGGTTTTTAAAGGAATTGCATGCCCACATTGG
This sequence comes from Cryptomeria japonica, assembly GCF_030272615.1. NCBI lineage: Eukaryota > Viridiplantae > Streptophyta > Pinopsida > Cupressales > Cupressaceae > Cryptomeria > Cryptomeria japonica. The sequence goes on along the minus strand of NC_081410.1, from coordinate 252,035,287 downwards.
AAAATTTTTCATATAAGAGATGTTTTTTTAGCAAAATGAACAATGATTTTGGAATATTTAAGTTGAGAAAAATATTATGTTGGAATATCATAATATTCATTTAATAATGTCATTATGACACCATTCTAACATGAACATTCTTTAGATAGATTTGCTACCCCATCACCATTGTAGATTTTGAATTTGCAATCAAACTTTGAAGACTAATATCTTTGTTAGAAAAGGTGTTGCACACCTTGCATAACATAAATTATTTTAATTATATAAAATAAATATATTTTTATGGGGCATCATTAGGAAATATATTTAGCCACATGATATATGTATTTGGGGTCACTTTTAAAGTTGTATACATAACACCGAGTTAGATATGGTATGTGTGGGTTGCACATGATTAAATATCTAATATTTGAGAAACTTAGTACAAAAAACTAAATGTGGAGTCTTATGATTTTATGTACTTGTGGTTTTGAGGCACATGGCATCACTTTACAACTTGGTCAATTATATGTGTGAGTTTGTTTCTATAAAATTAGGCACCTGTTTAGTGGTTAAGGTTGGCTATTAGAGCTTTTAGCTTGGCTATCATTGTGCATTGAGTCTTCTTTTGAAGAGTGCATATTTGGAACATGACATGAGATGTGAGGATACATTCTTAGATACATGGAGGATGCATTGAAGGATCTTGATGTTTCTAAATTATCAATGAAAACTTAATAAGTGTATAGTAATGTTTATATTTTTGAGTAAAACATTGAGTGTGGATGATTTTGGAGGTTGTGTTTTTGAGTTTTTCCCTCTTCAAGTTTTTCACAATGTATATCTTGTGTTATCTTACGATATGTCTTTGATCTTTGTATATGGTTATTTAGTAATCTCGCATGCATGATTCTCTTGAATGGGGTTATGTAGAAAATGGTTTGATCAAAATGTATGTGTTTTCTAACATCTTGAGTGTACAACTTCCTTTTTCAATATTTTTTATATTTGGGGTAGAATTTTGTGTTCTTTGTACTAGTATGATCACTTTTTCTCAGGTGATCCTATTTTCTCATTAAATCGATCTTCTAATTAGATCTAATGGGCAATTCCGATTTTTTGAACTTGAAAGCCTTGTAACTTTTACATACACTCCTTGGATTCAAGTGATTTTTTTGATTTAGTAAATGTTTTTCTAAGAACTACAATTTTGTGTCATTTTGATGTTCCCACTTTAAGCTCAAACTTTAATTTCAATATTTGGTCCATTTCAAACATTGTAAAATTATGTAAATAACTCCAACAATATACATAGATTAATAAATAAAGGTTGAAGTCTTACTATTTGAAGGGATTCTTTAATTTTGTAATGTCTACCAAGAATACCCTAGAGAAACTAACTAACTAGCTAGAAAATAGACATAATTTTAAAAAAAAGATTAACTACGATACATAAATCTCAAGATAACCACATTCATTAACTAAACATGATCTCATAAAACATAAATGCACAAGCGGAATCAACTTCTAACATATAAATTCACATTCCTTAGGGTAACCCAACGTCATTACTTAATACAACATTAAGATATGAACAACAATAACACTAATACATGATTTCCCTTTATCCTTAACCTAGCATACATTTCGTTTCATCATTCATAGGAAAATAACCATTAACCAAATCATCATTTACTCAAGGCCCATGACATATTAACACTACCATTATGACAAGTTCATTTTAATACACCAAATCCAAATGTTCCTACTCAATATTCCCAATAATTAAATATTCTATACAATTCTATCACATAATCAAATCCTTTTCTAATAAAAGGAATCGATCAAGTCATCATTACATGTTTACATGCCACATATATCTAATGCATAGATGATCAATACAAGTACACATTATCCGCTTCAACAAGGAATCATAAACTCTAGCTACAAGAATAATTATCCAATATACATATTACAATGATGTCTCTCAATCATAGAGTATAGATCATAACTGCTCCAAGAATCCAAGCACAAGCTGAAGAGATAAGAATCCTTAATCACGTACATGAATATCCAGTGAAGATAAATCCCAAGGGAAGAAGGCATTAAACCACCCGACCATGTGGAACCAAAAGTTCCACCCCCATGCTCTATAGAATGACATAAGGTCCCACACACACTCTAAACCTAGGCCGACACCTAACATCCAAGGAATCACAAACATAAACAACCTCAACTAAAGACTAGTCATAAGGGACATGAACAAAAAGCACAAATCAAGGCTTAACCATAAAACACAAAACCACCAGAGGCCACCTTCAAAACATAAGGCTAAGGTAGTAGGACACATATAGGAAAAAAAGTGTCGTCACATGCCATCACCAAGGGTTATCTTGGTAGTACTAGACCCTGAAACCCATCAACAAGGGATCTCCCGTCGGTCTCTCTCTAGACCCCAGTGCCCAAGTGATACCCATGCGGAGCCAACTCAACTTTTCATGAAGACAAGGGAGTATAGTCATACCAACAAAACCATCCCAAGCCCATCTTGAGCTTGAAATAGCACTCTAGTTCATGAGTGGGCTCCACACAAATTTCATTATCTTTTTAATATGAAAACTACTCAAATCCCTAAATCAATTTAATTATACTATCACTTTCTTATAAAAAACTTCCAATGAGATTTCCTGGTGGTCTCTAGACCCCAACGCCCATCCACAAGGGTTCTCCTAGTACTCCCTCCCTAGACCCCAACACTCACTTGGAAGCCATTCCCCCTATCATGTTCCTAAACCTAAGGGTGTAAAGCATAAAATACAAGAATATCAAAGAACCACATAATACATCCATCCAAAGATTCCATATCCAAAACTGATTCATAATCACAATTCAATCCATATTTCCAATATCCAACAACCTCATACATTAATCCAAATAATAGAACCAACAATATCAAGGGTAAGTGCACAAAGATGGTGGTAAAAAAGTGGGGTATAAGTGGACACTTTTTTTCAGAAATCAGGTGAACCTGAACTTGGAGGCAAATTTGAAAGCCATCCACTCAAGATATGAAGATAATGAAAGAACAAATATTGTAGTACTCCGAATCTAGTTTCCAAACTACTAAACTTTTTCAAAATTGGATAAGATTAAGGGGGTCAAATCCTTCACACATGAAAAAAAAACCCTGATTTTTTCTGAAAAATAGAACATAGTGTCTGACGTGCGCATCAAAAAAGTCATAGTTAGATTTAGTATTTTGACAAATCCTTTGATAGAATGATAGTTAAGAGTGAGCACTAGAAGATATGTATTTTATTTTATTTTTTGTTGAGTATTTTTTTTTATGATTTTTCCAATCAAGCACATCCTAAAAATTAGGTACTTGTTCATGCACGAAGCATAACTTGCACTAAAAAAATAAAAAATACAATTTTTTTTAAAATTGTAAAGAATCAAGTGCACTACAATGATATATAAAGTTTTTAAAATTTGGATAAGTAGATCAAAACTTATTAAAAAAATGGTACACGTATGTATGTGATAACTATAGAGACACTGGTAAAAGAAATTCAATAATAATATGTTATTGTTGTTCAAATTTAAAAAAAAAAATGGTTAGAAAGCTCAGAAGATGGGTGAAAATATGGTGGCAATTTTAGAAATACCCACTTGATGAAGTGTAAACCTGATGATGACAAAGTCGATAAATCAAGTTGACAAAATAAAACACGTCAAAAAGGAGGGAAATGGAGGGAAATCAAGCTTCCAACCTGTAGCTTTGTCATCCAGGCCTATTTCCAAGCCTAAACAGTCAGAAGAGCGTATGAGGTACCTATGGTATAAGAAGCGCGTATGCACTGTCTTTACTATAAACAATGCGTACACGCTACTTTTGTTTAAAATTTGGGAGTGTATAATATGATATTGTATATATAATATGTGTATATACATATAATATATAATTTATATATAATATATAATATATTATATATATATATATGTATATAATAATATATAATATATTAAGTGTATATATACACACATATGTGTGTATGTATGTGTATTGTCCCTCTCCATCTCTCTCTTCCTCTCCCTCCCTCTCCCTCTCTCCCCTTCTCCCTTCCTCCATACCCTCTCTCTCTTCTTCCATACCCCATCCCTCTCTCTCTTCTTCTCTCCCTCCCTCTCTCTCTCTCCCCCCTCTCTCTCTCCACCTCTCTCTCTCCCTCCCTCTCCCTCTCCCTCTCCCCTCCTCTCTCTCTCTCTCTCTCTCTCTCTCCATACTCCATCCCTCTCTCTCTTCTTCCCTCCCTCCCTACTCTTTCTCTCTCCCTCTCCCTCGCTCCCTTTTCCTTCACATTTTCTTTACTACAAATAGCGCATACGAGGTTTGAGCCTATTAGTTCGCTGCCTTGCCATAACATTTTTAAGGCATAGGAGCGTGTACATGGTTTTTTAGGGCTTATGAGTGCATACGCGCTCACTTTCCTAAAAGAAGCACATACATGGTATCTTTTTTTTAGGCTCAGGAACAATGGACCTAAGTGCGTACGCAGGTGATTTCAAATTTTAGAACCACTTACACGTTGCTTATTTTTTCATGTTTTTTTGGGTGGCGTCCACTTTTTTGACCACCATCTTTGTGCACATACCCTCAACATCAAGATTTATCCAAAATGAGATTCTAACATTTTAATAGAAAGGCATATCCATCTATCAAGACATAATGCATCTCATAGCCAAATTCCTCAAACCAAATAAATTGAAAGCTGGAAAATAATCATAGGGAGTCACAAAAAATATCAAAACAAGCCTCTGGTTTGACAAACAAAAAAAATTGACATAAAAAACCAATTGATAAAATAGCAGAACAATACTTTTGCACAAAACCCTGGCGCATTTATATATTTCTCTTGCGCATATACAAAATTATCTATCACCTTTGCAACCTAGACTAGCGCATTCACTATGAAATGTAGCACATACAACACATATAGTAGCGCATATTTTTCTCGGAATAATGCATTCATCAATTAGTCTAGCACTTTTACAACCTAGTTTAGTACATCCAACAACCAAAAATAGCACATATGTTATACAGAACAGTGCATACCACAAATAAAGTAGCACATATATTTAATAGCGCATACAAAATAGAAGGTAGAAATGTCTCAAACGCAAGGTGAAATAAACCAACTAGGTCCAAACAAGACCCCAAATTGCAACGCGACACAAAAATGAAAAGAAGAAAGATTCAATACCACATACACGAATCAATAATCAATTATAAAGAGCAAGATTATCAAAGTCACAATCGCATGGGCCAAACTAACATAAAGAGATTCAAGACTCAATAGCACCAACAACCCAAAATAATGGAAATCAACATGGGAATGTATACAAAAGAAGCCTCCCAAAAGCACCAACAACACAATCCCCCACCCAGACATAGATAAAGAAGGTAAACACAAAGTCATGATCTTGAAAAAACACAATCCCTTCAGGGGAATAATAATCAAATCCTTCCTTCAACAACAAATATGAGAAGATAAAACCACAAAATTCTAGAATACAAGGATACTATTGTTGGCATTGATGTCAACCAATATAGGATGACAACCAATATGGGAGATGGATGAGCAGTGTTGTCATTGATGCATACCATAAATGGTGTCAATGATGTCAGCTAGTATAGCAGGTTACCGGTATAGCCTGTCACCGGTAAGGAGAGGATGTCAACTGGTAAGTGATGTGTTGACAATGTATGGTTGCCAACCAGTGAGCAAGTGAGCAACCAACAAAGTGAATTATTGACAATTGGCAAGTGAGCAAGCAAGGTGAACTAATGCAGAAGTGCCAACTGGTATGTTGTTGGATGTATGGATGTGAAACAATAGGACTCCCATCGGATAAAGATGCAGTCACCGAATGAAGAAGATATCACATGGTGAAGAGAAGATTGATAGTGAGTGTGCCCAATCGGATCATATGTGCCTATTTGAAGATATGCTTTCTCAAACAAGGAAGCCATATTGGTGCAATTCCAGATGCAGTCGACAAGGATCTACTCCCACCGGTAAGTGGAGCTTATCTCCCATTATGCATGGAATGCATCATAGTCCTTCGAGATAAGACAAAAAAGTAGAAGGCAGGTGATTGAAGGTTCACACCGGATGAACCAATAAAACACTAAGTTGCCTTAGGTGCATGAAATCAAATATGTGCATTAGATCAACAAGGGTAGACATGATGAGTTGCTGGTAAAGAGAAGGAAGGATAGGTTTATCACTTTGACAAACCAATTCATAGGAGAACTGATCTATTTGATGAAGAAGGCCTTGGTGAGCAGCTGCAGATTGAGAATGTTGCTGGAATGCATATGGAGTTTGGTGCTGGTATGTTACCTGTATACATGCAGAAGATATCACCGGTATAGATGTCCATCAGTGAGCGGACAAAATTCAGAAGTCAAAATCTCTTGTTTGATAAAGATGAGCATGCTATGCTTTGGCATGTGAAGTGACCGGTTAAAGTGTTCCATCGAAAGAGAAACAAAGTGCAAGTTTGAAGGCAACCCGGTTAGGGTATAATGGACAGGTTTAGAAAACTGGTAGATGAACCTAGTTATGTGGTTGATCGGTGATCTTGTCCAAACTGACACAAAAGAATTAGTAGAGGTGGATGCCAACAAAGATGACACATAGGAGATAGGTTTCATGCATATCGTGGTCAGTGAAGTGTTGTCAATGAGGCAGGTAGTGACTGATCGACATTAATGTCGATAGCGTGAATCACGAGTTGAGAGAAGAAGGGTGTGGCTCGAGACTAATCAAAGGATAGAAATCTGATTTGGTGGCTTCATGATCAAGGCAGTTTGTCCAAGTGCTGATTGGGGTAGGTGAAGCTATCTACATGATTGCTTCATAGGTGTTTGACAAATGCAGGTGCCGTGTTTGAAAAATATAGAAAACGTGTTCTATACACAGCGTGATTGGTGGTGATATGTGATCAGTTGCAGGTGGCCGATCTTTGCAAGGAGATCTAATTGGATTTGGTTTGCCTCAAGGTTGATGAAGGAACCCTAGCGCGCAAGAATTTTGAATGTCGTTTTGGCAGGAAGGCATAGTATAAATGTGCAGATTGAAGACTTGATCTACTGCTGCTGCACGAGAGAGTGAAGCCAGTCAAGGGAGTGAAACCATAAAGTTAATCAGTCAAGTGCCCATCGACAATCATAGAGGAGACTGAGTATGTGAGAGAGAACCAGTTAGAAGAGTTCAACTGAAAAGGGTAATGTAATCGGTAGATTGTCATTGTCTGATAGTAGTGTGAAAAAGTGGTGGTTGAACTGACAAAGAAAAGCAAAGCAGAGTGAGAATCTGTGAAGAACCGGAAAGCTGGGAACCGATAGTGATCAAAGAGCATAGAATCGATAGAGTGAAGAAGACTGGTGGTTGCTAGAAGCAGTGTGCTAGAGCAGCAAAGAAGAGGCAAAGAGAAGAGTATCAATAGAGGAAAGGTAGAGGGTGAACCAGTAAGGTTGCAACAGAGAGAATGTGAGGAGAGAACTGATAGAGATTTGTATAGAGGTGAACCGATGGAGAGACATATGTGAGAGTTACAAAGTTCATTTGTAACAAGGATATTACTTTTGTTTCTATATATGATATTGTATTCACTGAGTTGGAGCTCAATGCAGGGGTTGGTGCTCCTTGGGTTGGTGCCCTAAAGCAGGGGTCGTGCTCCTTGGGTTGGTGCCCTAAATGTTGTAACCAAATGTTTCATTGTGAGGTTGGATTGGAGTAGTAGAATCCAACAACATTTCTCTCTGAGGTTTTTCCCATGTTGGGTTTTCCTTGTACATCTGGTGTAATGTGATGTTGATAAACTTATCAAGCATTGAGGGGGGGGGGGGGGGGGTGAATCAGTGATAGAAAAAACAATAATACTTTAATTACAAACCAATAAAAACACTTAACCAATTTACCAATGACTTTGCATATAATCCAAAGTGTTATAAAAGCATTCACTATAACAAAAACATTCACCATAACAGAAATATTTATATGTGGAAAACCCAATTGGGAAAAACCACAGTGAGATGGAACTCACAAGTTAACTATCAACATAATAGGTAACTGACTGGTTAAGGTCTACAAATGCTCTGTTAGGAGCAGATCCTGTTAAAGATCCCAAGCCTTATTAGGATCTATACTTGGTTAAAGGTAACCTTGGTGGAGGATTTAGATCTAAGTTAATGAATCACCTTGCTAGAGGATTTCTATAATGAAGCTTGTTAGAGCCTACCTAGTTAGGGAATTTAACTGCTGTAGTGATTAGAAAATAACAGGTGGTATAATCTAAGAATAACACATTATGCTTGTTTAGATCCTTTTCTACTCACACATTACTGCATCATTGACATAGTCTGCAACTCCTTCAATAAATCACATTTACTCCAGCTCATAACATAACTCATATCATCTATTACAAAATAACTCATCACAATGTCTTTTTATAGACATTAGATCTCATATCGGCTCTTGAACCTTGACACAATTTCCTAGGTTTAGTGTATCTAGACAATCTTCCTTAACACGACACAAATCACCGCCATAGTGTCGGTTGGTGGTAACACATCACAACCAGTGATAACTCATCACACAAACTAGGGAAACTAGTTGGAACACCGATACCGGTTGAGTGTTGATCGCATCAAACTCACAAACCAATTTACTTCAAATCATACTAGATGATTGTCTTCATGCGCCTCCTTGTATCTCTCTACTGGATCTCAAAACTGGTAATAGTGGAAGTGACCAAAATTGATTGCCTTAACTACATATATCGGTTGTCTACATATACCGGTTTAGACATCTTCATATTGGTTAGACTTACTCTATACAAATGATACCGATTAACAATACAATAACTCAATAGTAGTACCGATTTAACCTTAACTAAGATGGATATGACAATAAAAACATATGTGTACCATCAATGACAACACACAAAGTCATCAAATACAAAAATCATCATCATGCCAACATTCTCCCCCTTTGGCATTGATGGCAACACTTAGGAAAATTTTGACAACTAAGTGTGCTTACAAAAATGTACAGGCTCCCCCTTAATAGTACATACAAAATTTTGACTCTTAAACTAATTCTACTCCCCCTTTGACAACAATGCCAAACAGAAAAGTAAAATACATATATTACATCAAAAATTGTCATAAAAAACTACATATATATAGATATAAGAGTTTTGAAGTCTTTACAATGCAATTCTTAAGAAAATATCACTAAAATGAAACTTGAACTATGTAAGCTCATTGTCCCATGTTTCTAACAGTGTCTCAGTGATCTCAACATGTGTCAAAATCTATGCAACAAATCTTCCATAGCATCAACAGTGCTCATCTCCGAGGTAGCCGAAATTGCTTCAAAATCCTTGTATGCCCTCTGTAAGATTTCAACTTTTGAAATATCTGATACTTTAAATTTAATTCTTGAAAATAAATGGAAGTTGATTATTGATTAGGAACAAGAGATGATTGTTAGAATTTTTGTTCAATATTTTCCTAAATTGTCTCATGGTGAGTTGTTAGAAATGCTTTTTAAGCATAAGGGACAATTTCATACAAGATCAAGGAGAATGAAACTATTGGCAGGAAAAAGTCAGGAAGTTGAAGATGATACTCATTGGGCAGATAAAGCTATTCAGGGAATGAATGATCAACTAAATAACTATCACAATAAGCTTGATCAAACTGATACTGGAGCTCCACCGGAGCTGGACATTGAATAAATTATTCCACTAGATGTAGTCTACCCTGTCAAGGATAAAGATGACACAACTTCACCACCTGTCATTCTCTTTATGGATGAAACTGAAGATTTCTAGGATACTATTGATACAATTACCTATATTGAACCGGTTAAAGAAAAAGAACAGGAACTAGAGATGGTTAAGGAATAGAAAGCAGAGGAGCACCGACTACTGAACAAAGTGTGGACATACAACCACCACCAGAAAAAGAACATAATATTGAAAGTCAACTTCCACCAGTCATTACACCAACATAGGAGGAACATACAAAGACATGGAAAGAGAAACCAAAGAAGGCCGCTGAAGAGAAAAAGGATGAAGAGAAGAAAATAGAGAAGATGAAGAAAACAATAGCTGATGATGATGATGACTCAATCAACATTAAAGGTCCTATAGATATGGACAATTTGAGTGCCTTTTAATTAATGGAGATTTCAGTTGTTATGCAATCTCGAGCATAAAAGAAGAGGCTAAAAGAACATAAACGAGAAGCAGAGACCATTCAAACTGCTGTTAACATTTTGTCAAGTCTCCTACTGGAGACTGATACAGGTAATCTATCTACCCCTATTTCTAAGATTGGTTAGTTAGTTGTTGATGCTAGTGAACAACTAAAATCACTTGAAGAGGCATCTCATGCCTTAGCAGAAAAAAATTACAGGAAGAAAAGAGAGCAACTGATTTCAGAAATTGATAAAGGCAAGATTGCTTTAACAGTGAACAAAGATCTATTAAAAAACGGTATAGAAACTAGAGGTAAAATTTTGGCTACTATAGCTAAAGTTTCATTATTTTGTTCTGACTTAAAGAAAAAGAAAGAAGATACATAGAAGGAACTTGAGGGGATAAGTGATGCATACCTATTGGTACAGGATTCTACTTTGAATTTTGGTAAATCTGTTGAAGCCTTACATCACCTTTTATAAGTTTATCAGATGTGCCTTTTGTGTGTGGTTGCATTTGAGTCATCCTCCTATCTAACTGGTATGCGTGCTTTATGTTAGATCTACTAACCAGTATACACACATAGGATAGAAAAGGGTAAAGTTTGGAAACCACTGATTCACCCCCCTCCCAGTGGCATCTTGTGTTCAACAATTGGTATTAGAGCCTAGGTTCCTGGTTGATAAGCTTTCTCCAGCTTGGGTAGATTCTGGTATTTCAACACAATGGTCTATTTTGTGTCACCCCCTACTCCGGTGTTTGATGGTTCAAACTTTTCTATATGGAGTCGTAGGATGGAAGTCTACCTATCCTCCCTTGGGTTTAATGTATGGATGTTAGTAGTAAATGGTTGCCCTAGTAAAGTCAGTCCTCCCACCAGTCCTAAAGTAGAAAGGAGAAATAAATGTAATGATGAATCTATGAAGGCCATACTCAGTGGGCTATTCGATGATGTCTCATCACAAGTGGACATATGCAAATCAACAAAAAGCCTTTGGGAAAGATTAAAGAAGCTCTATGGAAATGAGCCTAGCACTGCAGAACTGGTTTGTGGAAGCAAGAAGGAAAATGTAACACATGTGTCTGCAGATGAAGGTAGATCTGTTAGTAGCAACAACAATGATGACGAAGGAACCCACCTCTTCATGGCTCAAGAGTTAGATAATGAGAGGCACACATCTGAATGTGATCATGTAGATCAATCCTACCAACAAGATGTGTTTGGGAGTGATAGTGAAGATGAAGCAGAAGTTGATCTTGAAGGAGAAATTGTAAGTGCCTACGAAGAACTTAGTAGAGTGAGGAATGAATACAAGTTGTTCAAGAATGCTACCATCATGGAACAAAACCGGTTGATCAAATGCCTTGAAGAATTTAAGAAATGTATCTCATATTTGAAGATACCAAGGAGTGCAGGTGCAAAGATCTAGAGTCTGAGCTAGAGGCCAAGGATAAAGAGTATCAACAACTAAAAGGAGAAATGGAGAATCTCTGCAAAGACCTTGATAAATGTGAAGATGAGCTCAAGGTGAGAATCTGGTTTGATAGTAACAGTGATGCCTTGGACAATATGTTAAAAAAGAAAAAACACTCCAAGGATACCAGAGGCTTAGGTTGTGGTGTCGGTGAATGCTCCACTAGCAAGAATGTCCCCCATAAAGACATTCAGTTTGTCTCCTCAAATGGAGATAACAAGGTACAGACCTTCACTGTCCAGAATACTCCTAGGAAGAAGGTTGATCTAACCACAACTAGTGAAGACATGAGGCTAAAGATGAAGACTGGTGCTACAAGAAGGAACAAAGATGATTTAAAAGGAAAAGGAAAGTTGAGAGAAGATAGCTTCACTAGAAGTAAGAACATGAGAGGGCAACCCAGAAGGCCTCCAACCGGTAGAAGACAAAGAAATGTTGTTGTCTACCATACAAGACAAGGGTGGAAAAGGAAGGGACAAGGGTAGAAGAACTGCAGAGTGTGGATAATCCAAGATCCACCCTCGAAGAAGAAAAAATGGAGATACTAAACCGGTAAGATCTCCTCATGCATGGCAGAATAAATTTGTAAGTCATATGCCATCCTTTACCGATTATTGCTTCTCTTTCAAAGATTGTGGTCATAAGGTAGATAAATGCATAAAGAGGCCTAGAAATAAGAATGTTTTCTATCCAAGAAGTAATGCATATGGCCATAATATGTCAAGATGTAGAAACATGCAAAGATATGATCCTATGCATAATGGAAAGAGTCCATTTTCTGCCTCAAGAAAGGTAAATTATGTATGTTATAACTGCAATGGATCTGGGCATAAAAGTCATGAATGCAAGAAAAGGAAAGTCCAGCCACATGACAGTCGGTATAGTAGCTATGATTAGTATGAAAATGGTTATAGAGCATATGAGAGAAAAAGGGCTGCATGAAACAAAAGGAGAAATTCCCTTGCAAGATCAAGAGGTCCATCAGTTCTAGTAGCCGGTTACAACAACATGACCAGAATAAGATGGTCTAACTAGTTTGACAGAAGCTCCCCCAATCATGTGTATGGCATGAACATAGTTTTCTTCCTCAACATTTCTTCTGGTCATGAGGCAGAATCTGGTAGAGAAAGCACCAATCAACAAAAGAAGGTAAGACCTTCTCCAAGGACTAAAAATGGGAAGAAGAATGAGACCATGCAGGTATGGAGGAAGAAGGAAGAAAGTAGAACCATGGACTGACACTGTGCATTTAATGCATATGTGATATCTCCTAAAGTTTAAAGGAGATGCAAGACTTAGGGGGAGTTACACATTGACCATATCATTCACCCCCTCGGTGGACAAGGACAAATGGAAGGACATGTTGCTGCCGATATAAAAGAAGGAAATGAGATGGAAAGTGTGCGTATTGGCTGCCTTGGTTGCACACCTACAAATGAGAGATGGATCATTGCTGCATGTGTCAATGGATGGCTAATTTGCAATTAGGATCATAAGCAGTTGTCACAAGAAGACATGAGTTAGAGAAAGATGCTCTGGTAGAGATGATGGACCGAGATAGGAAACCAGTATGTGTAGTATGTTACCGGTATGGATATTGACCAATATTGCAGGTTATGTAAGTTAATAAGGTCCAACATCATTGCAGTAACTCTGGTTGCATGGATTGGAGTGATTATGTCTCAGGCGGTATTGGAAAAGACCTGAAAGACATATGCTGGCCCGGTAGTAGATCTTATATGCATGCATCTTTATGGGCTAACCGGTTTGTTTTTGTGGCATGATAGTGATGTGGTATGGCATTGTGTTCATATAAGATCATGTCATAAGCAGTAATGGATGCCATGGAGCTGAAAGATCATTAGTTGATCACATATGCATAGCTCAATCGGTATATGGTGCAGATTGGAGCTCCGATTTAGAACCTAACATGCAAAGATGACCCAAGATCTATGGCTCAGGGGGAGCTCACAACCATATTTGCTGATTTGTATTAGACATGCTGGACATAGGGGGAGTGAAAATGTCTATGGCTATACCGATATGATTGAGACTTTGGGATGTGATCATCGGTTCGGGGTTGTGAGGTATTTCAATGTCTATCCAAATTATACTTTGGTATCACAACTGGACCATTGGGAGTGTTGCCTGCAGTGAGGGATGATAATATGATGAAACTATAAAGATCTGGTCAACTGCTGAGAGGGGGGTGAATCAGTAGTTGGAAAATAAACTAAATTTTTACCAAACTTATTTTCATCTTAAAATCAACTCACAAAGTTTACCGGTTTAGTCACTTTAACAAATCTGCAGCTGCTCTGTTAAATCTTACTAGTTGACCTAATACTTCAGTGATATAATGCAACACATCTAAAACTTAAATATCCCTTGACCAAAACCTTAAACCACTCCACTAATACTAATAATAACATATTTCAGATCATTTCCAATCATTTAGATATATCTATGCAGATTTACCATTCATTCATATCAACCATACCAAAAACACATCCATAAAATTATTCACTACTTGACACAATGGTTTTTCACGTGGAAACCCAAATAGGAAAAACTACAGTGGGGATGAATACCCACAAGTATTCTTTGAGCTCTTCTGAAGTTTGCCCTATTAGGAGCCAAGTCTGGTTAGAAGCTTATACAATAATGTTCTATTAGGAAAATATCCAGTTAAGGACCACTTGGTTAAGGGATTGACTACAAATACCATGTTAAAGGTAATACCTCGTTAAAGGTAATCTTAGTGGAGGATTTCAAATCAAAGCTAATAGATCACCTATTGACCTAATACTTCAGTGATATAAAGCAACAAATCTGGAACTTAAATATCCTTTAACCAAAACCTTAAACCACTCCACTGATACTAATAATAACACATTTCAGATCATTTCTAATCATTTAGATATATCTATTCAGATTTACCAATCATTCATATGAACCATACCAAAAACACATCCATAAAATCATTCACCACTTGACACAATGATTTTTCACATGGAAACCCAAATGAGAAAAACCACGGTGTGGATGAATACCCACAAGTATTCTTTGAACTCTTCTGAAGTTTTCCCTATTAGGAGCCAAGCCTGGTTAGAAGCTTATACAAGAATGTTCTGTTAGGAACAGATTTGGTTAAGGACTACCGGGTTAAGGGATTGACTACAAATACCCTATTAAAGGTAACCTCAGTGGAGGATTTAAAATCCAATCTAATGGATCACCTGGTTAGAGGATTTCAACAACAAGCCCGTTAGAGCTTACCCTGTGAAGGGATTCCAAAATGTTGTAATGGTTAGAGAACAAAAGGTTCTTTGACTGATATGGAAATAACACTTCCTTTCTAAATTATATCCTTTACGGTTCTTATCTTCCTTCACATCATTCTGTAGGCACACCTCCGGGTTCAACAATAATCACTTTCACACTTAATCAATTTTGCCAACCACTCTTTCAATCAATCCATCAACCTTATGAACAAATACATTAGGTCGGTAACACAACACAAACTCTAAAATTCTCATAGAGATTACAAACACATCAGTTCAATCTTGACCATTAGATTACATTGCATAGGGTAATATAACAACTTTACATTCTTCTAGTGGATCATCACACTTTGAATCTTGTAACACAACACATGTTTGTCACTACATACTATGAATTTGATAATTCCCAAGATAAATGGTTATCTTTACATACCAAAACCTTTTCAAAACTCATCATGTGCAACATGCTTTCATGGAATCTTCATCACTGATCATTATTCATTCATAAATCATCACAAATGATCTCCAAGCTTCATTGGTTAGGGTTCTGCTTCTCAAATGGATAGGGTTATCGGTTGATCTTCACTGCTTCATTACTGATTGCTATTGACATCAATGACAACACTTCCTAATATACCTCTTTAATGCAATCTTTATGCAATGCCAACATTCTCCCCTTTTGGCATTGATGGCAATACAAATATCAATACCAATTGATTTTCATGATTGAGAGTAAAACATATACTATCCTTCAAATGATTCAGGTATAGAAATATTGGTTTACATTTTTGACATAAACAATCTTTCAACTGTATCTCCATATCTTCAGCTGGTAACTAGTCTGCAATCTGTCTTCTCTCCTTAACATATAAGGCTATCAATCATATAATTTTCTCCCCCTTTGACATCAATGCCAAGGTGAAGGTAAACCATTATGTTTCTTATCCATGCATCACCAATCTGCAATCAGCTCCTCCTCCTATGGAGTAGCTCCATTCTTCACCAATCCTTCTTCAAGATTTTCAATAGGCTCTAGGATTGATGTCGTCCATATCTGCTCAATTGACTTCATGTAGGGGTACAATCCCTAACTTACCTCTAAGATATTCAAATGTAGCCTTAGGTAGAGGTATAGTAAAAATATCTGCTAGTTGTTCTTTAGTGGAAACATACTCCAGTGATACATCTTTTCTTTGAAATTTCTCTCGTAGGAAATGATACTTCAACTCTATATGCTTTGTCCTAGCATGCAACACTAGGTTCTTAGAAATATTTATAACACTTGTTTTATCACACAAAATTCTTACCGGTTCTGATATCTCCAGCTTGAAACCTTCCAATATGTGTTTCAACCAAATTGCTTGGGTACAATTCATGTAAGCTGCAACATACTTAGCTTCTGCTGTTGATTGAGAGATACAACTCTGTTTCTTGCTACTCCATGACACTAATCTGCCTCCAAGAAAAAATGCTTCTCTAGTTGTAATTTTCCTGTCATCAACATTGCCTGCCCAATTTGCATCAATATAGACTTTTAAGTCAAAGTCTCTTGCATATGGATACCATAATCCATAATCTTTTGTGCCTTTCAAGTATCTGAAAATTCTTTTGGTTGCAATCATGTGTGACTCCTTCGGATTTTTCTAAAATCTAGCAACCAATCTTACTGCATGAGCAATGTCCAGTCTATTGTGGACAACATAATATATCTTACCTATCATGGATCTATATTATTTTTCATCTGGTACAAAATCATTTTCCTTTGACAATTTACAGCCTGTAACCATTGGTGTTCATGGGTTTACAATCTCCCAATCCAAAAGTTTTCAACACTTCTTTCACATACTTGGATTGTGTAATAAAAAGTCCTTCCTTCATATGTTGGATTTGCCAACCTATGAATTTTTTTATCTCACCTACCAGTGACATCTCAAATTCGTTCTTCATTTCATTTTCAAAATCATGAGACATATCATCATTACCTCCAAAAATGATATCATCAACAAATACCTCACCAATATTTTATCTCCTTCTGTCTTGAGATATATGTTACTATCTTCATTGGCTCTTTGAAAACCTATCTTTACTAAGTGAGAGTGCAATATTTCATACTATGCTCTTGGTTTTTGTTTCAATCCATATTGTGCCTTATGTAGCTTGCACACCATATCCTTTTCTTTAGTTAATGCATAACCATTTGGCTGTTCTATGTAGACTTATTTTTCCAATATTCCATTTAAGATTGCTGATTTAACATCCATATAATATACCTTAAATCCTTTGTATGCTGCAAATGCAAGTAGAGTCCTTAATCCTTCCAATCTTGCTACTGGTGAAAATGTCTCACCATAATCTTCACTTTCCTCTTATGCATATCCTTTGCATACCAGTATGGCTTTATTCCCGACCACTGCTCCATCTTCATTCAATTTGTTTCTGAATACCCACTTTGTGCCTATTACATTCTTGTTTTCCAGTTTGGGTACTAATGACCATGTATTATTCTTCTCTATCTGATCAAGTTCTTCTTCCATTGCCTTGATCCAGTCTTCATCTGCAAAGGCTTCTTTTGTTGTTCTAGGCTCAAAGGTGGAGATCATACAAGAGTTTTCTCTTAGCCTTCTTCTAGTTAACACACCTGCATTCTTGTCTCCAATAATCTGATCGGGGTTGTGATTGAGTCTAACATACCTCGGAATAACATGATCTTGGTTTTTCAGGTTCTTCTTCTTCTTCACTTTCTTCATCTTCTACTGGACCTTCCTGTTCTGGTTGAACTGGGGCTTCTATGTTCAATTCTCCAACTTCTAGCTTTACTAGTTCTAGTTCCAAAAATAGTGTGTTTGTTTCTTCTTCTTCTTTCATCTTGCTGGTTTCTTCAAATTTTTCAGGAGATTCATCTACTCGGACATTGACACTTTCAATAATCTTCTTAGTCTAGTTGTTGTAGCACTTATAAGATTTTCTCTTGGTGGAGTAACCAAGAAATATGCCTTCATCACTTTTGGTATCAAACTTTCCAATATAATCACTTCTTTTAATAAAACATCTGCTACCAAATTTTTTGAAGTAACTGACACTTAGTGATCTACCATACCAGTATTCATAGGGTGTTTTGTCCTTACCTCTTTTGACCAGTATACGGTTCATTGTATAAATAGTTGTGCTGATAGCTTCTCTCCAAAATGTCTTAGCTACACCTCCTTGAATTAATAGTCCTATCAGCTTCAACCACTGATCGGTTGTTCCTTTCTGCAATAACGTTCTACTGTGGTGTCCTTGGTGTAGATAACTGCCTCTTGATCCCATTGTTTTCATAGTATCTAGTGAATTCCTCTGAAGTAAATTCACCACCTTGATTAGTCCTTAAACATTTTAGCTTCTTTCCACTTTCATTCTCAACCAAGGCTCCGAATGCTTTAAATTTGCTGAATGCTTCTATCTTGTCTTTCAAGAATGTGACCCACACCATCCTTGCGTAGTCATCAATAAATATCATGAAGTACCCGTCTCCTTGAATACTCCTAGTCTTCATTGGTCCACATAGGTCAGTATGAACAAAATCTAGCAAATGTTCAGCTAAGAAAGATTTTCTGTTGAAGGTTAAGGATGTCATTTTCCCTAACTAACATTCCTTGCACAGAGAATTCATCGGTTTGTCCAACTGTGGCAATCCTCTTACAAATTTTGACTTGTTGACTCTTACAATGTTATCAAAATTCACATGGAAAAACCTCTGACGCCAAAGCCAACTATATTCTACTTTAACAACCATGAAAGCAATCAAACAACTGTTGAATTTAGAGTTTAAGTGAAATAGGTTACCTCTGGTTTGTTTGCCAGTTGCAATCAGTTCACCTTTGTTTCCAATGATCTTGCAAAATCCATTCTTGAATTCTAATAGATAACCTTTTTCATTGAGTTGAGCAACACTCAAAAGATTATGTTTCAGACCTTCAACCCAGTAGACATCATCTACACTACTCTTACCATTCAAGGAAATGGATCCTTTGCCTTTCACCATGTAGGGAGAGTTATTCCCAAATATGAAAACACCTCCATTAAATTAGTCCAATGTTAGAAACTTGCTCCGGTGACCAGTCATGTGGTGTGAACAACCACTGTCTATAATCCAGTCATCTGAGTTGTCCAAGTGAGAGATCAATGCCTTTTGATCTGATATGTCTTCTTCGATAGCAATAAAGACAATGTCCTCATTTGTATCTTCCTTGGATTCTTCATTTGTAATACCTTCATCCACTACAATGAAACAATTTCTTTTTCCTTTTCCTTTAAACTTCCTATATTTATCTTGTTTTTCCTTGTCATCTTCATTAGGACAGCTAGCAGCAATATGTCCTATCTGGTTACATGCAAAACATTTTAGTGGTAATTTACCTCTATACTTACTGATAGCTCTGGGTAACCGCTTGGCCAACAATGCTTTCGAGTTCCATTAGGCTATCTTCATCATCTACCTCTCTGCTAGATCTAGATTCATGACTGTAACTTCTCTACTTTTCCTTACTAGTGGGGTTGAGACTGAGGCTTTAAATGCAGATTTTGGCCTCTAAACACTTCCATCAAAACTATTTAATTCGAATGCAGTCAATTTACCAATGATAGAGTCAAGAGTTACCTTTGTCTTGTCAATAGATTTGAGTTCTTTAATGGCTACAAATCTGATAGCATAGACCGGTAGGAGGGTTCTCAATACCTTGCTAACCACAGTGGTATCCTCCACTATACCTCCAACACTTTTGATTTCTCCAATTATCTCCTTGATTCTCTGACCATACTCTTGAATGTTTTCTCCTTCAACCATTCTCATATGATCAAATTTTCCTCTGAGACTCTCTTCCTTGGCTATCTTTACATGCTCATCACTGCCATAGATTTCTTCCAGTTTCTTCCAAACTTCATGTGTAGTCTCCAAACCATGAACATCAACATATTTTGAATCTGACAAGGTACTGATGATGGCTTCCAATTCCTAGTTGTTCTCCTATTGCTCCTTTTTCTGATCATCTGTCAGAGTTCCACTAGGCAAGTTATACTTAGAAACAACATGATCCCAATACAGACTTCCTAAGCTCTTGATGTAAATATTCATCCTATCACTCTAGATTCTGTAGTTATCTCTATTGAACTTTGGACCTTCTCTCTTCATCATTTTCTCCTGGATCTTTTCCTCAAGCTATTAGGATTATATTCAAGATGAATTGTAATGCTCTGATACCAATTGATAATATGATCAAACTATAAAGATCCGGTCAACTGGTGAGAAGGGGGGGTGAATCAGTAGTTGCAAATAAACTAAATTTTCACCAAACTTTTTCTTCATCTTAAAATCAACTCACAAAGTTTACCAGTTTAGTCACTTTAACAAATCTACATCTCCTCTGTTAAACCTTACCAGTTGACCTAATACTTTAGTGATATAATGCAACAAATCTGAAACTTAAATATCCTTTGACCAAAACCTTAAACCACTCCACTAATACTAATAATAACATATTTTAGATCATTTACAATCATTTAGATATATCTATGTAGATTTACCAATCATTCATATCAACCATACCAAAAACACATCCATAAAATCATTCACCACTTGACACAATGATTTTCCACATGGAAACCCAAATGGGAAAAACCACGGTGGGGATGAATACCCACAAGTATTCTTTGAACTCTTCTGAAGTTCGCCCTGTTAGGAGCCAAGCCTGGTTAGAAGCTTATGCAAGAATGTTCTATTAGGAATAGATCCAGTTAAGGACCACCCAGTTAATGGATTGACTGCAAATACCTTGTGAAAGGTAATACCCTGTTAAAGGTAACCTCATTGAGGATTTCAAATCCAAGCTAATGGATCACCTGGTTAGAGGATTTCAACAACAACCTGTTAGAGCTCACCCCGTGAGGGGATTTCAAACTGCTATAATGGTTAGAGAAAAATAGGTTCTTTGACAGATCTGGAAATAGCAATTCCTTGTTGAATCATATCCTTTACCACTCCTATCTACCTTCACATCATTCTATAGACACACCTCATGGTTCGACAACAATCACTTTCATACTTAATCAATTTTTTTGACCACTATTTCAATCAATCCATCGACCTTATGAACAAATACATTAGGTCGGTAACACAACACAAACCCTAAAATTCTCATAGAGATTACAAACACATCGGTTCAATCTTGACCGTTAGATTACATTGCATAGGGTAATATAACAACTTTAAATTCTTCTAGAATTGCTCCTGGATCATCACACTTTGAATCTTGTAACACAACACATGTTTGTCACTATATACTATGAATTTGATCATTCCCAAGATAAACAATTATTTTTACACACCAAAACCTTTTCGAAACTCATCATGTGCAACATGCTTTCATGGCATCTTCATCACCGATCATCATTCGGTTATAAATCATCACAACCGATCTCCAAGCTTCATTGGTTAGGGTTCTACTTCTCAACTGGATAGGGTTACCAGTTGATCTTCACTGCTTCATTACGAGTTGCTATTGACATCAATAGCAACACTTCCTAATATACTTATTTAATGCAATCTTCATGTAATGCCAACAAGGGATAGTTACTTGCATAGGAGGAGAAGATACAATTGGTATCAATGATAGCTTCAACACTTGGTATCAACAAATTGAGGTCAGAATAACTTCATCTTATCAAGAGAAGATGATGCAGTCTAATCGGCTAGTAATTTATATTCATTGACACATGTTTCTTCAATTTGTGTCAGACTTGTATATGCAATAGGTATCCGGTTTGTATATACATTTGGTTGCTGAGAAATTGGTGCCAGTTGGTGTCTGAGACCTCCATCTCAAGTGCTGCAGATTGAGAGAATGCAAAGTGTGATGGTCAAAGGAGGAGAAAAACATTTGTCTATGCACGGTAGAGACAAGGAGGAAAGAAACCCTATCAGATCCTTTGCCATTGTTGTCAAAGGTGTAGTATGCTGGATACTACATGTGTTGACATCAATGCCAAAGGGGGAGATTGTTGGCATTGTGTTGTCATTGATGTCAATCAGTATAGGATGGAAACCAGTATGGGAGATGGGTGAACAGTGTTGTCATTGATGCCTACTGGAAATAGTGTCATTGATGTCAACTAGTATAGAAGGTTAACGATATAGCCTGTCACCGATAAGGAGAGGATTTCAACTGGTAAGTGATGTGTTGACAGTCTATGGTTGCCAACCAGTGAGCAAGTAAGCAACCAATAAAGTGAATTGTTGACAACCAACAAGTAAGCAAGAAGGGCCAACTAATGCAGAAGTGCCAACCAGTATGTTGTTGGATGTTTGGATGTGAAACAATAGGACTCCCATTGGATAAAGATGCAGTCACCAAATGAAGAAGATATCACAGGGTGAAGAGAAGACTAACAACGAGTGTGCCTAACTGGATCATATCTGCCTGTTTGAAGATATGCCTGCTCAAATAGGGAAGCCATATTGGTGTAATGCTGGATGCAGTTGACAAGGATCCACTCCCAATGGTAGGTGGAGATTATCTCCCATTATGAATGGAATGCATCATAGTCCTTTGAGATAAGACATAAGAGTAGAAGGCATGTGATTGAAGTCTCACACTAGATGAACCAGTGAAACATTAAGCTGCCTTAGGTGCATGAAATCAGAGATGTGCACCAGATCAGCAAGGGTAGACATGATGAGTTTTCGGTAAAGAGAAGGATAGGTTTGTCACTTTGACAAACTAGTTCATAGGAGAACTGGTCTATTTGATGAAAAAGGCGATGGCAAGCAACTGCAGACTGAGAATGTTGCCAGAGCAGATGCAGTTTGGTGCCACTAGTATGCATGGTATGTTACCTGTATACATGCAGAATATATCACTGGTATAGATGTAGACCAGTGAGTGGAAAAAATGCAAAAGTGAAAGGCTCTTGTCTGATAAAGATGAGAATCCTATGCTTTGGCATTTGAAGTGACCAGTTAAAGTGTTCCATCAGAAGAGTAGAAAAGTGAAAGTTTGAAGGTAGACCAGTTAGGGTATAACCGACATGATTAGAAACTAATAGATGAACCCAGTTGTGTGGTTGGTCGGTGATCTTGTTTGGATCAACACATAAGACTTAGCAGAGGTGGATGCCAACAAAGATGACACATAGGAGACAAGTGTCATGCATACTATGATCGGTGAAGTGTTGTCAGTGAGGTAGGTAGTGACTGGTCGACATTAATGTCGATAATGTGAATCATGGGTCGAGAGTAGAAGGGTACAACTTGAGAATGATCAAAGGACATAAATCTGATTTGGTGGCTTCATGATCGAGGCAGTTTGTCCAGGTGCTGATCGGGGTAGGTGAAGCTATCTATGTGATCGCTTCATAGGTGTTTGACAAATGCAGGTGACGTGTTTGCAAAATATAGAAAAACATGTTCTGGACGCAACGTGATTGGCAGTGATATGTGATTAGTTGCAGGTGGTTGATCTCTTCAAGGAGATATGATTGGATTTGGTTTGCCTCATGGTTGATGAAGGAACCCTAGTGCGCCATAAGTTTGAATGTCATTTTGGTGGGAAGGCATAGTATAAATGTGCAGATTGAAGACTTGATTTTCTGCTGTTGCACGAGAGAGTGAACCAGTCATGGGAGTGAAACTAGAAAGTTAATCAGTCAAGTGCCCATTGACAATCACAGAGGAGACTAAGTGCATGAGAGAGAACCTGTTAGAAGAGTTCAACTAACAAGGGTAATGTAATCAGTAGACTATCATTGAGTCTGACAATAGTGTGAATAGGTGGTGGTTGAACCAACAAAGAAGAGGTAGAGAAGAGAAGAGTAGAGTGAGAATATGTGAAGAACCGACAAGTTGAGAACTGGTAGTGATTAGAGAGTAGAGAATCGACAGAGTGAAGAAGGCTGGTGGTTGCTAGCAGCAGTGTGCTAGAGAAAGTAGAGAAGAGGTAGAGAGAAGAGAACTGATAGAGGAAAGGTAGAGGGTGAACCAGTAAGGTTGCAACAGAGAGAAGGTGAGCAAAGAACCGATAGAGAGCTGTATAGAGGTGAAGCAGTGGAGAGACATATGTGAGAGTTACAAAGTTCATTTGTAACAAGGATATTACTTTTGCTTTTATATATGATATTGTAATCATTGAGTTGGAGCTTAGTGCAGGGGTTGGTGCAGGGGTTGGTGCTCCTTAGGTCGGTGCACTAAAATTAGGGGTTGGTGCTCCTTGGGTTGGTGCCCTAAAGCAGGGGTGGTGCTCATTGGGTTAGTGCCTTAAATGTTGTAACTGAATGTTTCATTGTGAGGCTGGATTGGAGCAGTAGACTCTAACAACATTTCTCACCGAGGTTTTTCCCATGTTGAGTTTTCCTCGTACACCCGGTGTTATGTGATATCCCTTTTGTGTTTGGTTGCATTTGAGTCATCCTCCTATCTAACTGGTATGTGTGCTTTATGTTAGATCTGCTAACCGATATACACACATAGGATAGAAAAGGGTAAAGTTTGGAAACCACTAATTCACCCCCCTCTCAATGGCATCTTGTTCTCAACAACTATCCCAAGAACATAGAAATCAATCTTTTCTTGAAGCAAAATGCACAAAGAAAGTTATGAATCACCAACCTAGTAAATGAAGAAATGGACAAAGAAAAATCACAAAAGAGAATGCACAACCAAGACAAATGGCTCACAAGTAGCCAATCCTTCCAATTCAATCACCACCAAAGTCCTTGTTTCAAAAACCAATCTTCCATCCTCAAGCATTCACAAAAAATCCATTCCAAGATCAAAATCTAGAAATCCCAAAATTCTCCGGTCGAAAGGAACCTCACGAAAATGACATTCTCCATAGTTAAAATAACCCAAAAAAATCATGCCTCATCATAGCCAAAATTCATAATAAAAAATAATTATAATAAGATTACCAACTCTCCACAAAAATCAAGATTAAATAATGTTAAATAATGTTATTGACCGAATGCAACTCCCGAAGGCCAATAGTATGAAAGGGTAAGTAAATTAATAATAAAACAAGTAGGTAGAAAGGAAAAACAATAAAATAAGCCAATAAATAAATAACCAATTAAATCAAATGCACAAATAATATAAATGCTCAACCAAATATAATTCCCACAAAATTAATATTAATTTATTATAAATTCTCAATAATTAAATACATTTATATTTATTTCAAAACCAACAAATATAATTAATTTAACACCAATGAACTATACATAACAGTTAATTAATAACCACACCTCCACAAAACATCCCACCTTAATATTAACAAGTTGAAATTGAGCTCTGCAACCTTCCCGCCTCTGCCATTGTTCGACTTTTGAATCACGCATATGACCACTTCCTCTTGGGAGGTCCCCTCCTCCCTGCAATCGGACCCCCCTCCCAATATCACAGTTGGTCCACATGCTCCTGGTTCTACTTCTGGGACCCCACTGTCTGTGGGACTTTCATAAAAGATTGTCAAGAATGATGTTCCTTGTGGCCCTTCATCTTTGGTACTGACGGAATCTGGTCAGGGGGATGAGGACAAATGTAAGGATAACCTTTAAGCTAACAAGAAGAATCCTCCCTCTTCTGAACCAGAAAAAGTTATCGGTCAGAAGAATGTGGAGGAAGGCAAAAAATATTCCACATCTAGCTGAAAATGTTCTCTACTTGGTTCCACTTATACGACTCTAGAAACGGCTTTGGATAACTTTACCCAAACCGATGAGGGAACGAAGATCAAGCTCCCTAATAGTCTCATGGATAAAATTGCTTCATCCCTTCACCTAGCGATTGTTGGAAATTTCTTCTCCTTCAGACCATCTATTGACATGGTTAGGCGATGGGCTAAGGCAAGATGGATGTTAAAGGGAAGTGTTGATATCTTAGATATGCTAGGAAATCTCTTCTTTTTCAAGTTTACTGTGGAGGAAGACCCGATCTTTGTCCTTTCTGGCTCTTGGGCCTATGGAAAGCATATTCTAACTCTTGCTAAATGGAAGCCTGGGTTCAACCCCTTAGCTAAACTCAAACGTATGGCTCTTGTTTGGGTTAGGCTTCCTGGCCTCCCATTGGAACTTTCAGATGAACTGATCTTCCACTGGATGGGGTATTCGTTTGGCAGCTATGTTACAACGGATTCGGTCACCCTTGCTAAATCCAGGTTGGTTTATGCCCATTTTTGTGTTAATGTTGCTATTAACAAGGTGCTTCTCAACTTTGTATCCCTCAACTCAAAGTGGGTAAAATGGTCCCAAGCCATTTTTTATGAAAATGCTACTCTTTTTTATCAGAAATGTGATAAGAAAGGGCATACATTTGCTAATTGAAAGGCCCTGACGATAGCTAAACCCAAGCTAAAGAGAAGGCTATTGTGGATGATCCTATCAACCCAAGTGCACCCTCTTCTTCAGCCCCTTTGGGACTTCCTAACATATGTGAGATCTATGAAGACTACCCCAACACTGATAAGATCTTGGATATTATTAAAACCCTTGTCGATCCAGTAAGAAATCTAGTCCAGTGGCACCTCTGGAAGATGGAGAAATTCCCCGGAGATTAGCCTAGAACTATCCCCTGGTCCTTCTTCATCCCCCTCCTTGGCTATGGTTGATGGCCACCTCTCCCATAGGCCTTCTGTTGAAGCTAACCCCATGCCTCCACAAGTCCCCTTTAATCCCTGTGGTGTTAAGTCTTCCCCGGGTGGAACTAATTTGTTAAGTTTCACATCCCCTCAATATCCCCCTAGAAGTTTGGGGATTTTGGAGGAAGTTGCTAAATCTCCACTACATCTAATGTGAAGTTATCCCCACTGTGTTCCCCCTTTATGGATAATGAGGACTGGTTGACATAGAAGAAAAAAAACAGGACTAAGAAGGTGGATGTGGGCATTGAAAACAAAGTTGTAATACCAATCAAGAGAGTGTTGAGACATAAAGTTATGGCAAGGGATATTGCAAGGGGCAGATAGTTGACCCTTGATGGAATCAACAAAACTAAGAAATGAAGTTCCTCTCTTGGAACATAAGGGGACTCAACAACCCCCCAAAGCAATTTTCTATAAAACAATATATCTTAGAGATGAAATTAGATATTTGTCTACTACAGGAAGTCAAAATGTCCTACCAAACTTTTGCAACCACCGCTAGCAAACTTTGGCTAGGTGTTGCTTTTTTGTATGTTCAGGCATTGGGGGCATGTGGTGGAATTGCTACCCTTTGGAATCCCTATAAGCTCCAAGGAAAGGTTTATGTAAACTCTCAGAACTTCCTGGCGGTTACTTTTCAATGTGGCGATCCTTGCTAGCACTTGTTCAATATATATGCCCCTAATTCCAAAGTGGGAAGGCGTCTAGTGTGGGAGGAATTTTTTTAGTACGTCCTTGAGGATCAAAATTCTCATTACATGCTGGGTGGTGATTTCAACACCCCTCTCTACGCCTCTGAGAAATTTGGGGGACTTGTGAATTTTTCTGATAGCATGGGAGATTTTTATAATCTTATAAATGCTACTAGCCTCTTTGATCTTGATCTTCAAACTGTCCCCTTCACCTAGTCGAATAATAGGAAAGGGAACCACCTAATTCAAGTTAGACTGGATATATTTATAGTCTCTTCCAAATGGGATATTGGTCACAACTCCTATCTAAGGACCCTCACAAGGACCACTTCTAATAATAGCCCTCTCCTCCTCCACTGGGCTGATAGACCTCCCTTGGGTCCTCCCTTGTTCCGATATGAGATCATGTGGGCCTCCCACCCATATTTTAGAGATATGGTCAGGGGATGGTGGCCTACCCCGATCCAAGGGACTATGATGTTTAGAATAGCAGAGAAACTAAACCTCATCCGAAGGGAAGTGAAAGGATGGAATAAAGCGACCTTTGGTGACATCTTCAAAAATAAGAAGGATCTATGCTCCAGACTTGAACAGTTCCAAAGCATCATGGCCTTTTGTGAGCCCCCTCACTCTCTCCTTAATAAGGAGGAAGAATGTAGAAATAATTAAAAGGAAATCCTTTCTAAGGAGGAAATCTATTGGAATCAGAGATTCAATCAGTGGTTGAAGGAGGGTGATAGAAACTTGTTTTTCTTTCACTGCTCAGCTAGCATTCACAAAAAGAGAAACTTGATCAAATGCCTAAAAAATGACATTGGTCAGGAGATCACTGATGGAGCCCAAATTGGTCAAACTGCTACTAGCTTCTTCATTCGTATGTATTCTGAGTCCAGAAGAGAAAATGAGGCCCTACAAGACAGGCTCCTGAGTAAACTTCCTAATGCCATTGGGGAGGAGGATAACTATCATCTTCTTTCTCCCATTTCCTTGGAGGAGGTCTGTTTGGTTGTCTTTGTGATGGGTGCTTACAAGAACATGGGCCCAGATGGCTTCTCCCCAACTTTCTGGGATATTGTCAGTTATGATGTCACTAAAGCGGTGAAGGATTTCTTGAGGATTGGTAAATTACTAAAAAAGATGAATATAACCTACATTGTTATCATCCCCAAGTATTTGGACCCCAATTAAATGATGGATTTTTGGCCTATAAGGCTTAGAAATTCAACTTACAAGATCATCTCCAAGGTCTTGGTGAATAGAATTAAGTCGTTGCTATATAAGTTTATCAGCCCCTCCCAAAAAGGCTTTGTCCCAGGTCGTCAAATTTTGGATGCGGCCATTGCCACTCATGAAATTATTCATTCCATGGATAGAAGCAGAACTCCAGGTATGGTCTTTAAACTTGATATCTCAAAAGCTAATGATAAAGTCAACTGGTACTTCCTATTCAAAACTCTCTCAAAACTGAGCTTTACTCAAAAAATTATAGATATGACACGGGAATGCGTTTCTATGGTTCAGTTTTCCGTCTTGATCAATGGGATTACTAGGGGCCACTTTAAAGCTAGAAAAGGTATTCAACAGGGAGATCCCTTGTCCTCTTATCTTTTTATTATGTTTGTTGAAGTTTTGGGTAGGAATGTTGTGGATTTGATGTCAATGGAAGACTTCAGGGGTTCAAAGAAACTTCTACTATTCCCCCCTTTGTGATTCAACAATATGTGGATGATACCTTTCTTTTTGGTAAATCCTCTGTGATTGAGGCTAAATACTGGAAGAATTTTCTTGCTGACTATGCCTCTGATTTAGGGAAATGTATCAACTATAATAAAAGCATTCTCTTCTTCTTCAACACCCCATTGGACCTTCAGACTAAAATCCTTAATATCCTTGGGTGTAAGTCTGCTATTCTTCTTGGAACTTACCTAGGTCTCCCCCTCATTGTCAAAGAGGTTACCCCTACATTCTGGAATACTATCCTTGAAAGAATACAAAAGAAACTTGTTGGATGGAAGGGAAAATTCCTTAGTAGTGCAGGGAAGCTTCAACTCCTTGCTTCTTTCCTCTAGGGCATCCCTGTGTACTTCCTTTCCCTGTTCAAAATCTTTGGTGCTATGGGGGACAAGCTTGAGAAGATCCAAAGAACTTTCCTGTAGACAGGTATGGAGGAAGAGAAACACAACTCTCTGGTTAACTGGGATATTGTTTTCTTACCCAAGACCATGGGTGGCCTTGGTATCATAAAGATAAATGCCTTGAACAAGGCCTTAATTACTAAAGTGGGTTGGATCCTAGATAAAGGTGAGGCAGACTAGTGTAACATTATTGGGGCTAAGTATTTGGAAAGGGAACAATTTTTCTTTAATTTGAGTTTTGGCGGCTTACCTCCCAGGTCAAAATTATGGAACAACATCCTGAAGCTTAGACCTATTATCAGAGAGGGACTGAAGTGGTAGATTGGAAATGGAAGAAAGATTAGGTTCTAGGAGGACTCTTCGCTAGATGATAAACCTCTGGCTGAAAGTCGATTCTACTAGCTAATGAACTCCCTAAAGGTTCACTTTGGTGGTTATATTGTTGACTACATTGTGTCGGGAAGAGGAAGGTGGAAGAACATTTCCCTGTTCTTTATTGATTGACCTAACCTATTTCCTACTGCCCTTGATCTCCAGGATCTCATGCTTGCATGCAGGATACCTCAATCTCCCCATGAGGACAAATTCATCAAGAAAGGGATCCAGTCGGGGGAGTTCTCGATCAAGTCTTCTTACAGACAACTCTTGAGACGCATTGATGATTTTGAATGCTGGAAAAAGATATGGAACCCACAACTTATTCCAAAAATAATTTCTTCTGGTGGTCCCTTATGCATGATTTTTTTTTGACTCAGGATAATTTGAGAAGGAGGGAATTCCAATTTCTCAACAGATGTGTCTTATGTAAATCTAAGGAGGAATCTATCAATCATCTTTTAATCCGCTATCCTTTTGCTTGGCACCTCTGGGCCATTACCCTTGAAAATGTGGTATACAATGGGTTTTCCATGATAACATTCACCATTTTGTTAATGGATGATCACCTCCTACCCACCACCCCTTGGTTATTCAGCTATGGAGGCAAATCCCTCCTCATATTTGCTTGAGTGTTTGGAAAATAAGAAATAACAGAATCTTCAGAGATGCTGAAACCTCCCCTGATAATGTTTTTACTAGCTATTTCAAAATGCTTATGGATAATATCTCCGTGACTAGATGGAAAACCCCCTCCAATCCTCCTAACCCGCCTGATTAGAGAATTGCGGAACACTGGAAGCTCCTCTCAGAGTTTAAGCTCTTCAACAACACTTCAAAGATCAACAGAAAAAAGGAGCAAATGGTTAGGCCCAAGTCCCTCTTGGCATAAACTAAATTTTGATGGGTCAGCACAAAATATCTAGCAAGCGGGAGGTGGATTTATTTGTGATCGTCAGGGGACTACTATCGCTACCTATGCGAGTATCTTGAAGAATCATACTATCACTCAAGCTAAGGGAATGGCTCTCCTATGGGGTTTGAAGTTTGCCACTGCTATAGGTATTAGGCACCTGGAAATTGAAGGTGATTCTAAAGTAATTGTAGAAGCTATCAGTGGTAGATCTATAGCAGGTTGGAAAGTGGAATCTATTTTGAGGGATGCAAGAATGTTTCTGGCTAACCTTGATAGTTTCACTATCCACCACATTTTTAGAGAAGGGAATACAACTGCTAACTCTATGGCTACTATTGGTAGGCTACAAGATGGATTGTGGTGTTGGAGGAATACTGATCTACTACTAGTGATCACCAATGAGATCCTTGAGAAAGAAAAAACTAAGTCTTAATGATGAGTCTTACTAATTGTAATCTGATGAAGAACATTAATTTTCAAATTTTAAATTTGGAGTGGGAACCCGCACATTATGGGTTGGTTATTCCACGTAGTTGCATATGTCCTTATCATCAATCTTGAGGGGGTTTAAATAATGATGATACTTATTGGCAAAGTACCAATATCAGGAAAGGCAATTTTTTATTAATCATCCGGATGAATGTCATTGGTGGTGATGGAGGCAATAGCTGGTCTCGACTAAATCACATTGGGCAGATTGATGGCTCACATGAGCAAAATAGATTTCATGATGGGGAAATTTGTTTAAACATGGCTTGAAATAATCGTAGTGATTATTGCATGATTTTATTCCAAAATTTGTTGAGCTTGCTTCTCGACTGTTTTTTTTTCTCTTGAACGGCTCTATATTCTCTCTTCCCTATTTTTCATTTTCACTTCTAAGATGGAGGAAACAATCATGGGGGGTGATAAAATAGATGAATTCAAAGATAGGTTGACAGTTTGGTTTGTGTGCATAAAAGGAGGCATCGATAAATTCAGTGAGAGCATGAAAGGAAATGATGAGAGACTATTGAAGCAGTTTGTGGCTTCCTAGGAGGACAAAAGGGTCACTATAGGTGGAATCTCATTCAAAGTTAATGAAGATGTGATTGCTTAGTCAACGAGATTGTCCATGGAGGGTAGAAAATGGAAAAAAATAGAGCCGCATATCGGACACCACCAAGCTAAACTAGTTTTTCTGTGACGGGGAGAATCTTGTGAAGTGGGTCAACGAATTCAGCCATGAAGAGATTTCATCACCTGGGGATGAGGTCTGCTACATCATCATGAGGTATTTCACTCTAGAAGGATGGTATGGGGTTTTATACTACTATCACCTCCCTTTCCTTAACCATCTTAGGAATAAGGATCTTATTTCCATCCCTTTTTTTCTATTGCATTCTATGGATTCTAATGTGAGAGATATCATTGAAGCCAAGAAGAAAGGTAAGGACTTTACTATTATCCACCAAGGCCTTATCCTCCACCTTTACAATTTCCACTTGGCCCTCTGTCCTTCCCACATGATTTCAGTCCAAAATGTGCTTGAAAGCTACTCTCCAGCCATAGCCACAATCAACCCTAATATAAGCCCTCCTCATTTTCTCAAACCTGGCTCCCCCAGTAAGAAAAATAAAAAGCATTCCTACCACTCGGAGGATTTAAAACCCCCCAAGAAAGTGAGAATCTAGGAAATTGACTTTGATGTGGAGATTACTAATGAAGCTAACACTCTCCATCGCTCTGTGAGATTGGTGTCCAAACCCCAAGAGAAACCCTTAAAGGACTCCTCCTCATCCCATGATACTGGAAATTCCATCCCCTTTGGTAATGCGGCTCCATTTCATTCCACCTCGACCCCTCATTCTGCGAGCTCATGAGCCTGGATGCTGGTCCCAAATCTCGGGAAAACTCTTCATCCCCTACTCTCAGGTTTGAAAAGATGGTGGTGGTGGAGGAAGTGAGTAGCATCAAAAAGGAAGCAGAAGGCAAACTGACAGATTTGGAGAAGAAAGTGGATGACATGATCAAGAATTTGTAGGAAATTACCAGCAAAACATAGGCCATTGAGAATAAGCTACATGATGTCTCCAGGTTTGCACTGAATGTCATGCACATCTCTATGACCATTCTTTGTCTCTTGCGGGAAAGTACCCTCAACGGAAAAGGAAAGGAGGATGAGGACTACAAAGACCTCTTCAAATTCCTAACCAAAGAATGGGCAAGGAAGGTTCTCCCCAAGAGGAGCCATGGCAAAAAGAAGTAACTTTGTTTTCTATGGAATGGTTTTTTGGTTTTTTGAATGGCCCTAATGGTCTTTCGGCTTATAGTTATGGTTACTGATTAATCCTGGACTTAACTATCTTTTGCCCTGCATGGCATATTTAACTAAGACTTTTATATACTCTGTTAATATGCACAGTATGTTTAATATTTTTTATAGAGGAAAGTTTAGGAGGTTGTGAATTTGTGGTTTCTTTGCTAATAGTTGTTTATCTGCTATTATCTTTACTGTATCTGGGTTAGCCCCTTAGTTTTGGCTGCTTTTAATATAAAAAACATCTCACCTTAGGATTAATTAAAATACTGCATAACGCCTAATAAGGTAACTCTAGCCAAAACTTTAGAACTAACAAGGTACCCACTAAGCCTAGAGTGTGATAAGACCTCATGTCACCTCTGATCAACTTGCCATTGGGATTAGAGACACGCTTAGACCTGTGAAACTAGGTGGAGTCGATGTCTAGTACCTACATCCTACACAACACCAATGTCTATACAACAACATATATATTGCACATAACATGAATTAATCAAGCAAGTGAAAGAGAATCATGACAATACACCTTGCTCATAAATTAGTGGTATAACATCATCCCTTTAACGTCTACAACAATAATACAATCATGGTAAAACATAACATCATCAATAACCTCATCATATCCCATAAAGAATGAACTAGGGTTAGTACATACAACATCATCATGAACAAATATAAACAACAACATGCATATAATGAGTGCTCATGAATAACCAAACATATGTTCCATCATCATAATAGTCCAGAGCATATCACCATCCACATAAAACCATAATGTATCAACTATCAATAAGCAATGTCTAGCATCAAACTGAGAACATCTAAAATATAAATTAAGCCATACGTATCAATCATGAGTACCATAAAAGAGTGCGATATGGAAGGGAACTACAAATTAAGTGAAATTTAGGGTCATTTGGTGTGTTTTATTGATTTTGCATATTTTATCTTTCTACCTATGATCTAGTTCTTCTTTCACATATGATTCAATTTAAGTTTCCATTGTTAACTCCACACAACTATACATCATGAAACCAAATTTCATGGAACACCTTAGTGCAACATGATTTTACACCCTACTTTGAACAAAATATTGATGAACCCAAATATTATAAGAAACATATACAATGAATGCTTTAACATATTAAAGCACTTAGATTTTTCCCTAGCTATTATTTCCTTGATCTTATGTTTTGAATTAAAACTTGTACAAATTCACATTATGCTGGGGAAGCATTAATAATATTGTAAATTGATGAAATTAGAGGCTTGAAAATCCTCAATGATTTAATAAGCCTTAATCTAGAAATATTTAACAACATCTAAGATTACATCATGAAGGTCAATGACCTTAGAGAACATTGTTAAGAATATAACATTAATAAAAAGTACATTTAATTATTTTGTAATGCATTAAATAAATTTGGTCTTGAATATGCAACTTCTTTTTCTAGCTATAACATGCTCATTTATCTACCCATACAACTTACAAAGATTTAACCCACAAGTGAATGAAATAAATTGCCAACATACAAGTAATAATTTTTCTCTTTTTTCCATTTCATAACCAAGATGCATATTGAAATGATTCCCATTTCAACTTTTCCATTTCATCATAAATCATATACAATATCATATTCATAAACATATGAACATATTTACATTTTTTCTTTTCAAATTTCTATTTACTTTAGGAATATTTGAATACATATGAGCTTCTACAATCTTAATGAAACATAAGAGAAACAAATGGTCCAAATGTCCTTGCTGGCATACATCCTCAAATTTTGGCTACCAATTGCATGAGGAAGATAATCAATCAAGCACTTTTCCAACCAACCAAGACTTTATAGTCCCTTGTGCCTCTTCTTATAGAAGAAACCCCACCCTTTGATGAAGAGATTGTTTTGGTGACCTTATAATAATAGCCTTACGAGCATAGTGTTGTGTCCTACATAAATAGAGCTACCATACATTGGCTACAACCTATTGGACATTGTTGCTGCTAGGATATGTTGTTGTCATTGATGTCAACATATTCCTGCTTTGGTGATTGCAAATTGGTTTATTAGGATTAGGGTTTTGTGTATGGAGTATTTATAGTATCACTATATTCTTTTGTATTGGTTTTGGTGGTTCGGGAATCTTAATTGATCATATCATATGATCCAGTTTTGTAGTTTGTTTTTCTGATCAATGTTTTGCAGAGTTCAGTATTTCCTCTGGTATATTTTGGTGTGATCATATCTTGAGCTGAGTCTTTGGGAGACTATTTGGGATGGTCTCGTGTATCTTCATTTTAGATGGTTCATGATTTGGTGGTTTGCAAGTTATCTTTCTTCGTGACAGTTGCTGATGTTTTAGTGTTCTTGAGTTTTAGACATTAATAGATGAAGATTTGGTAAGTGGTGTTGGCGTAGCTAATTTTTATGATTTGAACATGCTTGTTAGTGTTTCCTAGTTGTGTCCTATTTGTTTTGGCATTCTGCATTGATCGTTGTGTGAGTTCTTGGTGATTTTGCTGAACCGGTGATGTTCTTTGTGTTATGTGGTTTTCCTGGTGGTGTAGCGTGTTGCGGTTGATCTTGGTGTGATTTTTGGTGGTGTTGCATGTTTGGTGATTTGAATTAGGTCCATCTTATGTCATGTATGTCATTATATTGGTCTGGTGGTCGATCTTTGTATCGTGTGATATAATTTTGTAATTGTGAGTTGAGGGTTTAGTCGACCTTGTTGTCAAGCTTGATAAATTGCATAAATAGGTGGTATTGTCATGTAATTTTGGTTTCGAGGTTGTGTCTGCATTATCAGAGAGTGGTGTATGTGTGAATAAGTGATTCATCCTTTGAAATTGTGATTGAGAAGAGATTGGTGTTGCAGAGCAGACATTTGTGCTTAACTAGAGTTGTCATCAGGCATTTGGAGATGCTATTATTGCAGTTCATTTCTTCCGGATTGTAGTTTGAATATTATTGTAAGTCAGTGAGACTTCCCTGAGCTTTGTAGCCATCCAAGTCATTATCTTTTGAGCAATGAGCTATAGGTAGTGTGTCTTAATGAATGTGTATTCCCCATTGTGATATTTACACATACTACTGCAGAGTATCATCTTATTGTGGGTAGGTTCCCACCATGGTTTTTCCCTTAACCAGGTTTTCCACGTCAAAACCTTGGTGTTGCATGTTGTGCTATCAATTTTCTTATCTTTATTATTGTTGTAGCTTATCAGATCTATATTTGTGGTTAAGTTTGTAGATTCGGTGAAAATTAATTCACCCCCCCTCCTAGTTTTCCTTCATCATTGTTGCCAACAATTGGTATTAGAGCTAGATCCTCTAGAAGAAGCTTAATCACTTGGGGAGATCAGGATGACAACTGGAACTAGAGGTGTTATCTTTAAGAAGGAAAGTCTAAGATTTGATGGAAGTAACTATGCTATATGGAAGAACCAGATGAAAGTGCAATTGAGATGTCTTGGAGAAGATTACTGGAAGATTACAAAGAATGCCTATTTTTCTCCTCCAAATGGACCGGTTACTGCTGATGAGATCAAGGAAGTTGGACATAATATTAGAGCGAAGAAAGAATTAATGAGTGCCCTAACTGATTCAGAGATGACAAATGTAATGGGACTTCAGACCGCACATGAGATCTAGGAGAAGCTTGAGACCCTGTATGAAGGAGATAAACTAGTGAAAGTTGCTAAGTTGCAGAGATTGAAAGGAAAATATGAGATACTGAAGATGGGAGAAGATGAGAATATAAATACCTTTATGGCCAAGGTGAATGATCTTCTCCTAGGTATCAGATGTGCTGGTGGAACCCTTGAAGAGGATGAAATTGTTGCTAAGGTGCTAAGATATTTGCATCCTTCTTATAAACATAAGGTAGTTGCTATTGATGAGATTTGAAGTGTGACTACAATAACAAGAGATATGCTTGTTGGAAAGATAGCTGCATTTGAGTTGAGAGAATATGGTGAATCACATGGAAAATATGAGACATAATTTAGAACATTTGTATCCAGAAAATCAGAAGTATGATCCTGAAGAATGTAGAATATATCCAGATATGAAAGAGAAAGGAGAGAGATGGAAGAGAAAGAAAGATAACTGGATGAGCTTGAAGCATTGATTTCTCAGATATTGCCTAAAGGAGCTGGTAAGTATGACGGAAAATTTCCTTTGAAATTTTTCTCTTGCAATAAGGTAGGATATTTTTCTTCTAGGTGCTTGAAGAGAATGGCTAAGTATGATAGGCATGATAAATTTGATAAGAATGACAAAAATGATAGATATGAGAAGCATGCAAAGTATGAAAAGCCTTTCAAGTCTAACTGGAAGTATAAGCTATTAGCATTTTGATGATGTTTTGATTGTCATTGATGGACACACACTTTCTTGATGTATGAGTTATGCCCAACTGGTAATTGTTCCAACTGGTATTATGTATTATAGTCTTTAGACCATCGGTGTTTTGCAGAAGATGTTTACTGGTCACAAATTGACTGAAGACCTCAAGCGGTATGGAGAACCCAAGTGGTATGAATACCTCAAGCGGTTCGAGGATCACAAGCGGTACGAAGGACCCAAGCGGTAGTTAATACTATGATCTACTAGTCTTCATTTTTGACAACCAGTAATCAGTATATTGTATGAACTAGTATTACTCTGTGATGAGTTACCAACCGGTATTTCTGTGATGAGTTATCATCCACTGACACTTTGGCAGTGATTTTGTGTCGTGTTACCAAATGTGTCTAGATGCACTGAACCTAGGAACTTGTAGTTTAATCCTATTGGACCGACATGAAATCAATTTCCTTTATAAGGACATCATGTCTAGGGTTTGTATAGATGAGAGATGTATGATGTATGAGAAGGTTATGTGCAATATTTGCAGAGAAGATTAGGTCTATGTGAAGAGTTAGAGTGTGGAGATATTGAAGACTGAAGCAATGCTAAAATGCATTAACAATGAGCTATCAAGGATCTAACCAAGCATATTGTGCTAGTATCTAGATCACTCACTTGTTGATTACTCACATCTTCGACAACTCTGAAACTCTTAACCGGGTAGGCCCAGCAAAGCCTTTGTAAATCCTCTAACAAGGTGGTTCACAACTATGGATCTGAAATCCTTTGACAAGGTAGTCTTTAACAAGACTTATCTCCTAACAGAGATCTAGATTCCTAACAGGATCTATTCTAGTGAAGAACATTGTATGACCTTAAATGGTCTGACCTTAACGGGTCTGGTTTTTATTCTACAGATAGTTACTTATGAGTTTCTTCTCACCGTGGTTTTTCCCATTTGGGTTTCCATGTCAAAATATCTTGTGTTATGGTGATTGTGCTTTTGTGGGTGAATGCTTTATTTTCTATTTGGTTTGCATTTATCTTAACTGGTTTATTAGTTAATCTGTTATACCAGTTATCTGCTAAACTGTTTAAGAGTTTGAGTTCAATATTTTTTGGTATACTAATTCAACCCCCCCTCTTAGTATTCATTAATTGGTATCAGAGCCAACCTTTCTATAAGTCTAACCACTTGGACGGAGATATGGGGGAATACACTGTGAGGGAACTTACTCATTGTCTCACTCAGATCGAGAGAGCCTTTGATGAACTCAAAGTCATGTATAAAGCCTCTTTGGCCAAGAGAAGAGAGCATGCTGAGAAACTAATGGAACTTACTGAAAATAACTCTTTTGATGAAGCTAACATGGATGCCCTAATTGAAGAAGTTGAAAAACTGAATGAATCTAAAGCCAACCCGAGAAAGGAGTTGGAAGGACTGACTATCAGAATGTGTCAAGAGCTTGAGAATAGAAGGAAAGCTGAAGATCTGGCAAAAGACAAAGATCATGAGATCTCCAAACTAAAGCAAGAAACCAGTGCCCTTACCACTCATCTCCAAGAGAGTAAAGTGGAAAAAGAAAAAATGCAAAGTGAACTAAACATGGCTATTTCTGAGAATGCAACCTTGATGGAATCTAATGCTGCTATTTCCAAGGAACTTACTAAGTCAAAGGAGATACTTGCCAAATTCAATAAGAGTACTATTAAGCTAGAACAAAAGTTGGAATCGGCAAAACCAGTAAAGAATACCACTGGACTTGGTTTCTCTGGGTATGTCAAAGGTGAGACCTCTGGAACAAAAGCTGAAGCATCAAAGAAGCAACCAACATCCAAGGATAAAGGTAAGCAAAATTTTAAACCTGTTTGCTTCAATTGTTTCAAGG
The DNA here is from genome assembly GCF_030272615.1 of Cryptomeria japonica. Taxonomy (NCBI): domain Eukaryota; kingdom Viridiplantae; phylum Streptophyta; class Pinopsida; order Cupressales; family Cupressaceae; genus Cryptomeria; species Cryptomeria japonica. Next base: position 251,995,941 of record NC_081410.1, on the reverse strand, counting down.
AAGGACATACTGCTAATGTGTGTAGAAGAAAGGCCTACAATAATTTTCCTTATTTTCTAAACAATAAGCCTAGATCCAATAGATTCAATGGAAACTGCTATGCATGCAACAAGTTTGGGCATAGAGCATTTGAATGCAAGTTTGTTTTGCACAACACTAGGAGATACCCTCCAAGGACTTAAGGAGTTATCCCAGAACCCTCTGGGAATTGGAATCCCAACCGGTATAATACCTATGACTATCAGTCAGGTGGTTATCAAGCGGCAACTGGTTGGAGAGAAACTTGTTTGATCTGTCATGGTAGCGGTCACACTGCTACAACATGTAGAAGAAAGAATGGTAGTATGAATAATGGATCATGGAGAACACCTGGAATGGTATGCTATTATTGCAACAAACCGGGTCACACTACCAGAACTTGTAGAAAGAGAAAAAACCTATAGGATGATATACCGATCACTCCTGAAGGGAACATTGAAGTTGAAACCGTTCAAGCAGGAATGAATAAAACTTGGAAAAAGAAACCTAAAGAAGCGTCACAGGATAAACCGGTTTCTGCACCTAGTATGGAAGTCTCTGAACCAGCAAACTGAGCTTCAGAAAAGCTTAGGGGGAGCATATCGGTGAAATATTTGACCCCCCTATTTATATTAGTAAAGACCTTAATTGGTATATGTTACCTATCAATTGACAGAAGACTTGAAATGGTAAAAGGAAAAATTAAGGTTTGTACCCTAGCGGTGATGCATTTATTATGGTAGGTGAAAGATTGTTTAGAAGGGATTTTTTGTTGTCATTTTCACTTATTTGTTTTCGAGTGAAGAATTTTCAAGAGAAAAGCGACAAAGAGCGTTTTGTCTAGTGATTCAAAGCGAATTCAAAAATCTTGCAGAGGAATCCAACAGACTTTCAATCCATCAGTGAAGAACACTAAGTGATGTTCCAAGCAAGCAAAGTGGTGCGTTGTGAGCGACATTGGCAAACTGTAAATTTTGGTTTGTGAAGGTATTTCTCAAAAATTTTATTTATCATTTAATCATGGCTTCTGCATCGCACTCCAGTTCGAGTGTATGTGTAGATTCAGCTGAATTTATTCAAAAGAAGATGAAATACAATGCCCTATCCTAGATACCCGCTGGAGTTATAGTGGAGGAAGATATTTTAGGATATATTGATTGTAAATTGGAAGACCTAGGATCCCTAGTTATCCATTCCCAGCTAGGTCTATTCTGTGGGGATGACAAGAAAATCAAACCTGAATATAGCATCCTAGAGAGGAAGAAACTGCACAATGCAGTTTATTTTCTGGAAGAGTTCACTGAAGATCACATCTGCATCATCCTGAGTAGAGTGCATAGTGATAAAATGTATCTCAAATGGACGCATGAAATCACACCGGAAGCAATTCATGCCGTCATCGATTTCTGTAACATTGGAGAGGTGCCAGCTCTAAGGAAGGTCACCAAGACTGAAATGACTAAGCTCACCGGTTCTCTGAGTGACCAATGGGTGATGACCGTCAACACCATCAAAGATGATTTGGTTAAGTATGCTTGCATGGTGATTGGCTACCGAATGTTTTATGCCAGCAGAATGAACTCTGTCCCTGCTACTGCAGTGAATGCTGCCTACAGAATGATTAAGGAAGACACCTCATTTGATTTGTGTACCTGTTTGCAGAAGCAATTGCTACTTAACCTAAAGTCCATTAAATAGGATAATGCTCTAAGGTTTAGGTTTGGACAACTTTTGGTTGGCCTATTTTTCTACTTTCAAGGCTATTTCTCTGGAGTAGGTGATGTTCAATGGTCTGCTGACCAACCGATCTCCAAGCAAATTAGGGAAAGTCTTCAAGCAGTGCGAACCAGATATCCTGAGGTTCTTAATTAATATTTTGATGAATTCAAGCAAAAAATGAGCCAGAGAATGAGGATATTTGGTGATATTGTGAAGAAATATGAAGATGACATCTGCTTCACCATAAAGGTAGATGAATGCATAATGGAAGCAGTGGAACCAAGAAAGGAATTAGTTGAACCAATGGGGTATGAAGTGATGTATGATATGTTGATCGGGTATGCCTCTACCCTGCTTGCCTCACCACTAGATGCTAAGAAAAAGTGAATTGGTACCTACTTAGAGAGGGTAACACCGGTTGAAGAACCAAAAAAGAAAAAGGACAAGGTAGTGCCATCGATATTGGCACCGGTTACCTCAACCAATCCAAAAGTGACCAAGCGGTCACCTACAAAGAAGAAACCTGAGGTTGTTCCCGTTAAAGTATTTGAGAGGAAGCGGAAAACCAAAAATAGCTCACCAGAGTTAGAGGATACTGAATCGGAAGTACAACCAAAGAAGACTAGGCAATCAAGCAAGAAGGCAAAATCTACCAGTAATGCACCTACAACGTCAACACCAGTAAATATAAATATTTCCTCTTACAAGACGATGACATATTGTTAGAGGACTATTAAGAATATTAAGAGGAAGATTCTTGATGATTTAAAAGAATATTTTGATGATTTTAATGATAATGAGAAAGAAGAAGTGGAGCAGGAAATTATTAAATATTTGTGTGTCAATGACCGGTTGCCATCTGAAATCAGATCGGTCACACCAGATTATTTATACAATTATTTAGATAACAAATGGCACATTACCATTGAAAAGGAACTAGAAATAAGGGAGAGAGTCTTTGCACAATACTTTCCCGATGCCTCTAATTCTGAATTATTTGAGATAATGGATAAGAACAAAGGCCTCTTCTTCACGAGAAGAAGAAGACTCAGGCTACTAGAAGGTAAAGCTTCTAAAGTGGAGAAGGACACACATTTACATGCCAAAGCTGTTGTTTGGTTACACCAAGTGTCTGAGGCAAATCTAAAGGCTGAAAAAACACCTGATCTAACATCAGGCAAACTGGATGAAGCATTTGACAGTGAAGGGGAAAGAGTGACAGTTCAAAATGATCTTATTGATGTAGATTCATTAGATGTTGAGGATGTCATTCTAAACACAGAGAAGGAGAAATAGGACAAAGAAAAAGTAGAGAAAGAGAAATATGACAAGGAAAAAGATGAGAAGGAGAAACAGGACAAAGAAAAAGCAGAGAAAGAGAAACAGGACAAGGAAAAAGATGAGGAAGAGAAGCAGGACAAAGAATAAATGAAGAGACAACAAGCGGAAAAAGAAAAGAAAGAGGAAGACAAGAGGAAAGAGGAAGAGAAAAAGAAAGAGGAGGAGAAGAGGAAACAAGAAGAAGAGAAGAGAAAAGAAGAGGAGAAGAGAAAAGAAGAGGAGAAGAGAAAAGAATATGAGAAGGGGAAAGAAGAGGAGAAAAAGAAGGAGGAAGAAAAGAAAAAGAAGGAAGAAGACATGAAGAAGGAAGAACTGAAGAAGAAACAAGAAGAGGAGCAAAAGAAGAAAGAAGAGGAAAAGAAAAGAGGAGCAGAGGAGAAGGAAATAAAGAAAACCAAACAAGCAGAGACTCCCAAGGCAATTGGTGGTCAAGCCAAACCAGTTGACACCACCAATCCAATTGACCTTCAATCAATAGATGAGTCCGAGCTACTATGAGGCATCAATTTGGCACAAGAAAGATTGGAAGAGTTGCAAAGGAAGAAGGAAAGGGATGTCATACAAATTGCGGTTGACACCCTTAGCGGTCTGATTCTCGGTACTAACCTCCCCAGTACCGATTCCTCTCTATCCAAGCTAAAACTCCTTTGTACTATAGTAGAGGACCAAGTACAATTCTTGGAAGATGTTGCTGCAGCCACTGGGAAGAAGAATCACAAAAAGACACTCAACACTGCCTTAGTCAAGAAACTGAATGAGCTCTGATCACAACTTCTGAAGCAGTAGAAGGATATCAATGGAGCTATGGATAAGGGCAAATTACTATTGAGTAAAATCTGCCACCCCATCTATTTTGTGATGATATGCTTAAGCAGAAAGATAAACTCCAATCGGAGTTCCAGGCATACATCAACAACTTCCAGATGCCATATGATTCATTTACTACATATGGGCAAATGATTCTTCATTATCAGTTGTAGACTACCAGGGTGGAATTAGAAATCTGCAACCAGACTAAAGATTTGCAGGAGCTTCAACTGGTCTTATTACCCAGACTGCAGATTCTTCAGAAATGTATACTCAATCTAGAAGCCATCACAATAACTCAAGAGATGAGTACCACTGATGCTATGGAAGAACCAATATTCTAGATGTTGACTGAAAGTGAGGTTGCTACCTCATTACTTGAGTCATGGACATTGGCCATGAAAACTTTTATGCAGGATTTTAAATCTGTTTTTGATAATTTTCATTCCTTATTGTCATAAACATTTACTCTATTTTTATATATAAGGAAACAGGGGTTATTCTGCATTACTTTATCATTGTTGGCAAAGGGGGAGTAGTATTTAAAATTTTGGTGAATATTACCATTTCATGTATACTTTCATGTTACCACTTTGGGGGAATAGTATACATTATAATTTCTGCAAAAGGGATAGTGTATATGCTTAGGGGGAGTAATTTTGATTATGGCATTATTTTGTTGTAAAAACACTTAGATGTCAAAATTTTCCCAAGTGTTTCCATCAATGCCAAAGGGGGAGATTGTTGGCATTTTGATGATGTTTTGATTGTCATTGATGGACACACACTTTCTTGATGTATGAGTTATGCTCAACCGATAATTGTTCCAACTGGTATTATGTATTATAGTCTTTAGACTATCGGTGTTTTGCAGAAGATGTTTAACGGTCACAAATTGACTGAAGACCTCAAGCGGTATGGAGAACCCAAGCAGTATGAAGAACTCAAGCAGTTCAAGGATCACAAGCAGTACGAAGGACCCAAGTGGTAGTTAACACTATGATCTGCTAGTCTTCATTTTTGACAACTGGTAATCAGTATATTGTATGAACCGGTATTACTCTGTGATGAGTTACCAACCGGTATTTCCATGATGAGTTATCATCCATCGACACTTTGGTAGTGATTTTGTGGTATTACCAAATATGTCTAGGTGCACTGAACCTAGGAACTTGTAGTTTAATCCTATTGGACCGACATGAAATCAATTTCCTTTATAAGGACATCATGTCTAGGGTTTGTATAGATGAGAGATGTATGATGTATGAGAAGGTTATGTGCGATATTTGCATAGAAGATTAGGTCTATGTGAAGAGTTAGAGTGTGGAGATATTGAAGACTAAAGTAATGCTAAAATGCATTAACAATGAGCTATCAAGGATCTAACCAAGCATACTGTGCTAGTATCTAGATCACTCACTTGTTGATTATTCACATCTTTGATAACTCTGAAACCCTTAACCGGGTAGGCCCAACAAAGCCTTTGTAAATCCTCTAACAAGGTGGTTCACAACTATGGATTTGAAATCCTTTGACAAGGTAGTCTTTAACAAGACTTATCTCGTAATAGAGATCTAGATTCCTAACAGGATCTGTTCTGGTGAAGAACATTGTATGACCTTAAATGGTCCGACCTTAACTAGTCTAGTTTCTATTCTGCAGATAGTTACTTGTGAGTTTCTGCTCATCGTGGTTTTTCCCATTTGGGTTTCCACGTCAAAATATCTTGTGTTATGGTGATTGTGCTTTTGTGGGTGAATGCTTTATTTTCTATTTGGTTTGCATTTATCTTAACCGGTTTATTAGTGAATCTCTTATACCGGTTATCTGCTAAACTATTTAAGAGTTTGAGTTTAGTATTTTTTGGTATACTAATTCACCCCCCCTCTTAGTATTCATCATAAGAATCAAAAGAACTGCTATTATGTTGTTGATGAAGGTGTTACAGATGAATAATCAGAAGGAGATGAAGTTGTGTTTCTTGCCATTAAAGAAGATGGACCAGTACTTGTTGATTCCATTAGTTGCACTATTGAGGAGAGAGCTTTGGCTACTAAAGTTGAGGAGAAAGATGAATGGGTGATTGACAATGATTGTTCACATCATATGACTAGTGATAAAAGAAAATTTGTGAGTTTGGAAAGGTATGATGGTGGAATAGTAATCTTTGGAGATGACAAAGCCTATGTGATCTGTGGTAGAGGTTCTATTTCCTTTGATGTTAAGCATAATACTAATGATGTTCTGTATGTTGAAGGTTTGAAGCATAATCTTTTGAGTGCTTGACAAATGGTTGAAAAAGGTTATGATTTACTATTCAATAATGGTAAATGCAAAATCCTAAATGCCTCTGGTATAGACATTGCATCTGGAACTAAGATTGAAGGTAATATTTTTTATTTGAATGTTGGTGAGAAAAGTTGCTTGATTTCTCATATTGATGAAAGTTGGTTATGGTATAGGGTAATGTGTCATGTTAACTTTGATTCAATTATTAAGATCAGTTCTACACAAGCTGTTAGAGATCTGCCTAAGATTGTTAAGCCTGCTAATCCAATATGTAAGGAATGTCAATTGGGTAAGCAAACAAGAATTTCATTCAAGAGAAAGTAGTATACATTTGATGGATTGCTAGATCTTGTGCATATTGACCTATATGGACCTACAAATGTTAGAAGTGTGCAGGGAGATAGATATTTTATGTTGCTAATTGATGATTATTCTAGGATGATGTGGGTTGTCTTTTTGAAGGAGAAATCTGAAGCATTAGATAAATTTAAGATATTCAAAGCAAACATTGAAACCCAGTCAAGATTGAAGGTGAAATGTCTGAGATCTGATAGAGGAGGTGAATTTTGTTCTGGTGAGTTTGATTCATTCTATGAGAAGCATGAGATTAGAAGACAATTATTTGCTCCTAGAACCCCTCAGCAGAATGTAGTTGTTGAAAGGAATAACATGACTATCTTGAATGCTGCAAGGACTACGCTGATTGAAGGAAATGTTCCGAAGATCTATTGGAGAGAAGCTATTAGTAATGTTGTTTACACATTCAACTAAGTTCATATTAAAGGTGATACTGGTAAGACTCTTTATGAGCTATGGTTTGGTTATGTTCATACTATGAGATATTTTAGAATATTTGGTAGCAAATGTTATATCAAGAGAGATGATGACATAGGAAAGTTTCATGCAAGAAGTGATGAAGGAATTTTCTTTGGATATTCAACAAAGAGTAAAGCCTACCGATGCTACAATAAGAGACTAAGAAAGATAGTGAAAAGTGCAAATGTGAAGGTAGATGAGAAACTTGGAAAATAAATCAGAGCTTGTGGATATGATGATGGTCAGTACATTGTTCTGAATCCTATTCAGACTGAAGAATTGAAGCAGAATGGTCTAGTAGAGACAATTAATCCAGATGTTGTTGCCATTGGTGGAGAGATGAGGGAACCTAAAAATCAGAACAATCAGAAGACTCTGAGGTATCTAAGACTGAATCATTTAGAAAATCAGATTATTGGTGATAAAAATAAGGGTGTGATGACTAGAAGAAGGCTATCTACTGAAGGGGTATGTTTGATTTCTAAAGTTGAACCTAAAGATGTTGTTGAAGCTTGTAAAGATGAAAATTGGATGAGAGCTATGGAAGAAGAATTATATTAGATTGAGAATAATAACACATGGGAGATTGTGCCTAGACTTAAAGATAAAAATGTAATTGGTACTAAATGGGTATTTAGGAATAAATTGATTGAAGCTGGTGAATTTTTTAGAAATAAATCAAGATTGGTATGCAAAGGATATTCACAGAAAGAAGGATTGATTATGAAGAGAATTTTTCTCCGGTAGCCAGACTTGAAGCTGTTAGATTGTTGCTTGCATATGTTGCCTATAAATATTTCAAAGTGTATTAGATGGATGTTAAGTCAACTTTTTTGAATGGTGATCTTGAGGAAGAATTCTAAATTGAGAAATCTGATGGATTTTCATTATCAGATGATGGAGACATGGTATGGAAAATAAAGAAAGCTCTTTATGGATTGAAACAAGCCCCTAGAGCTTGATATGCTAGATTGGATAAGTACTTGTTGAAATTAGGATTTAATAAAGGGATTACTGATAGTAATCTATATCTTAAGATTGAGAATGATAACATTTTGATTGTTGAAGTCTTTGTTGATGATATTATCTTTGGAGGAGATGATAACTTGAGCATGAAGTTTGCCAATGATATGCATAAAGAATTTGAGATGTATATGATAGGAGAGATAAATTTTTTCTTAGGTTTGTAGATTTCACAGACTAGAAAATGTATTTTTATATCTTAAACTAAATATGTGAAGGAACTATTGAAGAAGTTTGGGTTAGATGACTCCAAACCGATTGGAACTCCTATGGTGACTAGCTGCAAATTGTCTAAGAATGATGAATCTCCCAAAGCTAATAAGATTTTGTATAGATCTATGGTTGGTGTACTGCTATATCTTACTTAAACTAGGTCAGACATTATGCATGTTGTGTACATGGCTGCTAGATATCAAGCTGATTTGAAAGAGATGTCACTAGTGTAAAGAGAATATTCAGATACTTGAAGGGGATGGTGGATTATGGTTTGTGGTATATGAGGAATGATGATTTCATGTTATGTTCTTACACTAGTGCTGATTGGGTTGGTGTTGCTCCTTTGGTGGAGTATTCAGGTTATGTGTTTTATGGGGGATAGATTCATGTTTTATATTCTAAGAGAGAGTTTGGTTTTTTGTTTTGAGATCTTCGACATTATTGTCAAAGGAGGAGAGAAGCACGTGAAAAACTATTTTATCTACTTGATCTTGTGGGGAGTTTTTTGAAGTTATTTTCTTTCTTTGTATTGATTGTTTTTCACATTCATATGTTGCCATCAATGCCAAAGGGGGATATTGTTAGACATTACCACTACTAGGATATGTTGTTATCATTGATATCAACATATTCCTACTCCGATGATTGCAAATTGGTTTATTGGGATTATGGTTTGGTGTATGAATTGTTTATAGTATCACTATATTCTTTTGTATTGGTTTTGGTGATTCAGGAAGCTTAATTGATCATATCATATGATCCGGTTTTGCAATTTTTTTTTCTGATCAGTGTTTTGAAGAGTTCAGTATTTCCTTTGATATATTCCGGTGTGATCAGATATTGAGCTGGGTCTTTTGGAGCCTATTTGGGATGGTCTTGTGTATCTTCATTTCAGATGGTTCATGACAGTTGTTGATGTTTCAGTGTTCTTGAGTTTTAGACGTTGATAGATAAAGATTTGATAAGTGGTGTTGGCACAACTATTTTTGATGATTCTAATGTGCTTGCTGGTGTTTCCTAATTGTGTCCTATTTTTTTTTGGTGATCTGCATTGACCATTGTGTGATTTACTGGTGACTTTGATGAACTGGTAATGTTCTTCATGTTATGTGGTTTTCCTGGTTGTGTAGTGTGTTGCAGTTTATCTTGGCATGATTTCTAGTGGTGTTACGTGTTTGGTGATTTGAATTAATTCCATGTTATGTTGTTTATATCATTATATTGGTCTGGTGGTCAATCTTTGTATCATGTGATGTACTTTTTTAATTATGAGTTGAGGGTTTAGCTGACCTTGTTGTCAAGGTTGATAAATTACATAAATAGGTGGTATTGTCATGTAATTTTGGTGTCGAGGTTGTGTCTGCATTATCAGAGAGTGGTGTATGTGTGAATAAGTGATTCACCATTTGGAATTATGATTGAGAAGAGATTGGTGTTACAGAGTAGACATTTGTGCTTAACTGAACTATCATTAGGCATTTGGAGTGCTATTATTGCAATTCATTTCTTTCGGATTGTAGTTTGAATATTATTGTAAATTAGTGATACTTCCCTAAGGGTTGTAGCCTTTTGGGTCATTATCTTTTGAGCATTGAGATCTAGATAGTATGCCTGAATACATGTGCATTCCCCATTGTAATATTTACACATACTATTGCAGAGTATCATCTTATTGTGAGTAGGTTCCCACTGTGGTTTTTCCCTTAACCGGGTTTTTCACATCAAAATCTTGGTGTTATCAATTTTATTATCTTTTTTATTGTTGTAGCTTATCATATTTGTATTTGTGGTTAAGTTTGTAGATCCGGTGAAAATTGATTCACCCCCCCTCTCAGTTTTCCTTCATTGTTGTTGCCAACACAACCTACATGTATGACGTTCCCTGTCTAGTATGTAAACCTGGATCATAATGCACCTAGAGTGTAGATTGTGAAAACCTACACTAATTTGGCCAAATAATTCATCATTGAATACTTTGAGTGTGAGTCATATGTCCACCCACTTGATTTCTCTATTTGGTAAACTAACCATTTATTCTATTCCCATATCATTCCCATAAGGTTAATAATAGAATTACTAACTAGGTTAATCCCATCCACGATTTTACCTAACCCTAGGATTAACCAAATATATCATTACTATATACAAAAGATACACACCATAACACAACTCTTACTTAGCTATTAATTACATATGCATAAATCTATTCATAAGATTATCCAATTTCTATCAATTCAATAATGCATATCCTATAAGTAACATAATTTTAATCATTGATTTAATTAAGCTTCTCCAATATCTTATTCTATATATATAGCATATCACAATATAAAAGAAAATATAGAATCCCCATGCCTGGATTATAGCTTCCACACAAATACCGATTCCTTCTCACAATCATGCTAGCTTCACAACTTATCCACTAGCATAGAATTTCACAAGCTCTCAATGATAACATCTATCTTACTTTCTCACTATACTTGAACTATTGTCTTTCTCTCATCAATTAAGTACAATGAAAACAACAAGCAATTCATAAAATAAAAAGAGATCATGAAGATTCTGAAAATGATCAAGATGCTCCAAGAAGAAAGAGAGCTCCTCTATTTATACACAATTTTGAGAGACTCAATGCTATAATTAAGTTCTGTAATTTGCCACCACACTCTCTCTCCCATTGCCACCACTAAAACTATGTGGCTTGTCTTTTAATCATAAAATCGACACATAAATTGTCCAACAAAATTCTACTACAAATCATCCTTAATAATTTACTAAGTTAAATGTGATTAATTATCATTAATCATTTATAGAAACAAATAGGTTTCTATCTCCAAAACCCACATACCTATTGACTAAGTCCACCTTTATATGAGGTTTAACTTAAAACTAAATTACCAATTCTATGTAATAGGGTGCACTTACATATAGGGGCTTTCCCTAATAAACGGGGTCAATTTGCCTAGTCAAATGTATCAACCACTATGGATTTCACCCTTCCCTTTTAAATGGGGTTGAAAGACACTTAGTGCTTACCATGTAAAGTGTTTACCTTACACTCTCCCTATAAAATTGCAAAAAGATGGCGGATTGTCCTATTCACATGTTGCTTTACCTTGTGCACTCAACGCTCATGAGGCTTACTCATCTTGGTTGATATATATATATATATATCCAAATGACAGAAGGCATCTTACCATTCCCAACTTATTTTAACTTGAATTGACCAAGACATGAGTGTGTGATAGCTCAATAAGGCACATATATATGATTACCAAACCAAGTTCTTCTCCTGAGTGATACTCTTCATCCCTTCCAGAAGCTTGTTCACTTCCTGCATCCAACTTAGCACATCACAACTGTTGGCATTTGATGAACCGGTATGTTGGCACATGATGATATGATAATAATGTATATTGTCATTGATGTCAATAAGTATAGGTCAATTAGTATGAAGATTGGAAGTAGTTGAAGAATAGGTATGAAGAGATGTAGTGAATCGGTGTCAGGGTTTCACTAAGTGTGACTACCGATTGGTAGTCTCAGCTCTAGGGTTTCCGGTTTGGCAATCTAGCTTGTGTGATGCAACTGATGGTATTCTGTGATGAGTTAGATAAGAGATCAAGATGAGATCGAGATGCCATGCCATTTTTGAGCACATCAAGGATTTCCTTGAAACTCTTGCATGTGAAGATTGACTGCATTAAATGTCTACCTTGGGAATGAACATTCTTCTTAGCGGTATGAGAAGAAAGTGTGATGGGTTACTGATTTCTATGTACAGTGAAGAATGGATGATGCAGAATGACTTGTGATCTATTTGAGATTGTTTCATTTTATAAAACGTGTTTGGACGGTTAGGATCAGACCGCCTATAATTGTAAACCTAAATGATTAGGGTTTAGGGTTTATTCTACTGACCTAATTGTTGTATATAAGGTCGATGATGTTTGTTATTGTAAGTTGTTGGCAAAAGTTTTGTGTGTATTCAAGTGATGAGATACATGCCAGACCAGTGAGTGAAAACTGCAGAGTGTGATTGTAGAGTAGAGGAACTGAAAAGGATCTGCCTTAGCATATAGTGTTGTTATCAGATCAGAGTTTTACCTATTGTCTTCTAACCATTTCAACAGAAGGAAAATCCCTTTGCCGGGTAGCTTTAACAGGCTTACTATAATTCTTCTAACTAGGTGACTCAAGTTCATTGATTTCTTTAAAATTCTCTAGCAAGGTAACCTTTAACATGGTTTCAACCTTTAACAGAGTATATAGCCATCCCTTAACCAGGTGATCTTTAACAAGATCGGTTCCTAGCAGAACCTTATTGTAAAGTCTTTAACCGGACTAGGATCCTAACAGAGCGAGCTTCAAAAGAGTTCAAAACAAGCTTGTGGGTATTCATCCCCACCGTGGTTTTTTTCATTTGGGTTTCCATGTGAAAATCTGTGTGTCATGAGTTGTGCATTTTTCATGTGATGATTAAGTATTCTTTGTTTAAGTGATTATGCATGCAGAGCTAATGGTTATGGTATTGCTGATATATCAAAATTCATATGTTTATGGGTGAAGTTGTTATCAAGTATTGAATGTATCTAAAGTGTATCTGAAGTGTTTAGTTTTACTAGTTTATGTTGTCTGAAGTCTTACTATGTTTAACCGATATTGCCATGGTTAAGTTCAATAATGAAGACAACCGGTTAGCATTGTTTTAACTTGGTAAGTTGCAGAGAAGTTTTTGTATGTACTTATTCACCCCCCCCTCTTAGTACCAGTTAGGGTATTTTTTGTTCATCATTATTTATCAATTGCTATTAGAGAAACTCTAGGTCCTTGGTGATATAAGCTTAACCACTTGAGGAAAAAGATCCTGCCTTAATGATGAATAGAGAAGGTCCTAAGTTCAATAGAGATAACTTCAAAATATGGAAGGATAGAATGAAGATCTATATATAGAGTTTGGGTGCTCAACACTGGAGCTATGTTGAGAATGTCTATGTAATCCCAACTGGTACTCTAATCAACGATCAAAAAAGAGAGATTCAAGAGAATGGGCAAGTCAAGGAAGCCCTTATTAACAGTTTGTCCAATATTGAGTTCATTGATGTACAAGATAAGGACACTCCTAAGGATGTATGGGACACATTGGAAACTATTTATGGTGGTGATGAGCATGTCAAGCAAGCTAAGGAAGAGAGCCTTAGAAGAAAATTTGAAGACATGAGGATGGTTGAAGGTGAGACCATTCAGCACTATGGCATAAGGATCAAGACTATTGTTGGAGATATCAAGAGCACTAGTGGAACAATTGATGATGCCACCGTTGTTAGTAAAGTTTTGAGATCATTGTGTTAGGGTTCCCACAGATACTGAGAGGGGGGGTGAATCAGTATCTGACCGGTATTCAAATTTTCTTAAGATAAAACATGCAGAACATAAAGTAACATTGTACCGGTATGCAAGAATTAATGTAATAAACATAATAAAAAAATATCCACATGAAAAGAACACCATAACACAAGATGTTTAATGAGGAAACCCGGTGTGGGAAAAACCTCGGTGGGATTTGTGACCCACAATATTCACTTACTGGCCAATAAGAGAATATTACTTACAATAGGGGCCTGCACATGCAGGAAGGCCAATTGCCTAGAGCACACTGCTCAGTGAGAAGTCAGATTGACTTACAATGAGGATTATACTAATCCAATATTTTGTACTGCTTTATAATAGCATCTCCAATGCCAGATTCAGTACCGGTGCTTGCTCTGTTCTTTACATATACCCTTGACCTATAATTCACACATTAGGTCTGTCTAATAATTTTCTTTATGCTTGCTTACCTATCCCTACAAATGTCTATAATGATCTCCTTTATATACAAGAGTCATTTTACAATTTTCCAAGTCGGCTTGCAATAATAATCAAAATATTACATATCAAAAATCTTGTCAGCCTTTGTGTCGGTATACATCTTTTCTTCTGTGCTGGTGCCGGTGTTGGTGTAAAGTGGTCTTGCTGATGCCGGTGCACTATCTTGCTTGAATAATGCTTTGCCGATAGAATGTCTTGTCGGTGCCATAGGATTGCAAGGTTGCCATCAATGACAAAACCTTCAATCACACACAATGTCTCATTGGAGTGTCCATATGACAACAATCTCCCCCTTTAGCATTGATGGCAACACTCATGAGAAATTCCAAAAAGATGTCCAAAAAATTGTAGACCAAAAATTTACCAAAAAAACAAGGGGCTCCCCCTAAGCATATGATCCCTGTGTTTTGAATTTTCTCATCCTACTACTCCCCCTTTGGCATCAATGACAAAGGTTGTCAAGATGTTAGTAGAGTTTGTAGTTATACCGGTCCATAAACTCAACCTTGTAGTTGGGTAGTTATTATCTGCAAAAGATCACCCAAAATTAAGTTTATACTATCCATAAACTTTTCGCTATCTTTTATTGCTGTTTCAGTTCTCTTCAAAGTGCCGGTGAGATGCTGCAATTGCTTTGCCGGTGTTTTACTTCCCGGTGTTAATGCCTCTGAGATTTCCTTCCATAGAGATGCTAGATAATCCAATCTTGGACTCAGTTTAGATCTCAAGTGTTTTGCCTTATTTATTATTGTCTCTTTCTCTTTCTCCTGTTTAAGTAATTCTGTCTCAAAATTTGCTAACTTATCTTCAAAAACAGATAATGAATCTGGTGAGTTGACAAAATTGTCTGCAAGTTTGTTTATCTCTTCCTGTGTCTTGCTTATTTTCTTGTCTATATCTATAGTCAGGAAGTTTGTTTTGCATGTGTCTTTGTACAGGTTTTTGTACTCTTTTAACAAACTACACAGTTCCGGTAGAAGTGTGTCAAAATCTCTGTTACACTTCTTAATTTCTTCCTCAAAGAATTTCTGTTTCTCTTTTTCTACAACGTCCTTTATAGATTCTACCTTTATTTGCTCAATATTTCCAGAAATGTATTTACATAGTGTATCCAACTGTCCTAAAGAATCTTTATTATCTATATTACAAATAGGAGCGATTGTTTTCAAAATTGGTATTGAATCATCTATTGCTTTGTAAGCTTGTGAACTATAGTCAGTTATTTTCTTGATGGATTCAAGTAATACCTCAGTCACATTTGTTGACTTTGATGGTGACCCAACAAACTGAGTACCGGTGGAAGTGACCATTCTTGTATTGACCTCTGGTAGGTCAGTTTGTGTCTACATTTCCTTTAGCACTAGTTTTCCTGCTTCATTGCTTACCGGTGGCATCTGTTTTGGAGCCTTTAGCTCTATCGGTTTCTCTGTTTGTGCTTCAGATTCCATCTTTTTCCCTGTATTCGCTGCCGGTTGCTCTATATTTCCTGTTACCAGAGGCTCTTTGGCCATATCTGATTTTTCACTTGGGTCTTTATCAACTGTTATGTTGATCTTTTGGGTATCAACATTTACAGTGAATAGGACTTTAGGATTTGTATTGCTATCCTCTGCATCCATGCTTTCAGCTGCCAGTTGGTTTTCAAGGATTGCAATTTTTATAGGTGGAGGTAGGTTATCTTTAACCTTTATGCTTGGAGGTCCACCAACTTTCCCTTTCCCTTTGTCCTTATCCTTCTGATATACCTTAATAGGCTTGGGATTCCTATATTTTTCTTGTTTTTCTTTTTCAACCAAAAATATGTCCCAACCATCTTCTGTTTCCTCTGAAACCTCTATAACTCTACCTGCCATCAGTGAAATATGCTGGTGTGCAGTGGAAAAAACTACCTGGTTGGCCTGAGCTATCAGATCATCAATTTCTTTTGGGGAGTTTACCAGATATACAGCAAGTAGTTTTTCTATTTTTATTTTCTTGTCCAGTTCAATTACTCCTTGCCTTCTGGCCTCAAGTCTTTTGTATAAGTCATTAGGAATTTCATTTATGACTTCCATCAAAACCTTTTTAAACATGTCCATGTGTAGTATTACACTCTCCTCAACTTGCCCTTTCTCATCAGCCGATAGAGTGTCATAAATTTTCCTTATGTTCTTCAGTTTTCCTTCCTCTGTGATCTCATTTAACAAAATGTCTAGAGGCGCCAAGTCAGTTTTTGCCTTTTTCTTTTTCTTAGGAGTCAACTTCCTTTTAGGTGTGACCTTTTTGACCGGAGATCTCATAGCTTGTTGCTTCTGCCTTTTCCTTCTAGGTGAAGGAGTGGTTGCCGGTGAGGGATCTCTTTTCCTAAAAACTCTTTTAAAGGTTGCTGGCATATCTCCTTCTAAAGAAGTACCTACCAGTGATAGATGAGCTTCAGGTTGTGGGGCTGCCAACTCATCTTCAGTTATGCTGGTTTTCTTTAATACATCTTCCTTAATGGCTTTCGCTTGTCTGGATCCTTTCCTCACAACTGCCTCAACCTTTTTCACTCTTTTCTTTGATTGAATTTGGCTTTGTATGGTTTTAGCACTACCAAATATTTCTTCTTTAGGTTCATTGGGGGATTCTAGAAGTGCTTTGGCATAAGTTTCAACTATGTGGTCATTTGTTTCATAGCCCATTTTTGTTACCCAGATTGTCCTGGGGATGACTACTTCCATCCATATTTCATCCTTTTTGATAACAAAGCATATATCATCTTTGTATTTGTCTACAATCTTTTGTGATAACCTTGTCCTTTTCTTCATTTTCATCTTTAGTGCTTGGAAAAAGTCATGAATGTTGTTTTCCTTATTCTCGCCCATGGTATTGAACAGTTCTTTCAGTTGCTTTCCTACCGGTATGTCATATCCGAATTCTTTATATCCTATACTAGGAACTTGTTTTGTTATATGAAGCATTAGAAACACTAACATATTTCCAAATCTAAAGGTTCCTTTCTTATCCTTCTTTATCTTTCCAAGGTTGTTTATCAATTCATCCTTTAGCCATTCACAGATGTCAATTTTTGCATTGTTGGTTATTATGTCATAAGCACTCTTAATGCATAAACTTGAAACTAAGTTGAGTTTATTGGCATGAGTGGCTTTGTAACCTAATATAATGCTTATGAATCTCACATTTGTATCCTTTACATCATTAACCCTTAAAGATTTTTTATCAGATGTTGCACCTGTTAGGTCAATGACTAAATCATTTGAAACTTTCTTGTTTTTATATGGTCTTTTACCGGTGGCCGGTAACCCTGTGACAACCTTTACCGCTTGCTTGGTGATCTTATGAATTGCATCTAACCAGAAAAATTCTCCATGAACTCTTCTTAACACTATCCTAATCACATCCTTAGGAAATTTAGGAATACTAAGGATTTCTGTGAATCCTAGGGTTTCAATGATTTTGTGTTTAGCTTTGATATTGCCGGTATCATCACATATCTCGGTTTTGTACATGGTTTTAATTTCCTCATCTCCTAGCTCTTCAATATTGTAGCGAATATACATTCTAGGGTCTTCAGCATATACAACACCTTTAGGGATTTGAGAGAATGCACCTAAGGTATCATCTTTCTTTGCTATTTCGGGGACCAACTGAAATACGGGCCTAGGTCTTTTAATTACTTCCACAACAGTAGGGTTCGCTATGTATTCAATTGTAGAGGTGGATGCCATGATAAAATACCTTTTTCTATCTTGGATGAATGATTTCTTGGAGTGTGCTTGCTTCTTGCTCGAAATGCCTTAGCTCCAAAATCTTTGCTCTCTTTGAAAGTTTGAAATCATGGTGAAATGAAATGGAGCAAAAACCTTATTTTATAAAGTCTTTTTCGCTACCTACCACATTAATTGTATGCCAGTAATGTATTCACTTAACTTTATTTGCCGGTGTATATGGTGAAAATGGATAGCAATAAACAACAATATTGAAAGACTAAAATGGATTCAACCACCAAACCCTAGCCTAACAATGAACAAAGATCCACCATAAAATATGAAGATAACCTAAGACAATGCAAAATAACTCAAAAATCACAAAGATTATACCATCACATGTCCACTAGGGTTTTGATCTCCATTCTTCCTATCTCCATTGATCTTGTTTGATATGCTTGCTCTCAGATTTTTATGTGCACAAGAGCTCAATAAAGAACGAAATGTGGTTGCAAGTAGAATTGTAGTGTAGTTAAGTCCTCCAAAATTAGTCATTAGGATATGTCATTAGGGTTTGGTAATGAAGAAAGCATCTCCTTAAATAGAAGACACAATATGAAATGGAGGGTTAAGATTGAGAGGTGTAAAAAAGGAGGTCGGCTAGGATTAGAGGGTAGGTATAAGAAATACCAAAATAATGAAAGAGGTAGGTAGTGTAGGAAATAAGAGATGAATGACATGTGTCATGTGTAGAAAAAGATAATGAATTAATTAAATAAATAAAGATTTATTTAATTAATAGAAGTAGGACAATTAAATAAATAAAATATTTATTTAATTTAGGAAAGGGATAATTTAAATAAATAAATGTATTTATTTAAATGAGAAATAAGGCTAGAAGAGGATAAATGAATTAATTAAATAAATAAAGATTTATTTAATTAATAGAAGAATTAGGCTTAGATAATTAAATAAATAAAATATTTATTTAATTAGACATGACAATTTCGGGTGTCTACATTTTGCCCCTCTTTGAGACAATGCGGCTTGTCGCGTTGTTTCAAAGAAGATAAGATGAACTGATACAGAGTTGCCCCAAGATGGGAATGATATGCCCCCTCGAGAGATTGGATGAAAAAGTCTGGAAAGATTGCAGACAATCTCTCGATAAGAAAGATGGGATAGAATGGACTGATTGGATAAAGTGACAAAGTCACGGGATGAGGAAGACTGACTCAGGAAATGAGGGCGAGGGCTAGGGTAGGCTATAAGATAGACCACGGGCAAAAGACATCCTCATTGTCATCCACACCCTTAGAAGATCACAGTGCAGAGCGAGAAAAGAGCAGCAACAGTCAGCAACGATGGCATTCGTTCATAGATTCGACCGTGTCCGCCGATTCCAGCGACCAGCCGATGCAGGAGAGCCGGTAAGTACCCGAAAACCTCCTCGTACTTTCACGCATTTCAAGTTTTGTCATAAATGCACGTTTTAGGAGCAATAAATGCGCTAGAAATAGGATAGTTTAAAAGTGCAAAAACGTGCAACCGCGTCTGTGTCAGCGCCAGGCGCGTCTGTGTCCAACAGGCGCGTCTGTGTTGGGTCCAGGCGCGTCTGTGCCTGGAACCGCGTTTGTGTTGAATGCGGATGCGTTTGTGAAATGCAGCAGCGTCTGTGATTTTGAATAGCGTTTATGTCATGTAGGGACGTCTGTGCTCCCTGGTCGCGTTTGTGTCTAGCATAGGCATGTTTGTGTTCAGAAAGCGCGTCTGTGTTTCAGAGGCGCGTTTATGCAGTCTATAAGCGCGTTTATGAGTTAAAAGCGCGTGTGTGTTGAAACATTGCGTTTGTGTGTTTAAATGCATGGTTTTAGTCCTTTAGGTCAAATCGGCAGTTCTGTGATGAACATACGCTGTCGATTGGATAAGCTGCTGAGAGGATACACTCAAGTAGGTCCTCTAGGAAGATTAGGATAGATCAAGGCACTTTGTGATGAACAGGGAGCACCAGGATAGACAGCACTTTGTGATGAACAGGGAGTGCGAATGTGAGTGACACTTTGTGATGAACAGGGAATGTCACACACGTAGTACTTTGTGATGAACAGTGAGCACTACTAGGATAAATAGCAACACTTTGTGATGAACAGTGAGTGTCACTAGGGTAGATAGCCATATGCATTTAGGTAGCATTTTGTGATAAACAGTGAATGCCACGATAACTGACAAGATTGATTTGCGTGACTGCAGGAGTATTTGCCGATGTTGGAGTCACGGGAGAGATTCCCATCGACTCAGAGACTGCGACCAGAGTTGTCTATCCAGGACATGATTTCCGTTGAGGAGATGGGCCTCACACATATGCTCTATGTGCCCGAGTTTCGGGCAAACATGGGGTTGCTGACTGCGTTGGCCGAGAGATGGCACTCAGAGACATGCACGTTTCACCTGCCGATGGGTGAGATGACAGTGACACTGGAGGATGTATACAGGATATTACATGTTCCCATTGATGGAGAGTTGATCCCCTACGACCGTGACGGTGACAGGGAGGCCTTGAGACGGGTCTTTCAGGATCCTGAGTTGGAGATGCGAGCAGGCCATGTAGCCTGGGACACCATGACTGCCACAGGATTAGCATTGCCGGCAGTTGTTGGGGGAGTTATCAGTGGATACTTGTGTCCAGATAGGGCCACACGAGGATTGGCAGTGGGCTGGGGAGGGGCCTTGGAGACGCTGATGGCAGAGCACACTAGGTATGCATGGGGGCCATGTGTCCTAGCACATTTGTATTATGAGCTGCATCAGTTTGTATACCATGGATCAGTGGGTTTGGGCTGCGGTGTGACTCTCTTGCAGGTGTGGGCCTATGAGCACCTTCCCATCACACGGCCTATTCATTTCAGAGGCAGAGGACAGGGACAAAGTTTTGTGCACCTATATGCGATGATTACATCCCAGCCTCGGATTGGGAGATTGGAGCACTGGAGGAGAGTCATTGATGACATTGACATGGTGATCTGGAGGCCGTACCTGGGGTGCGAGGAGTGGGAGGACGATGCACTGGAGCTGCCCTACACCTTCCAAAGCAGGTACCTGATTGGGTGGATGCCCTATATATTGGAGAGACAGCTGGTGGACAAGGTATGCAGGCAGTATGGCAGGATTCAGAGGATGCCCCAAGGCTCGGGCATGTATGCCCATACGGTCAGAGATCAGGTGCAGTTTGGCCCACTGTTATCCTATGATCAGGCAGTGATGCAGCTAGCGGAGATGATGCCGATGCCCTGGGACATGTGGCCAGAGGTAGATGATGCAGGGATGGACGCAGAGTACTCTGCGTACTGGGCAGAGCATCCATTTCCTAGGTTGACAGATTCGGCGGAGCCAGTGGATGGAGAGGGTGGAGGAGATGATGATGATGGAGGAGGGGATGGAGGTAGGGGTAGGCGGAGGCGGAGGGGAGTGGTGGGAGAGAGACGGGTAGCACCTCGGAGGGAGGGAGGTCAGGAGAGAGCAGCTCCAGTGGTGAGAGGACGGGGTGGACTGCCCCTACAGGTGCCAGCAGCACAGGGTCCCAGAGAGGGACAGAGACAGGTGCAGCCAGAGGGACAGAGACAGGTACAGCCACAGGTACCTATACAGGCACAGGGACAGGTGCAGGCAGAGGCACAGGGACAGGCACCTGTAGAGGAGGAGCCACAGGCAGGGACGGAGAGCGGAGACTCCGAGGAGGATGAGGTGCTTAGGCTACGGGAGATCTGCCAGGGCCAGGAAGATGAGATTGAGGATTTGGTTCGAGAGAGGAACCACCTCAGGACCAGGGTCCGAGATACAGAGCGGGAGAGGGATCAGGCCATCCAGAGATATACCGAGGCCGAGACAGCTCTGAGGGCAGGGAGGCGGGCAGCAGAGGATGCAGGGGCAGGCTACACATATGTTTTGCGAGCCGGAGAGGAGATCGCCTACTGGAGGGATCTATATTATGCAGCCGTGCCAGCAGAGCAGCGGGCTAGGAGCTTCCAGAGATCGTCGCGCACAGCGACGGCTACGGGAGGGAGCCGCAGGAGACAGGCATCCAGTGGTGGGGTTATGGGGCCTCCACCACCACCAGAGGGACAGGGGGATCCTGGGGCGGGTCCATCTATAGCTCAGACTCCGTCGAGGCGAGGCGGCTCCGAGGGAGGGAGTTCCTCATAGCTATAGTGGGCTCCCATTGTATCAGTAGATGTATCATTGTTGTATTGTAGACACCTGCGGGTGATTCTTTTGTAGCCATATGATTCTTTTGACATCATTGTATTATGACACATTTGATTATATATATGAGATGATTCATCTTTTGCGGCAGCTATATGCATGTGTACCTTATGTGATGAGATGTTCTTATGTGATGCATGTTTTATGATATGGATGCTTATATGATGCAATGCCATATATTTTTGTTCTTTTATGTTGTATATGTGATGCATGATGCAAATGAAAATGTATGTGATGCAAATGAATATGATAATGCAAATGATTATTTACATAATGAAAATGTGAGATGTGCTAACATGTGTTGTATGCAGGATGTGATGCAATTATAATATCTATATGTATGTATGAAATGCTTATATGTGGTGATGCAGGTGCAACTATATGAAATGCAAATGTTTTTGGTGTGTCATTATACTCAGTCATGTGATAGCGGGCTACGCGGACTCGAGAAGGACAATGGAAGTCAATCAAGAAAGGGGGATGGAAGACAGAAGATATGAACGTGAAAGAGCTTCTTGTGCGTTATCATCATTGAGCTTTATTATGGCAGAATAGGTTATGACAATCGAGGCATATGTTCGGCCCAGAAAGTCATTGTACCTGTTTGCATGGAGATAAGTCAGTCACAAACAAGGAATGCCCCAGTTCATACTAGACTCACAGTGTCCTCATATCCTTGGACAAGTCATAGCATTACTAAAAGACAATCCACAGACAGCAAATGCAAGTAGGTGACGATACCCCATCCTCGCCTTTCTAGTCAAAGACATCCTGGAGATAGAATCTCTAGTCAAAGACATCCTGGAAAAGCTAAAAGACATGTCACCAAAAAGATAAAACCAAAAGAAAACCAAGACTCGACACCAACATCCACTGTAGTCCTCAAGTTTGTGTCTCTTGTCACTTGTTTAAGTCAAATTTTGATTGTGGTCACAATGTTCACTTTCACAAAAAGGATAGATAGCACTGAACCATATGTTGTCTGAGTCTGTTGAAAGATTTGATTTTGTTGAAGCTCATTGTTGCTGCTGTGTCTCATCTGAAACTGACTGATTCCATGAAACTGATACTTTATTGTGGAGAAGATGAAACTTTATTGCGGATCTGCGATGCAAATGTTGCTTTATTGCGGATTGCGCGCGGATAGACTCGAAGGAAACTAGAAGAAACTGTACTCCTCGAAACATGTGATGTTCTCAGTTCCACACCCATTACTAGACGTAGGAATTGGCCGTAGTCACAGATAGGAGCCGATTTATTATGGATTGAAAAGGGAGTGAAAAGGGAGGGTTTATTATGAATGGCTAACCAATCTTGGGTAGATCAATAACAAGCCATGATGGGAATGGGTAAGTTTATTGTGAGCGAATAAGTTGTGAGTGTGTGCAAAGTGAAAGGATGAAAGTGAATCCTGAAGGAGGGAGGAGCAAAGTCTCTACGCATGGCGCTGGTGACCCAGTTTTCACCATGGTACTTGCCCAGGGCGCCACCAAAGTGGTTTTCACCGTTGGACGAAATTATTTCTCTTTACTTTTTTGATTTTTCAATTTTTTTTTTGTTGTCACAAGGCGCCTGTTTGCCAGGTTTTCACCAAGTAACGATTTTTTTGTTTTATAATTTTTTTTGTATTTTTGAATTTTTTGATTTTTTTGTATTTTTGCATTAGGATACTCAAAAAGAGCTTATGTGTAGAACCTGCGAAGGTGCATGCTGTTGATAGGATCCTCCAAAGATTCCCCTTCTGTAGTTGAGAGCTGATATGCCCCAGATCCATATACTGCTGTGATGATGTAAGGACCAAGCCAGTTGGGTTCAAATTTGCCCTTCTTTTCTCTCTCTTGCTGATTCTTGGGGTTCTCTCTGAGGACTAAGTCACCTACCTCAAATGTGCGAGGCTTGACCTTGTGATTGTAACTGCGACTCATTCGTTGTTGGTAAGCCTTGAGATGATTAAAAGCAGTGTGTCGTCGTTCCTCCAGCAGTTCTAGTTCTTGTAAGCGAGAGACCCTGTAGTCTTCATCGTTGATTATGTTTCTCAAGGAGACCCGTAAAGAAGGTAACTCGACCTCAATAGGCAAGATGGCTTCAGCACCGTAGACAAGTGAGTAAGGTGTAGCTCCTGTAGATGTGCGGACACTGGTACGATAGGCCCAAAGTGCGGGATTGAGTTGGACATGCCAGTTACGGCCAGCGTCGTCGACTGTCTTTTTAAGTATTTTGAGAATTGTTTTGTTAGACGCCTCAGCTTGGCCATTACCTTGGGGGTAATATGGTGTGGAGAAACGATGAGAGATATGGAAGCGCTCACAGAGTTCACGAACATCCTGGTTCTTGAAAGGACGCCCGTTATCGGTGATAATGGAAGTAGGAATCCCGTATCGGCAAATGATGTAGTTCAGGATGAAAGTAGCAATTTGTTTCCCAGTAACTTGCGTGAGAGGCACGACTTCAATCCACTTTGTGAAATACTCTGTGGCTGTGATAATGAATTTATGTCCATTGGAAGAAGGAGGGTGAATCTTGCCTATGAGATCGAGTCCCCACTGACAAAAGGGCCAAGGAGATGCAAGTGGCTGTAGTTCTTGTGCTGGTGCGTGTATGAGGTCTCCATGAATTTGACACTGCTTACACTTCTTGACAAACTGATATGCATCTTTTTCCATAGTAGGCCAGTAATATCCAGTCCTGATGAGTTTCTTGGCCAAGGTAGGACCACTAGTATGTGGACCACATATCCCTTCGTGCACTTCTCGTAACGCAATCTGAGCTTCGTCACTCTCTAAACATCTAAGGAGGGTGCCATCTAGACCTCGTCGGTATAGGATATCAGCTAGGATAACGTATCGGGAGGATTGGCGGATGAAAGTGCGGCGTTGGTTGTTCGATAAATCGGGAGGTAAGATGTTGTCGCGAAGGTATGTGAATATGGAACCATATAACTGGGATTCAGGACCAACAACACATATCATTTCCGTAGGCGTGATCTCATATGACGGAATCAGCAGGTTGTCAACCAGGAACTCATAGCAGGTCTCATTTTGCGGTAGGTCAATGAGTGAAGCAATTGTAGCCATGGCATCAGCAGCGCGATTTTGTTCTCTTGGTATCTGCTCAAACTCTATCTTTGCAAAGTGTTGTTTCAGATCATCTACCAGTTGTTTGTAAGGCATTAGCTTTTCATCTTTTGTTTGATAATCATCAGTTGCTTGACGGATGACAAGTTGAGAATCCCCAAAAACCCAAAGTTCTTGGATCTTCCACTGAACTGCAATTCTTAACCCAGTTGTTAATGCCTCGTATTCCGCTATATTGTTGGTACAAGGAAATGATAAGCGGTATGACTTTGGTATAGAATCACCTTGGGGAGTTATAAAGAGTATACCCGCTCCTGCCCCATGCTGTGTATATGAGCCATCAAAGTATAGTTGCCATGGCTTTGCAGGTGATATTGTTAGAATGGACTCATCTGGAAATTCTGACTGTAGAGGAACATCATCTATCATGGGAGCGTCTGCCAGTTGATCTGCAATGGCTTGTCCTTTTATGGCTTTTCTGTCCACGTATTCAATGTCGAATTCACTCAAAATCATTACCCACTTGGCCAGTCGCCCAGTAAGTGTAGCTTTGTTGAGCAGATATTTTAGTGGATCAATTCTGGCAATCAACTTGGTTTTGTGAGTAAGCATATAATGTCGTAATTTTTGTGAAGCGAAGACCACAGCGAGACATGCACGCTCAATTGGTGTGTAGTTCAGCTCATATCCCACCAATGTGCGACTGATATAGTAGACTGCTTTTTCCTTGCCATCAGGTATTTGCTGTGCTAGTAGTGCCCCCAGTGCTGTTGGAGTAGCTGATATGTAAAGTAGCAATGGTTGATCCGGAATTGGTGGCATCAAAACTGGCGGGTTCAAAAGATAGTCTTTAAGTGCCTGAAAAGCCTGTTGACAGTTCTCGTCCCATTTGAACTTAATGTTTTTGTGTAGCAGGTGCTGGAAAGGATTGCACTTATCTGCAAGTTGTGCTATGAATCTTCGTATAGACTGGAGTCTCCCTTGTAAAGACCGAAGTTGACTGATATTCTTGGGTGGCGGCATGTCCAAGATAGCCTTGACTTTTGCTGGATCCGCTTCTATTCCTCTTTTAGACACAATGAATCCTAGGAGCTTCCCGGAGGTTACTCCAAAGACACATTTCTTTGGATTTAATCTTACCTTGTATTTTTCCAGCCTATCAAAAGCAACTGAAAGTATGTCCAAGTGTGTATTTCTGTCTATTGATTTAACCAAAAGGTCGTCGACATAATCTTCCACCTTTACATGCATGAGATCATGGAAGATAGTAGTCATGGCTCGTTGATACGTGGCACCTGCATTTTTCAGCCCAAAGGGCATGACATTCCAGCAGAAGGTTCCCCATGGACAAGTGAATGATGTTTTATGTTGATCTTCAGGTGCGATCCTGATCTGATTATATCCCGAGAATCCGTCCATTAAAGATAACATCGCATGGCCTGCTGTGAGATCAACAATTAAATCAATGTTTGGTAATGGGAAATCGTCCTTCGGACAAGCCTTGTTGATATCCCTGAAGTCTGTACATATTCGGATGCTGCGATCTGGTTTGCTAACAGGTACTAAGTTGGAAATCCATTCGGGATAATCAATTGGGCGTATGAATCCGACATCTAGTAATTTCTCCAGCTCTGCCTTGACTAGCAATGCCACCTGTGGATGCATTTTCCTCAATTTCTGTTTTACTGGTTTTGCCCCCGGTTTGACTGTTAAATGATGCATTACTAAGTCGGGGTCTAGTCCAGGCATATCAGCATAAGACCATGTGAAGTTGACTTGTCGTTCCTTAAAGAAGCTTATGAACCTTGCTTTCTCGGCCTCTGTCAATGATTGAGCCAAAAATATATTGTGTGGAACCTCTGCTGTACCAATGTTTGTCTTTATAGTCTCTTCTACCAACATGGATGATTTTTCCTCGTATGATGCTGGGAGAATGTCAAGCCTTCCATCTTCGGGCGCCTCAGAGAGGTTTTCACCCTCAGATACGTCCTTTCTTTTTACTTTTTTAGAGTCAGAGAGCGCCACAGTGTGGTTTTCGCCATAAGACCCTTGTTTTGTCTTTATTTTCACATTTTTGCGACTAGAAGGCCCGACACCCTCACCAAAGTATGCCATGTTATTTAGCTCTATGGCGTATCCTGCTTTATGGTCTCCAAGAGGAAGATCATCGCGAATGCCAAGATAATCAACAATAGCTTCGTCATTTTGAAATGTATCAATCTGTGGTGGTCCATCCTGATCCCAGTCAATGAGTTGGGGGTGAACGAGGGGAAGGTCTTTAGTGTTTTTAGAGTCCGCAAGGCTAATAGTGAAGATGTGGTTATATTTAGGTATGTCAAGGTAGTCATCGAGGTCGTCAATGGCACTCTCCTCATCAGTGTCGATCGTGAGTGAGTCCAAATTATCATCACTAGTAGCACCCTCAGGGACAGGTGTCCTCATCCTATGTGATCCTGACCTAGGGCCCTGAAACGAAGCTTGTGCGGGATCCTTATGGGTCGGTTCTTGACCAACTCTGAATTTCTTGTAAAACTCCTCCTCCTCTGTAGGTTCATCTGGCTCTCTAAATGTCTCATTAAGTTCATAGTCGCTGGAGGATTTGTCTGAACCCCATTCCCACTCATTGGAGTCTGTGGAATAATTATCCTCTTGTTGAACTTCAGCCACTTTGACTCGCCATATCTGTTTTGTTCTCTTGTTTTGAATCTTGGGATTTAGAAAACCAAGCCCCTTAGAGCGTTCCCTTCTTGTAGTTAGCTCAGGTTGTAGAGGCTCCATGACACCTTCTTTGCGTAGTCCGAGAGGACTTTTTCCATCATACCCGAATCTCTGCAGAATTTTGAAACCTTTACCATAGTTTTCACAGGGTATTATAATTTGATCATGTGTATCATCTTCAGCATCCGTATATAGCATTTTATATAAACTTTCTTCCTCTAGTTCGCCCCATTTTTGAAAGACGGTAGGATCCCATTTGAGGAGCATGATGGAGATTTGCTTATTAGGATGTGGTCTCCCATATTCCTTGGGGGAGTTCATGACTTGTCATAAGAACATTGTTTGATTCAGAGTGTATTCTCCCATGCCTTTGTCTTGAAACTTGGCTCTAAGTTCACCTTGTTTGGATGTCGAGGGCTTTAATGACTCAGGATCAATATATGCTGAAGAAGGAGTAGCCTCACGATTGCTGGGAATGATAATCTCAGTATGTGATCTCAAGTTATTGCAATATATGAATGGATTTGGATCACCATTGACCATTACCTCGACTCCATTATGAGGAAATTTTATGCACTGATGGTATGTTGATGGGACTGCCCTCATTTCATGAATCCACGGACGTCCTAGCAATATGTTATACGTGAGGTCTAGATCCAGGACTTGACAAATCACGTCCTTTGTGACTGGCCCTATTCTTAGTGGTAAGATGACTGTGCCCTTGGACGAACGCTCTTCATCATCATAAGCCTTAATAGTGATTTGGTTTGTAGCATTCACAGCTTTGTCAGAATATCCCAATTGTCTGATGGTGCTCAATGTACAAATATTAAGACCTGCTCCTCCATCTATCAGGACTCGTTTTATTCGGTGTTTATGTATGAAGGCTTCAATATGTAGAGGTGCATTATGAGGCTGACTTATGGAGGCGTCATTGGCTTCTGTGAATGTGAGGGAGTGTGGAACGGATAGGTATCCCACCATGGCTTGAAACTGATCCACGTTTAGATCAGTAGGGACAGCAGTATCTCTCAAGGTTTTGTCAAGGACAGCTTTATGTGCAGGAGATATACGTAAGAGCTCAAGAATAGAGATGAGTGCGGGTGTTTTCCCTAATTGCTCTACAAGATCGTACTCAGGCTTAGTTGACAGAAGATTGGTATTCTTAGTAGAGGTACCTGGCAATGTGATCTTACCTCGACGGGTTGTAACATGACATTCAGAGGTAGATGTGGACGAAGATCCCACACCTTTTAGGACAATTTTAGGTCGCTGAGGAGGATTCTCAGGATTTTTATTTTTGATAGTAATGGTAGAAATATGATTGTCCATTGAGATGTGATTAATAGTGGAATCATAATTGTAAGATGTTCTGGTGTAATTGGCTTGATCATCTGTGACTTTGCCTTTTCCCTTGTCATGTTTCGGGAATGGTTCCTTAAACACCTCATGCTCTTGGTTAGATGAATGTCCCTCAATCTCAATATCTCCTCTGTCAATGAGATCTTGTACAATGTTTTTCAATCGATGGCAATTACTTGTCTTGTGACCCTTGCTCTTATGAAATTCGCAATATTCATCATCATTCCACCAATTCGGTTTTACCTTTGGTTCATATGGAGGAAAATCTGGGACCGTGATCACTTTGTTTGCTACAAGCTTTTTGAATACTGATTCAAGTGGTTCTCCCAATGGAGTGTACTTCCTTCGTGGTTTAGCAGTTGTTTGATTGTTCACTTGATTGTTGGTAGAATTTGATCCAGAAAAGATGAACTTTGGTCTCACTGTGTTGGCATCAACAACACCATCATTAACTGTGTTCTTGTTCTTGTTCCAAAACTTTGGTTTGTCCTTTCCCTTAAAGTCCTCTTTGTTTTCTTTGAATAGTTTGATAACTCCTTGTTCAATCAAGACCTTTTCTGTTGCTAGGCCCTTTTCAATGACATCCTTGAATGTAGACAAACAAGCTTTTCTGAGATCATAACCAATAGCCTTGTTAACATTTTGTGTGAACATTTCCACCATTTGTTTTTGCGGGATTTCACAAGAGCATCTGCTAGCTAAGTTTCTCCATCTTTGTAAAAATGACGCAAAAGATTCTCCTTCTTTTTGTTTCGTATTGCACAAGGTAGTAACTGAGACATCTGTTTCAATGTTGTAAGAAAAATGCTGAATGAATGCCTCTGCCAAGTCGCCCCATGACTTAATACCAGGAGGTAATTGAGAAAACCATTCCATTGCTTGATCTCCTAAGCTCTGTGGGAACAACCTCATTAAGTATGTTTCTTCTGCCGCTACCTCAATGCAAGCTGTGAAGAATTGTCTTATGTGTGCCTTGGGATCTCCTCTCCCTCTATATTTGTCAAATTTCGGTGTTGTAAAGTGCGGAGGAAACGGAGGCATTGGAATGCTCTTATCAAAGGGATAAGGGCATATATCTCTCATAGTATATGTGGGTTTTGATGTGCCCATGTCTTCCACTTTCTTTTGTAGATCTCTAATTTGTTGCTCCAAATTATTTTTGGGAGGAGATGGATTTCTTGTAGCATATCCCATGTTTGAAACACCCATTTGAGGAGGAGCTTGTTGCATATATGGATGATACTGATCGTAGACATGTCCATATGGAGGTCTATATTGTTGCGACATGTATGGAGCACTTGGCATAACTTCTTGTTGAGGGACCCCATATCTGTTTTGTGTATATAAACCATATTCAATGGGCCTTTCATTTTCCATTGTGTTGCCCCCAATTTTGGCATGAGGTCTTCTTGTGTCAAAATTTTGAGGAAGTCCTTGAGTATCCATTTGTCTTGGTTGACCCATATCTTGAGCATGTGTTTGAACATAAGGCCTCCATGATGGTCTTTGAGTGTAAGCATCATGCATTTGAGCTTGTATATGTGGGATTGCTGGTTTCTGAAGCAAAACTGATGGTGACTCCGGCATCATATTATTGGGTCCTCCACTATTAGGTTGAGTTTGTTGTGAAGGTCTACTTTCCATAAGTTGAGATAAGTCAAAATCATGTGGTATTTTAGCTCCACTTTGTGCCATCATGTTTAGAAAGTATTGACGATCTCTCCTCATTATCTCTTCAACCAATCTATTGAATTGAGGATCCATTATAGATTCTTGTATGTCTGCTGATAGTATTGAAGAATTGTCAACATTGTCATTGTGTGTAGCGTTGTGTATAGCGTTTGCGCTTTCCATATTTGGATTGTGTCTATAAACATTCATGTCTGGTAATGTAGTGTGCTCAGGATTGTAGAAGACATCATTGTCATACTCATAAGAACTCATGTTTACGGGCCCTTGAGCTTCTTTAGCTTTTCTCCTAGATTTTTGAAGATGGGTTTCAACCATGAACTAGGTGTTTAGCAATATGTGAGAGACTTAGACGAAAATGACAAGAGTATGTAAGACCAAGAGTTGTATGGAGTGTAAATGAATCTGAAGTTTACTTGCAATGTCCAAAGTGTAAGACCAAGTATGTATGTTGTACAGTAGGTGTGACTTCCAAAGAGAGGATAGTTTCTCTTGATGAGGTAAGCTGACCTTGACTCTAAGTAAGACCAAATGAGACCCAAAGGTAAGAAACCTTGATGAGGGACCACTTAGCAAAGTGTAGTAATATGTAGTGTTGACAAAGTATAGTGAGGACAAGCAAGTGACCTTTTGATTCAAGTTCAGACAAGTATGAATGTAAAATGAGGTATGAAGCAATGATGGACTGTGTAAGACCTTAGAACAGGCTGAATGCTAGATGAAATCTGAAGAGACAACCTAGGAAGCTCAAGTGTGCCGAAACTGATTTCTTTGTTTGCTTGACTGTTAAACTTTGTTCAAATCCTGACACAGACGCCTCTGTATACTTCACAGACGCGGTTTGAAGACACAGACGCTATTCTGTTTGACACAAACGTGATTCTGAGATTTCCTGTTGATGTTTGCTAAGACTGTAACAGTTTTTTGCAATTGTGGACACAGACGCGCCTGTATACTTCACAGACGCGATTTCCAGACACAGACGTGTCTCTGTTCGACACAGACGTTGATAAAAACACAGACGCTATTCTGTACTTCACAGACGCGTTTATCAGACACAGACGCGGTTTTAACAGACACAGACGCGTTTCTGTAACCTTAGTGCAATCTTTCCTATCTGTGAATTTGTTTTGCTGTGACCAAATCTGATTTTTTGACTGTTTTTCGTGACAAGAGGACACAGTGTTGATGACCCAATGTTTGCAGACTGTTTAGACTCCAAAAAGTGTGTTGTTTGATGTAAAAAAGTTTTTGCATACACTTGAAGACACAAAAGACACAATGTTTTGCTGTTTTGTCTTGATTGTTTGAATGTTTATCATAAGTCAAGCACAATTCTTATGGCTGGCCAGGACAATAATTGTTGATCCCACATGGGGTTTTACCCCCGAGGCTACGCTATTCAGAGCGGATACTTAGATGCTTGACCTCACTGGCTCCACCCTCGGCACTCACTTCTCGGGTCAGCCAAGCATCAGTC
Source organism: Cryptomeria japonica (assembly GCF_030272615.1). Classification (NCBI taxonomy): domain Eukaryota; kingdom Viridiplantae; phylum Streptophyta; class Pinopsida; order Cupressales; family Cupressaceae; genus Cryptomeria; species Cryptomeria japonica. Next base: position 251,963,572 of record NC_081410.1, on the reverse strand, counting down.
CCCATGAAAACTCCCCATGGCGAACTTTGTATCTCTACTAAGAACCGTATGTGTGTGGGCCGCTACCAGAGGTCCGACCTCCTGCCTCAACAACTAGAAGGATTTGGGCATCTAAAACAATGAGGTACTAGTAAGGGCATCCGCTCGTGTGGCCATACATGCGGCACTTTCAGCTCTGTAAATACAGAAGGCTCCCAGCCGGTAGGGGTTACGCCCTACAAATGATCAAATAAATTTGATCAAACGGGTTTATGGGGAGACATAGTGTCGGTATGAACTAATCAGCACACGTTATTCATAGTTTTCACCATGAATACATTTGATTATAGTGGCTTGGAAGAAGATGGCTTTTCTTTTGCTACCACTTGGGTCGTTCTCTTCTCACTAGTAGTCCTAATGACCACACGGGAAGACAGGCCCTCTAAAGAGTAAACAAAAAGAGCCTATTGCTCAAAACACAAAAGACAATGATTCAATTTTAGTGCACCAATTGAAGTGTTTGCTAAGCTATGAAGACAAGGCACACAAATAAAATTACAAAACCCTAGCTAAGGCCCTGCAACAAAATTGTTAGTAGTTTGGGCTGTTTCAAATGATAACCCCTTCCTGCAAGCACACAAGTTAGGTAAATTTTAAGAAAACCCAAAAAGACTTTGTGAAAAGGGGCCTTCAACAAAAACGTATTTGCCTCCAAAGCAAGCTGCACAAACCAGGTTAGCTAGATCTGCAAAGGTTAGCCAAAAATAAACCAGATCTGAAACCCTAAGTACAAAATCCGAAAACCCGAATCGAAAAACTTAAAAAAATTTGCAAAACAGAATGCACAGACGCTGTTATACCAGACAGAGACGCGTCTGTCCGACACAGACGCGGTTCTGTGATTCACAGACGTGATTTTAGAACACAGACGCCTCTATATTCTGCAGACGCGATCAGATGGTTCACAGACGCGATTCGGGATCACAGACGCGACTTTCGGAAACCTGCAAAAATATAAAATGACAGAAACACAGACGCGATCCAAGATATCACAGACGCCTCTGAAATACAAAAACGCGATCCGAACACTCGCAAACGCGAAAAAAACCTAAAATGTCGTCGAAATCATCCGATCTGCAACTTCAAAAATGCAAAATCTGCAACAAAAATGTTAAATGCAAAGGGACAAGGGTCCCACCGGGCGTGCCAAAATGTATATGGTGAAAATGGATAGCAATAAACAACAATATTGAAAGACTAAAATGGATTCAACCACCAAACCCTAGCCTAACAATGAACAAAGATCCACCATAACATATGAAGATAACCTAAGACAATGCAAAATAACTCAAAAATCACAAAGATTATACCATCACATGTCCACTAGGGTTTTGATCTCCATTCTTCCTATCTCCATTGATCTTGTTTGATATGCTTGCTCTCAGATTTTTATGTGCACAAGAGCTCAATAAAGAACGGAATGTGGTTGCAAGTAGAATTGTAGTGTAGTTAAGTCCTCCAAAATTAGTCATTAGGATATGTCATTAGGGTTTGGTAATGAAGAAAGCATCTCCTTAAATAGAAGACACAATATGAAATGGAGGGTTAAGATTGAGAGGTGTAAAAAAGGAGGTCGGCTAGGATTAGAGGGTAGGTATAAGAAATACCAAAATAATGAAAGAGGTAGGTAGTGTAGGAAATAAGAGATGAATGACATGTGTCATGTGTAGAAAAAGATAATGAATTAATTAAATAAATAAAGATTTATTTAATTAATAGAAGAAGTAGGACAATTAAATAAATAAAATATTTATTTAATTTAGGAAAGGGATAATTTAAATAAATAAATGTATTTATTTAAATGAGAAATAAGGCTAGAAGAGGATAAATGAATTAATTAAATAAATAAAGATTTATTTAATTAATAGAAGAATTAGGCTTAGATAATTAAATAAATAAAATATTTATTTAATTAGACATGACAATTTCGGGTGTCTATAGCCGGTAATAAGTGATTTTCAACTTCTTTTCTCTAACCAAGGGAATAATAGCACATGTGTCATTAGATTGCCAAACCCTCAAGATAAATTTCTTCAATTAGATGAAGAACTTCCTGCCGGTGGAGCACTGCTCTGTCCTGCTGATGGAGCATCACATTGTCCTGCTGGTGAAGCATTTGTTGGTTCTACCGATGGAGGAGTATTCCCAATATTTAGATCAACTTTTCTAATCCATTGCTTTGAGAATTCTTGCTTAACCTCTTCAACCTTTTTTTTACCTTTCAAGCTAGTACTTTTGTTGTCTACCGGTGTACCTTTACTTCTAAAAAATTTAGCAATATGCCCAATCTTGTTACATGCATAACAAGTTACATTATTTTTCTGGATAGTTTTCCCGTAACCTATGCCGGTTTCTATTCTACATTGATTTGATAAATGTCCAAATATTCCACAAACATAACATCTTACATTCATTCTGCAGTTTTCAGAGTTATGACCAACTTTGTTGCATTTGGAGCATTGATTGGTGGGAGGATTGATATTCTGATAATTCCTAGATCTACATTTGTTTGCCCTATGACCATATTTATTACAGTTAAAGCATTTTCCATTGAATTTATAAGTATTAGGAGGTCTTACCGGTTTGCTGTGATCCTGAGTATTTGCAGTACCGGAGCTTTCTCCAACTTCAAATCCAATTCTAGAAGTGTCACCTTTGGGTTTTTGATTCTTCAATAAGGTACCAAGTTCTTCTGAGCTTTTCTTAAATTTTTCTTTATGTTGATTTGCGGTTTCCAATTCCCTTTACAAGATTTCTTTTTGTCTCATTAGTTCATTCGAGTCATTCTGAGTATGCATCAGATCTGTCTTCAACATGTCATTTTCATAGCTAAGTCTTGTGTTCTCATTAGCTGCATCACTTAGTCTTCTGGTCAATTCTTCTTCATTATTCTTTCTATCCTCAATCTCTTTGCAAAATCTCATAGTCATATCTTGCATTTCATTTTTTGTTGTCATGATCTCTTGTTTCAACTTGCTTATCATATCATTAAGGGATTCCTTTTCATCATTCTCATTTTGCAATTTTTCACAAAGTTCTCTTCTCTTATTTCTTGTAACAGTAAGATTTTCTTGAAGTGCCTAAATGATATCCTGAGCCGCTTTTAAATCATCTTCTAATTTGATATTTTTCAACTTCTCTGCATCATAGTCAGTAAGAGCTCCTTCAAGTTGCTTCATCAGATTTTCCATCTTTACCGGTGTCAAGATCTTCCTCAAGCTATTAGGCTACTGAAAATAGAGGACCAGGCTCTAATACCAATTGTTAGGGTTCCCATAGATACTGAGAGGGGGGGTGAATCCGTATCTGACCGGTATTCAAATTTTCTTAAGATAAAACATGCAGAACATAAAGTAACAGTGTACCGGTATGCAAAAATTAATGTAATAAACAGAATCAAAAAATATCCACATGAAAAGAACACCATAACACAAGATGTTTAACAAGGAAATATGGTGTGGGAAAAACCTCGGTGGGATTTGTGACCCACAATATTCACTTACTGGCCAATAGGAGAATATTACTTACAATAGGGGCCTGCACATGCAGGAAGGCCAATTGCCTAGAGCACACTGCTCAGTGAGAAGTCACATTGACTTACAATGAGGATTCTACTAATCCAATATTTTGTACTGCTTTATAATAGCATCTCCAATGCCAGATTCAGTACCGGTTCTTGCTTTGTTCTTTACATATACCCTTGACCTATAATTCACACATTAGGTCTGTCTAATAATTTTCTTTATGCTCGCTTACCTATCCCTACAAATGTCTATAATGATCTCCTTTATATACAAGAGTCATTTTACATTTTGCCAAGTCGGCTTGCAATAATAATCAAAATATTACATATCAAAAATCCTGTCGGCCTTTGTGTCGGTGCCGGTGCCGGTGTAAAGTGGTCTTGCTGATGCCGGTGCACTGTCTTGCTTGAATAATGCTTTGCCGATAGAATGTCTTGCCGGTACCATAGGATTGCAAGGTTGCCATCAATGACAAAACCTTCAATCACACACAATGTCTTATTGGAGTGTCCATATGCCAACACATTGTTGCCGGTCTATGCAATCAGAGTTGCTGCTATTCAGGAACTAAGATCTATTGACAAAACAAAGGTATCCTTAGACTCTATCATTGCTAAATTGACTGCATAGGAGTTGAATAACTATGATGGCAGTGTTTAGAAGACTGAGTCAGCTTTTAGAGCATTTGTTGCACCAACCAGAAAAGGAAAAGAAGTAAGTACTAGTTATGAATCCATGCAAAGAAGAGGTATGGATGATGAAGAGATTCTGATGGAGTTTGAAGCACGTCTTGCCAAGAGACTTCCAAAAGGCATTGGAAAATATAGAGGTAAGCTTCCTTTAAAATGTTTTTCATGCAATAAGATAGGACATATAGCTATCAACTATCCAAACAATGACAATAAAGATAAACTGGAGAGGTTTAGAAAGTATAAAGGAGGAAATAGAAGAAATTGTCTTGTAGCAGTGGATGAAGGTGTTACTGATGAAGAATCTGAGGATGAAGAGAATGAGGACATAATGTTTGTAGCTATAAAGGAAGAAGTGTCTGACAAGAAAGCACTTGTCTCTTGCATTGACAACTCTAATGAGTGGATTATTGATAGTGGTTGTTCTCACCACATGACTGGTGATCGGGGAAAGTTTCTATCTCTAGAAGAATATGATGGAGGTGCTGTCACATTTGGCAATGATGTACCATTCTTGGTAAAAGGAAAAGGATCCATCTCACTGAATGGAAAGAGAAGTGTGGATGATTTCTACTGGGTAGAAGGTCTTAAGAATAACCTGTTGAGTGTTGCTCAACTAAATGATAAAGGACTCATTCTAGAGTTCAAAGGTGGAGTCCGCAGTATAATTGGAAAGAGTGGCAAACTTATTGCCACTAGTAAGCAGACCAAAGGTAAGTTGTTTCAGCTGAATGCCAAGATAAGTTGGTGTTTGATGGCGAAGTTTGATGATAGTTGGATATGGCATAGGAGACTTTGTCATATGAACTTTGATAAAATTGTAAAGGCTAGTAAGATCAAGGTAGTAAGAGGATTGCCTTTCTTGAACAAACCGGAGAATTCTTTGTGCAAAGAATGTCAACTTGGGAAGATGTCTTCCTCAACTTTCAAAGGTAAGTCTTTTTCAGCAGAAAACTTACTTGATCTTGTTCATACCGATTTGTGAGGTCCTCTGAAACCTAGAAGTATTTAGGGAGATAGGTATTTCATGATTCAACAAGTACTATGAAGATAACAGTATCAAGAGATAGTTGTCTGCCCCAAGGACACCACAACATAATGGCATAGCAGAAAGGAATAACATGACTGTAGTTGAAGTGGCCAGAACAATGCTGATCGAAGGAAAGGTTGCTCACACTTTTTGGAGAGAAGCGGTGAGTACTACAGTCTATACTATGAACTGGGTACTCATCAAGAAAGATAGAGTTAAAACTCCTTATGAGTATTGGACTGGGAAGACTCCCACTGTGAGTTATTTTAAAGTATTTGGAAGTAAGTGTTACATCAAGAGATGTGAGCATCTGAGCAAGTTTGATGCTAAAAATGATGAAGGAATATTTTTGGGATATTCTACTAAGAGCAAATCTCTCAAGTGCTACAACAATAGAACACAAAAGATTGTTGAGAGTATCAATGTTAGGGTTGATGAATCCCTTGAGGAACCTGAGGAAACCTACAGCGAGGAAGTGGAAGATGAACCGGGTATAGCCTTCTGTGAACCAGTTAAGAAAGAAACAAGTAAAGATCTCAATTCTCTTGTATCAGTAGAAGCTACATTAGGTGAAGAAGAAGAAGTAAGTGAAGAAGAAGAAGAAAAGAGAAAGAAAAATCTTGCATGATTTCTAAATTGGAGCCCAAGACTTCCAGAGAAGCACTTATAGATGAAGATTGGATTAAGGCAATGGAAGAGGAGCTAGACCAGATAGAAAAGAATGCAACATGGTCCTTGGTACCCATACCAAAACATAAGAATGTCATAGGTACCAAATGGGTTTTCAAGAATAAGCTAAATGAAGAAGGCACAGTTGTAAGAAATAAGGCAAGACTTGTATGCAAGGGATATGCTTAGGAAGAGGGAGAAGAATATGGAGAAACCTTTGCTCCTGTGTCTAGACTGGAAGTTGTCTGAATACTACTTGCATTTGCATAATTTAAGGGATTTAAGGTATATCAGATGGATGTGAAGTTTGCATTCTTGAATGGAATCCTAGAAGAGGAAGTGTATATTGAGCAACCAGATGGGTTTGCCTTATCAGAAGATAGTAACATGGTGTGTATATTACACAAAGCCCTGTATGGATTGAAACAAGCACCTAGGGCATGGTATGAATGTTTACACTTTCATCTTGTGAAAATAGGATTTCAGAGAACAAGTGAGGATAGAAACATCTACCTGAAATCTGAAGGTGATCAGATTCTGATCTGTGAAGTATTTGTAGATGACATAATCTTTCGAGGAGATCATGAAATGAGTCATGCTTTTGCAGATGAAATGAAGAAAGAGTTTGAGATGTCTCTGACTGGAGAGATAAATTCTTCATTGGTTTACAGATTCAACAAATGAAAGAGGGAATCTTCATTTCCCAGTCCAAGTATGTCAAAGAGGTATTGAAGACCTTTGGCATGGAGGAGAGAAAACTGGTTGGTATATCGATGGTGACTGACTATAAAATGACTAAGGAAGATGATTCAACATTGGTGAATAAGAAGGAGTACCGGTCAATGATCGGTAAGCTGCACTATGTGGGGCATAGCAAACTAGATATTGCTCATGTAGTGGGAATTATAGCTCATTTTCAGAAAAGTTTGAGAGAATCCCACTTGGTAGCAGTCAAGAGGATTCTTAGATATCTGAAAGGAACTGTTGACTATGGATTGTGGTATCCATACAATGGTGATTTTAATCTCAAGGTATTTACAGATGCAAATTGGGCTGGTAATGTGGACGACCGGAAGAGCACAACCGGTGGAGCATTCTTTCTTGGTGGAAAACTAGTCTCCTAGACAAGCAAGAAGCAGAGTTGTATTTCTCAATCTATAGATGAAGCGGAGTATGTGGTAGCATTTATGAACTGCACTCAGGCAATCTAGATGAAACATGTATTGGATGGTTTCAAAGTACCTATATCTGAACCGGTGAGTATATTTTGTGACAATACTAGTGCAATCAATATTTCCAAGAATCTAGTATTGCATGCTAGAACTAAGCACATTGAACTCAAGTATCATTTCTTGAGATAGAAGGTTCAAAACAAAGAGGTTGTATTAGAACATGTTTCTAGTAAGGAGCAACTAGCAGATATATTCACTAAGCCCTTACCGAAGACTACATTTACCTATTTGAGAGGTGAATTAGGGGTTTTGCCCCTTCATGAAGTAAACTAAAGATGTGTGCTCCACATTAGTCAGGTATTACAGTGACAAATCTTTCAGGATTGATGTGTTGAAGGATGCTAATCCATAGGGGGAGCAACATAGTGGAGTATGGGAGCTTGTGGCTCCACTTTGGCATTGTTGTCAAAGGGGGAGAAGATATATAATAAGGAGAGAAGATATGAGATAGGGGAGATGATATCTGTTGTATATTTGATGAAGATATTTTAGTTCCACTGGTCTATGATGTTTCTTGTTGCAATGCTATGCTAAGTAAGTATTGCCATCAATGCCAAAGGGGGAGATTGTTGGCATTTGAGGAACCGGTATGTTGGCACATGATGATATGATAATAATGTATGTTGTCATTGATGTCAATAAGTATAGGTCAACCGATATGAAGATTGGAAGAAGTTGAAGAACCGATATGAAGAGATGTAGTGAACCGGTGTCAGGGTTTCACTAAGTGTGACTACCGGTTGGTAGTCTCAGCTTTAGGGTTTTTGGTTTGGCAATCTAGCTTGTGTGATGCAACTAATGGTATTATGTAATGAGTTAGCTAAGAGATGAAGATAAGATCGAGATGCCATGTTAGTTTTGTGCACGTGAAGGATTTCCTTGAAACTCTTGCATGTGAAGATCGACTGCATTAAATGTCTACCTCAGGAATGAACATTCATCTTAGCGGTATGAGAAGAAAGCATGATGGGTTATTGATTTCTATGTGCGATGAAGAATTGACGATGCAGAATGACTTGTGATCTATTTGAGATTGTTTCATTCTATGAAAAGTGTTTGGACAGTCAAGATCGAACCGCCTGTAATTGTAAACCTAAATGATTAGGGTTTAGTGTTTATGATATTGACCTAATTTTTGTCTATAAGGTCGATGATGTTTGTTATTGTAAGTTTTTCGCAAAAGTTGTGTGTGTATCCGAGTGATGAGATACTTGCCAGTCTAGTGAGTGAAAAGTGCAGAGTGTGATTGTAGAGTAGAGGAACTGAAAAGGATCTGCCTTAGCATATAGTGCTGTTATCAGATCAGAGTTTTACCTGGTCTCTTCTAACCATTTCAACAGAAGGAAAATCCCTTTGCTGGGTAGATTTAACAGGCTTATTGTAAATCCTCTAACCAGGTGACTCAAGTTCATTGAGTTCTTTAAAATCCTCTAGCAAGGTAACCTTTAACAGGGTATATAGCCATCCCTTAACCGGGCGATCTTTAACAAGATCGGTTCCTTGCAAAACCTTATTGTAAAGTCTTTAACCAAACTAGGCTCCTAACAGAGCGAGCTTCAAAAGAGTTCAAAACAAGCTTGTGGGTATTCATCCCCACTGTGGTTTTTCCCATTTGGGTTTCCACGTGAAAAATCTATGTGTCATGAGTTGGGCATTTTTCATGTGATGATTAAGTATTCTTTGTTTAAGTGATTATGCATGTAGAGCTAATGGTTATGGTATTGCTGATATATCACATGCATATGTTTATGGGTGAAGTAGTTATCAAGTATTGAATATATTTGATGTGTTTAGTTTTACTGGTTTATGTTGTCTGAAGTATTATTGTGTTTAACCGGTATTGACATGGTTAAGTTCAGTAATGAAGACAACTGGTTAGCATTGTTTTAACTTGATAAGTTGCAGAGAAGTTTTTGTATGTACTAATTCAACCCCCCCCTCTTAGTACCAGTTAGGGTATTTGTTGTTCATCATTATTTATCAACAACAATAGTCAGTTGTTATATATATATATCTTAAATACTCAAAATGTCACATTGATTGTGTAGACACCTAAAAATGTCACATTGATCATGTATTAATTATTCCTCTAATTGATTAAATAATTCTTTAATTCTTTAATTAATTTTATTCTTCTAAATTCATATTTCTTCATCATCTTATTAATTATTCCAATTTCTATTCTATCATCATTTAATCATTTAACCCTATTCTAAATATTAATTAAATATTTATTATTTAATTAATTGTGATTTTAATCCTTTAATTTAAATAATCTCTATTAATTTAATAAATTCAATTTCTAAATAATTAAATAGTTTTTTTAAATTATTTAATTAGATAATTAATTCTTCAATTCCAAATCCCCAAATTCTAATTTCATTAATTCATCCAATTTCATCTAATTTCATTTAATTTCATTAATTCTTCTAAGTTCATTTAATTTCATTAATTCTTCTAAATTCATTTAATTTCATTAATTCTCCAAATTCAAATTCAAATTCAAATTCTTCCAATTTCAAATACATGTGCATGATTTCAAAAATCAAATTGAATACCAAAGTCAAGCTCTAAATATATTCAAATAACAAATTGAATTTAAAATAAATTCAATATTTGAATTAATTCTCATGCAAAGATCAAATTGAATTTCTAAATCAAGTTGAAGCATATGCTAAATTAATTAATTCAATTAATTGATTAATTAAATCATTATCTTTTCAACCTCTATTTCTATCTTCCACTTTATTTTTTTTTTCCAAAAAGCATTCAATTAGTCATCTTCAGTTAACTATTCAATCTATTTTAATTGATCTTTTCAATTAATTGATTAATTGCATCATTCTTTTTCTATCTTCCAATTAGCTTTTTCTAAATAAAGATTTCTTTTTCATCATTCTTCAGTTATCCTCCAATCATTCTTTTTCATCTTTCAATCAGCTTTTTTCTCAATCAGTTAACTCATTTATCTATTTAATCTATTCCGTTCCACCTCTAAATCAACAATTCAACTATCAATCAACATGTGAGATCATCTAAGTTCCACCTCTTAATCATTTTGTTCCACCTCTCAATGAATCTTCCCCAAAAATCTATAAATTCAACATCAATTCTCCATTTTCAATCGAATCATGAACTTCAAATCTTTGTGTCAATTGCAGGTTGTCAGCATAATATCTAAGAGCCATCATACCATAAAGAAGAGAAGAACAATGGAAGCCATATGTGATCATAGGATAGGGAGTTTTGATTGATATTTTACATCCTCATGGCTTTGATTGTATTATTCTATTGATATTTGTTTGAATTCTTTAGCTAGAATCCAAAAACACTCTGATTTGGAATTTTGTGTATGCCTGTAGATATAGGTATTGGATCTTGAAACTACACCTCTCTTTTAAATTCATATTCTAAGAGGTTTTTTAATATTAATTGGTGTTTTATTCAAAAATCTCAAGACTAACATTGTGCAGATCAGGTTCTAGGCAAGATTGCAGGCTATTCAAAGATTTTATCATATCTTCTAAAATATTGCAAATTTCACCATGATTTTTTTACTGTAGGTTAATGACCATCTCACGACTCTACAATAAAAAAATCAGCCTTAGATCATTGTTTTAGAGTGAAATATTATAGTTGCAATTATTTTCATAAATATTTGATTTTTGGAGAAAATAAATGAATTTCTATGAGATTTTTTTACCTTAGATCAAGGATCCCAAGGCACACCTAAAATAAAAAATTTGGATTTTTAACATTTGTTTTGATTGAGATATGATCATTTTTTTTAATAAATTCTAAATTATGAGTGCAAATCAAAGATTTTTTTTAAACATTTTACATTTATGGAAAGCTCTTAAAATTTCAGAGGGCCTATCTTCTTTACACTTTTTATTATGATGTCAAATAATTAACGTAAGTCTAGATCTTTAAAAAATCATGTTTTGCCATAAATCTGCTCTCCAGGGTGTAAATTAATGTCTTTTTTATAAAATTCTTACATTTTTGGAAAGCTCTTTGAAATTCACCAGGGGTATCTTCTTTGTAATTTTATTTTGGGGTAAAAAAAAAACAACCTTTTTTTAATGTTGTCATTTTAATTTCAGCTATTAATGGCCTGTTTGCAGTGTGTGGCGAAAGTACAAAGAAGGCTTGATCATTCCTGGTTATTTTGGGACTAATGATACTTTGATTCCAGGATCCTTTAGGGTTAATTCACTTTTGGATTTTGGGTGTAAAATTGACATGCATGTTCTCACACTTCATCTTGGTGCTTAAAATAAATCTTGGATTAAAATTGACGTGAATGATCTCACACTTCATTTTGGTGTTTAAAATAGACATGCATGTAAGGCCCTCCCCAGCCAAGCTTTGATTAACTTAGTTGACCATGTTTGACCCTATCAATAAATGCTATAATTTAATAGGATGAGCTATGTTAGACAAATAGATTGGTGAGAAAAGTAATTGAACCAAGTTATAGAATCATTTCACCTTGTGGTGTACATTTTGATGTGTTATGAATTTGAAATCCTAAAAGATCCACTGATTGGATAATCTTGATCTAATGTATGTTAGCTATATCTGGATTTGCAGAAGTTTATTTTGGTGTTGGAAATATGATGCGTATCTTATGAATGAATGAAATTATGAGGATTATGATAATGGCTTATATGGATAAATTGGGATATATGAGATATGGATTTGTTAATGTCAATTGTATGCAGAGTGTTTGATGTGTATTCTTATTCATGTGTTTTATATTATATGAGGTTATTTGGAATTACTAATGTGTAATTGAGATGCGCAGGAAAATTATCCATGTGACCATGGAAACATTATGGAGAACCAAACCTAGACCTATGTACGTTCGTAAAACCAAGGATTGTCTATTTGGAGAGACAACACCCCGTTTGTATCGTATTTTATTTGTGAAAGTGAATGTGGCATGTGTGTTAAATTGAATTTATTAAATTGTGTAAATCCAACAAGAGACAAAATTTAATGTGTAATTTTGTAAAAGTATTTTTATTGTGTCACTTGACACGTGTTGATTTATGTCTTGATTTTTGAATTGTCTCTTGGAGGGAGTTGTTTTAACCATAGCTTTTTTTTAATGTGGTTCTATATTTTCCTTGGGTAGAGAATCTTTGGGGTGGTCAACTTAGGTTTGACCCGAAAATTAACTTTAGATGGGTTTAATAAGGGTTAAATGGACTTCTAGGGGTAATTTAAAGGTGTTTCCTAAAGCTCATAAGGTATACCTAAGGGTTAGGAGTAATTTTAGGCATGTGACAACTCCCATGTGACTGTTTAATCATCCCAAAAAGTGAGTTTTCTAAGATGTGCGAAAATTGAATTTAGAAGGCATCATCTAGGTTAGTTAACTTTCCTTTTTGATGAAAGACCCCTTTTGATCCTTTTCTGACTTTTCTTTTTTCAATTTTAGAAACCTATGAGAACTCTCACTGAGGTCTTCTTAGGCAAGATTGAGAGATTTTGCGGGTAATCACCCACTCTCTATTTTTGGAGACAAGACAATTTTGAAAGGGAAGGAATTGGTATAGGAATTGGGCTGCTCATCCTCAACTAATCTAGGATGCCTTTGGGCAGTTTGAAGGTTGGTTTAACTTCTCTTTGTATTGTTTTCATGTTGCCTGTTATGTTGAAAAGATTTGCTTGTAAGAAAAGCTAGTTCTTGCATTTTTCTTTTGTGAAAATTATTACGCGTTATGTCTTTTATTTCTTGTATGCATTCTGTGTTTTGGGAGTAACCAAGACCTCCTACTCTTGGGAGAGAGGGTGGTCTTGTGGGTGGTAGAAATTTGATAGCCCTCGAGTGAGAGGCTCTCGTTGTGAGAGTGATCTCAAGGGATATTTATGCGACCCTTGCTGCATGGCTTGTTTATGCATTTGGGGGTCATAAGGAGGGAAATAAGGCATGAATGCCTTGGGGGGCATAAGGATGTGGAGTTATTATACTTATAATAAATCTTTGTTTGCCATGAGGTAACTTTGTATTTTGCCATACTTGCAGTCTCCTCAGGGTACTTGGTCCACTACCACCCTTGAAAAGACATCACATTGTGTGATCCAGTGTAGCCTTGGTTGGGAATATATTTGTGATTTTTTTCCCTTGTTTGTTGTGTTTGCATGTGTGTAACCTGTCTGGGGCTTGGTTCTCCAAGCTCGGAGGTGGCTACTAGTTAGCCTAGGCTGGGAGGTGAGCACTCTATGGGCATAGCCTATGATTTTATTTGTAGGTTGTTGAAAGAAAAGAAACGGACAAGTAGAAGTTGTTGGACTTATGTGTTGTAGGAAAAGAGTCAGAAATAGAATAGTTTATATTTTAAAGTTGCAGCAGAGTGAATGGAAAACTATATGTTGTAGATACTTTGAAAAGAAAATGTATTTATTTTAATTAAAGGTCATCATTTAATAAAAATGAGAGATTCCATTTGTATTGATGGCTATAATGTATTTTAAATGTACTCTAAAGAAATGTATTATTTTTGTTAAGTATTATTTTGTTGCAAAAGAAATATGTTTATCTTGGATTAAGTTCCCTACAGTTACTGAAATTATATTGTAGTATGCATGTCAGTTTTGAAAATGAAAATTTATTTTGCATGTTAATTCTGAAAATAAATGTTCAGTCTATTTCCTTATTGCATATCTCTAAGGTTAAATTCTAACGAATCTAGATAAATAAAGTTGTTTAGAATTATTAAATTTTGTCACATGCTTATTTGCAAAAAAATAAAATTTGGAGTTAAATAGCCTATTTGATTTAAATAATTTCATATTTCTATAGTTGCTGTTTAATTTTATTGGAAACTGCTATTTTATTTATTCGCAGAAAAAAAATAAAAAAAATATCATGTCTATCTTTAAGGTTTATTTTAAATTTTTTCTAGATTTATATAGTTGCTCTTTAAACTTATTTACTTCTGTCAATTCTAATTAATTGCAGAAAATAAATCTAAGGATTAAGTAAACTATCTGATTTTATTTTTAGTTGCATGACATTTAAAATAAAAAGAAATATATACATTGATTTAAATTCTGATTTCTGTCATTAATCTAAGGTTAAATAAATTATTTCAGATTATAGCAACTTGGGATTTAAAACAAAAAAATAATAATAATAATATATGGTTGCTTAAAAGGAAATTTAGCCTTAAATCTAATGAGTATCCAGAATATATGTATACAAATAAATATAAATATTTATATTCAAAATATATGTACATAAATAAATAAATAAATATATATATATATAAATATATATATATATATATATATAAATATATATATATATATTTATATTTATATTAAAATATATTTTCATATATATATATATTTAATTATATTTTCATTTTATAAAAAAACAAAAAGAAATTTCAAGCAATTTTTTTTAAAAAAAATACTTTTATAAACCCTTGGGAAGGGCTCGTGCCCCCCCCCTCGCACAGTGGGTGGTGAACCCCAGCGGCAGCCGTAGTTGCCACTATGGGCCGCAACCCACAGCAGGAGGCTTCGGCCCCCACTGTGGGTGGCGCCCCACAGTGACAGTGCTGCGGGCCGCACTGCACAGCGACGGCGCTGCCGGGCTGCGGGTCGCGCCCCACAACGGCGACCTAGGTTGCCTCTATGGGCCGCGACCCGTAGGCTTGGCAGTGGCCGCCCCTGTGGGGAGCCCCCTCCATGGCCACCGCTCCTCCCTCTTCCAACACTTCGGCCGCTCGCCTCTGCCATTGTTGTTCACTCGGCCCTGCACAAGAAATAAATTCGAAACCCTAACCCACTTTGGGTTAGGGTATTCGAAATGTAAAAGTAGAAATAAAGAATAAAAAAAAAAAGGGGAGTTAGGGTTTGCATGGATAACTTTTAATAAAGTGAAAACATATATATATATATAGAGTTAAGAATATGAATTGGACAAATTGTGGAAATATATATATATATATATATATATATATATATATATATATATATATATATATATATATATAATTCCACAATTTGTCCAATTCATATATATATATATATATAATTCCACAATTTGTCCAATTCATATATATATATATATATGGTTAAGAATACGAATTGGACAAATTGTAGAATTATTTATTTTACTAGGTGTTTACATTTTATATATGTTTTTATAAACATATGGATTTATTAAAAAAAATAATATGTTTAAATTTAAAATACTTATGAAGTTTAATCTTTTAGAATTTTTATAGCAGATTGGGCAAGTTATTTTGGCTATGAGGAATTATTTTTAGTCAATATAAATATAGGTTTCGGATGAGATTAAACTTGTCATGCCCAAACTTTTGGGTACTAACGAGATAATTTTTTTTTTTAAATTTCACAACTTAAAACATTAAATTAGCAAATATAAAATGCACTAATAAGTTTTGTCTTAACTACGTGGGAGTAACTTTAACCACTAACACAAGTAGACACCAATAAATTTAATTAATGCAGAATATTAATTCTCCAAAGAAATTATTATTGTCTCAACGATTTTAATCACTAAATTAACTTAATTAAAAATCTCTAAAACATTTGGCGAAGGTATTATTAATTTTCAATAATCAATAAATGTTTTTAGGAACTAATGAAATTAGTCCTAGCACTTGGATTCATTAATGTCTATTTTCATTTTTAATCATTTATTAAAAAACATGCTTAAAATAAATCCACTAAGGGATCTTTTAAATTTTCATACTGAATATTTTTTTTTTCCTATAAAGTTTCATCTCGTAAACCTATATCTAGGTGGCTAAAATTAACCCCTATAGTTAAATGAATTACAACAGAAAATAAATTTCCTAAGAGATTAACTTCATGAGTATTTTAATTTAAAACATCCTTTTTAATTATACTCATAAGTTTATTAAAACATTATAATCACCTAATTAAATATCTTTACTCCAATTTGACCCATCCTTTCATAATTTAAATCTTATGTATAAAAATATACATATATTATATGTTTATGTACACACACACACATATATATATATATAAACATAAATATGCTATCACATAGTGAAAACCCTAAATTTATTAATATAAAACCAAACCCTTTTATATTAACTTTTTTCATTCTTTATTACTTGTACATATTACCCTAGCCCTAACCGGCTAGGGTTTTATTTATTTTTGACTTTAGATTTTGCAGGGCCGAAGGACTTTTTGAGCGGCAGCCATGGCAGGGCACAAGAAGGAGGGGAGGGAGAGGTGGCAGCACCAGGTGGTGTTTTCGGGGGCGCTTCCACAGTGGCGGCGACCATTATGGTCGCCCACAGTGGTGCCAGCCAATGCCGAGCCAGTGTGCTAATCCACAGTGTTCGGCCTCGCTGACCACTGTGTTAAGCACAGTGGTTCGGCCCCAATCCTAGCAAAAAGTTTTAATTAATATATATATATATATATATATATATATATATATATATATATATATATATATATATATATATATTTATAAAATATTATATATATATATATATTTTTATAAAGTATTATATATATATATATATTTGTTTATATATAATTATATATTCATATATATATTTATATATAATTATATATTCATATATATTCTTATATATAAATATATTGAATAAACAAATGTATTTTAAATATAAGTATATATTTATATACATCTGATGCATAAGGAAAAAAAATAACATTACTATGCATTTAATTTATATTTTTTTTTTCTGAACTTTTAAAACAGACTGTTAAAAAAATTCTAATTTAAACCCATGTATATTTTGTTTTTTAAAACCAAAATACCTTGTTGCTAAATCATAGATGGACTATGTTAACCTTAGATTTATTTTTTGCATAAGGTAAATGAAAGAATTAAATAATTTTATACTGCAACTATAAAAATATTTTTTTATTTAAACTACTTAGACTATCTAACTTAGATTTAATTTCTGCAAATAAATGAAAGGAATAATTTATTTCTAGCTTTCTATCATTCATGCCTTTCTAATACTTTCTTTTCCGATGTTTCAAATGCACAAGGAAATAAATGAACCCTTTATTTACAAAACAACATGTGTAATGCCCCGCCAGGAAACCCCGAAGGGATAAGCCAAATATAAGAATAGAGTGCAATTTTTTTTAAAAAAAAAAGTTACAACACATAAGAAGCAACAAGATATCAAAGATTCAGATAACATAGCGGAAGACATCAACTAACTCCTAAAGAGTTTCCCAACGAGATTACTTAAATTTCACAATTCCCTTAACTCACACAATTAATCCAAAAGCTGAATATCTTAATAACGAGATAATTCATAATCAGGATAATTCCTTTCAAAAGAGGGAAATATAAATCACAAGCGAAGATTCATCATTAAGATCCATTCATAATCTTCATTCAAGCTTTTCATTTAAAATTACAAACCATACATCTAACATTCTAATACACTAGGATTTCATCATAACATAAGAGATCTTTCCAAGCATATTTAAATTCCTTAACAACAACTGAGTATAATTCATTACTCTAAATTACCTTCTTTCATATTCCAACTTATTGCATTTCAAAAGACGATTACAAACATGCATCTACTATAAATCTCATCTAAACCACTTACGCATTCGATCAACATGGCATTCAAGAAAGAACTGAATATAAGCATTTATAGTTAATTCCATTTATCCACTTAACCATTCTAACATAAGTTAATCATACATGATAAAGATGAATAAAGGAAACATAAGAGAATACATCACATGACACCATAATGATCTCGGAGTTCACCCCTAAAGGGCTACATCTCCGGGTCTGCTCAACTGCAAGACCCCCTCTGATAAATAATAAAGTTAAGAATACAAGAGGTTACTCTATACAATCCAGCCATCAAGGCGATACATAAACAATATACAAGCGACCGCACCGGTCGATTAATACATAAACGATCCTTAAAAAGAACAGGATCCAGCTGAACATAATCAAAGCTAAAACAAGAGTCCAGGAGAGCATCCATAAAACTGAGCCATTCACCACCCAAGGTCTAACATGAAACCGACACTCACAAGGGTAGATACAAAAGGACGACCCACAAAGGTACTCCTAACAGGACAAAACAACAACACGCTAGCGAACGTAGGGACAAGTGTCATCACACAACCTGGTATGGTTACCATGGCAAGTCTTCATAGGTTCCGGCCCCATACACTGGGTTACCCTGGCAACCTAATCCGAGCTTCCGGCCCATCCAAGCCTCATGTGGACCCACACATCCTCTCGTGAAGACAAGGATGATGGTTTGCCATTTCAGGCCTTCTCACAGCATGTCGAATCTATGATAGCACTCGTCCCATGTGTGAGGCACATTTATCTTACTTAGAGATTACATTCTAATCTACTATTAAGTTATCACTTATTAGACTCACTTTTGACGGGTTACCCAGCAGCCACTTTGGGCGCGGCCCCCAATCGAAAGCCACTTTCCCATACGACACTAGACTATACTCGGACGAACTCAAAACCAAGGAATACACATGGTCAGACGAACGGAGTTCAAGAAGAGAGAAACAATCATCAGGTCAAACACGACTCAAAGGTGAACACTTACTGACGGTACTCTAACTAGAGCCCTGACCAACAATGGTCAACCACAATCATCATTCGACTCACACAGAAGGAGGATATGATCAAAACGACACTACCACAATACAACCGTCAACTCGGAATCGAGGACTGAAACAGGTACCCCAAATCAATCCATTCGACAGGGTCCTATCAAACAAAGCACTCTTGACATTTCATAATTTAAGGTGAATACAGAAATTAAACTCGCAAGGCAATAATCAGAAAAGACAATATTTCCTCAAATTGATTTAATCATTACAAGACGATCAAGTTTTCTACAAGATCTAAATCAGCTTACAGTTATCTACCTCAACTAGGGATAAGTTATTCTTGGTTTTCTAACACTTGAAGGTTCAAAGCATCGAACAGACATATTAAGTCATAAAGAGTTTTTAAACCAATTCATATTAATAAATCTCAGACAACCATTAATCAACTAGAATAAGATATTTAATCTCCAATCCAAAACGTCATTAACATACTGGTCTAAAACCGACCTCTACAATTTCGTATTTCAACGATCTTCCAATAACATATTATTCTCTATTATTTTTAAACAATACTACCTCAATTAGCCAAGTGCTCTAATTAGCTAGAAGGTAAGATCTAGGTTTATTAATCCAAGATCAGACAAAATATAACCAACAATATTCAATTGTGAAAATCAATAGTTTTAGAACTTAATCAGAAAGAGAGCATAAGTCATGAAATGAGATTGAATAATGACTAACTTACAAACTCCATTATAGAATTAATCAACATCAAATTATCGTTTTTCATTCTTATGCTACCTTAATCAAGATTAAGAACTAATTGATACTCAACATTTAAAATAACATACATTAACATGATATTACATATCATTTGCATTTTCTTTTTTTTTTGAATGATAAAAAAAGCACATTAAAAAAAACATTTAATAAACCATTTTTAAAACCAAAAAAAAAAAATGCATTTTAAAGTTTAGAGGCTAGGGTGGGCCGTGCCCTAACCCTAGCCGTAGAGGAAGCACGTGGGCGGCGCCCACGGTGGTGCCCGCAGGTGCCGCGGCGCCCTGCGGCCCCTACGGCCACCGCCGTGAGCCGCAGCCGCTGTGGTATGCAAGCGAAGGCAAGGGGCGAGCGGGGTAGGAAGTGGGGGGACGAGCGAGGGAGGGGAGGGGAGCGGGTGGAGCTCCGCTCCCTACCTCCAATCCCCAAATCACAGTCCGAAACAATAAACAAATACGCCCAGATTCGGTAACAAGCGTTTGAAACTTTCTTCGAACACACAGTTCGGCATTTATATATTATTTTGCTAATTAAAACACACAGTCCGAACTAATATAAAAAAAAAATGCCCAATACTTTAATTTGATAATAAATTTTGAATGAAAATGCACGGCTCAAATAATAAGTTCGTTTAAAACGAACTGTGCTTAACACAGCGCTAAAAACATATAAAACCCAGTTCGAAATCTCTCCCATTTTTTTTGAAACAACCACAAGATTTGTTGATAAATTTCAGTTTAATATAAAATCCGTTTTCAATGAAATTCGTTCTGGGTTTCCTAAATTTCTTTGATGGTATTCATTTCCTCCATACACAATGGGATTCAAACCACCCAAAAGGAAACATTGAGGGATAACCAAAATCTCAAAACCAAAGTTTCCAGCCAATTCAAAATGGACAATCACGTTGATTTTTCAATAACAAATTCAGAATCCTACCTTAAAACGCAATCCTGGAATGGCTGAAGGAGAGCCCACCTGCCAGATCCAGCATCATTCCTTCCCAAAACCTCCAATTTCATTTCCAATTTTCTTTCCAACCAAAATTTCCCAAAAATGTCCATTCTCTCCAATTTCCCCAAATTTGGGTTATATGGAAGAGTTGACCCAAGAATTCCATTTTTGGAATTTAAAAATTTTATTTACAAATAATTCACAAAAGTTAATTCTTTTCAACTATAGCAACAATTTAACTTGCCTATTCCAATCAAAAATCGATTTCCTCAATTAATTGAAATTTAATCTTTCTAATTTAATAATCCAACAGAATACTATCAATCTATCGCGATAAAATACAAAGCTTTCCTTTTCAACAGCATATATAAAATGCATTAAATATTCAAGATCAGTCATTAAATCGAATTCACTCCCAATATAAAATAAGCAATCCAATAACAACGGAAATTGCATAACGGAAACCAGATTAATTTAATCCATTAATCATCAATGCACAAACTCATATATTTAATCAGATAATTACTAAGGACTAATTAATCAAATTAACCAAACACACCAAGCACGCAAAACGAGAAGGTCAACCAAACAGACGACTTGCAAACCCAAACAAAAAGGGATTACCGACGACGACTGGCGATGCTCACTGGAGCACGACGAAGGTCAACTAGGGTCTTACGACCACCTAATCCAACTCTAAGGATTAAAAAGGTACACTCAAACCTGCACATCCAGGTGAAGCCGAACCTCGCACTCATGTGGCGTTGTACCTGAAATTTCCTACAACCAAGATCACACATGCATACATATATAAAATTGAATGAAAGCGTTAGCTCGATGTTAATACCATGATATAGGTACACTAAACAACTTGCATACAACTAGTGAGAAAACCACATCAATAGCTATGCGTAAAATCAATCATCTGACTATAACATAATATTACGATAAACTAATCAAGATTAAACCAAGGTTAGAGATCGATTACGGTAGGGGTACTACAACATGCATGCAACAAATATTATTTTAGTAAGTATAGGAGTTTAATCCAAGATAATCCTTTCATTTTGCAACACAATAGTAGTTAATAACAAAACAATTTATCTCCTCAAATTATATTTAAAGTACATTCTAGGCAACCTTACAAATGGATCTCTTATTTCTAATAAACAAGACTTTAAATAATAATGGATACATTTTCTTTTCAAATAAATTACAATATATAGTTTCCCTTTTTCATTGTTGCAACTTAAAATATAAACTATTCCATTTCCCAATCTTTTTCTGCAAACACACAAATCCTGCAACTTCTATTGGTTCTTTTCTTTTCTTCCAACAACCTGCAAATGAATCAAAAGCTATGACCATGGAGTGCTCACCTCCCAGCCTAGGCTAACTAGTAGCCACCCCCGAGCTTGGAGAACCAAGCCCTAGATAGGATTACACACATGCAAACACAGTAAATCTAAGGAAAACAATCACAAACATATTCCCATCCTAGGGCTACACTGCACCACAAAATGTGATGTCCATACATGGGTGGTAGTGGACCAAATACCCTGAGGAGACTGCAAGTATGGTAAAACTCAAGGCCACCTCATGGCAATCAATGATAAATCATAAGTATAACAACCCCACAACCTTATGCCCCCCAAGGCATTCATGCCTTATTTCCCTCCTTATGACCCCCAAATGCATAAAAAAGCCATGCAGCAAGGGTTACATAGGAATCCCTTGAGATCACTCAGAGCCTCTCACTCAAGGGCTGTCAAACTTCTACCACCCACAAGACCATCCTCTCTCCCAAGAGTAGGAGGTCTTGGTTACTCCCAAACACAAAAAATACACAAGAGTAAAATGTAGAACACAAAATAAATTTTTATAAAGGAAAAAATACAAGCAACAAGCCTTCTCACACATGCAAGTCTTTTCAACATAACATACAATATAAAAACATAACAAGAGAATTTAACCAACCTTCAACTGCCCAAAGGTATGCTAGTTTTGTTGAGGATGAGAAGCCCCATTCCACAATTCCTTTGTTCTCTATCCTTGGCCAAATTCTTAAAAACCAAATCTATCTATCCTTTCAAAATTTCTTGTCTCCAAAGATGGAGAGTGGGTGATTACCCATAAAATCTCTCATTCTTTCCTAAAAAGGCCTCAATGAGAGTTCTCATAGGTTTCTAAAATTGAAAATGGAAAAGTCAGAAAAAGATCCAAAAGGATCTCTCGTCAAAAAGGAAAGTTAACAACTTAGGTGATGCCTTCTAATTTTCAATTTTCGCTCAACTTAGGAAATCCACTTTTTAGGGTGTCTAAATGGTCACATGGGAGTTGAAACATGCTTAAAATTACTCCTAACCCTTAGGTATACCTTGTGGGTTTTAGGAAACACTCTTAAACTACCCCTAGGTGTCCATTTAACCCGTTTAAACCCCTATGAAGTTAATTTTCGGGTCAAACTTAAGTTGACCACCCCAAAGATTCTCTTCACAAGGCAATTGTGGAATCATATTAAATTAATTGAAAAAGCTATGGTTAAACAACTCCATCCTAGAGACAATTTAAAAAAAATCAAAACATAAATCAACACGTGTCAAGTGACACAATAAAAATACTTTTACAAAATTATACATGAAATCTTGTCTCTTGTTGGATTTTCTCAAATAAATAAGTTGAATCTAACACACATGCAACATCCACTTTTACAAATAAAATACTATACAAATGGGGTGTTGTCTCTCCAAATAGACAAACCTTGGTTTTACGAACGTACATAGGTCTAGGTTTGGTTCTCCATAATATTTCCATGGTGACATGGATAATTTTCTTGCGCATCTCAAATAACCTCATATAATATAAAACACATGAATAAGAATACACATCAAACACTCTACAAACAATATACACTTAAACAAATCAATACACTTTATATCCAAACAAATCCACATAAGCAATTATCATATTCTCATAATTTTGATCCACACATAAAACATGCATTCTATTTCTATCATCATAGTAAAGTCCTGCAAATCCAATAACAACATATATCATCTCAAATTCATCCTATTCTAAAATCATGTAGAGTTCTATATCATAAAGCATATAAATGAAACATCAACATATAGCAATGTTATCCAAATCATGGAATCATATAAGTTCTAAATCCATAATGGATAAAAATAAAGCATCCATAATAGTCTCAACATAAAAATCACTAAAATGCTAGACTGAGTCGGGGTAGGGCCTCACAAAACTTTATAGGAAAATATTCATTATGAATTTAATTGGCCCTTTAGTCGATTTAGTTTAAACACTTTGTAATTATTGTTAAAATAAAATATAGACATTTATAAACTAAGTGCTAGGACTAATTTAATTAGTTCCTAAAAATAATTAATGGTTACTGGAGATAAATTTTATCTATGTCAATTAATTGACTAAATTAATTTATTGATAAAAAAATCGATGAGATAATAAATATTTCTTTTAGTGTTCTGCATTTGATTTAAATTAATATCACCTACTTGAGTTAGTGGTTAGGATTAACTCACATATAGTTGAGACAAACTTGCTAGTGCGTTACATGTTAGCAAATTTAATGTTTTAAGTTGTGATTTATTAAAAAAAAAATTATCCCGTTCGTGCCCAAAAGTTTGGGCATGACAATGCACATGCATATCTCACCCCTTAGTTTAGGATTTAAAATTGACATGACTCTTCCATATGAATAGAATAAATCGCACGTTGTGATATGTATAAGGGAAAAATAACTTTTTTGTGTCTTGAGTGTACCTATTGCTGCATTAAGTACCTTTCCACCCGCCTTCGGGGTCTTGGGAGAGAGGGAAAGGTGATAACGACACCCACTTTTCTTTTTATAAGTGAGGGGTATCTTTGACTGCGATTTCATCACCCCACATAGGTGCTTCAAATTGGGATGCATTGGGGATATCATCTCTCCCAGCGTACTCTTGAGAGGGTTTTTTGAGAAGCTATATAAATATATTGGTCAGGTAGCTAGAGTGTTGAGTGAATTCAACGTATGTGGGGGTCTTACCTGCACCAATAAGATTAACTAAAGCCTTAAGTGGCTTTCTCTGAGAACCCATCATTGGATCGGGATCCCTCAAAACTTATAATAAGAACCAACTTAGTAACCCAAATCCCACGTTCATTGGTTCCGGGTGTGCGGATCATACCCCATAGATACCCTCCATGTACCTTTCATGATGAGACAAAAAATACTTGGTGATAAGATCTTTAGATTTTCAGGGTAAGAGAGACTGGCATTCTCGAGAAGTGTGTGCCGTGGAGTGGATCTAGTGCTACCAGACTCTCTATTTGTCCGTTTTGTCTCGATATTTTGTTGTGGGGGCCCCATTGAACAATTTCCACTATCTAGCCTAAGATTGTCTACTATATTTTTGTATGTACTGTTGTGTTAAACCGATATTGAGTCAGTATTTGGGCTATTATAGGCCCTACCTTGTGTAGCTCTGAATTCTCAGAGTTCATCAAAACATAGTTCATCTAGCTATACTTATCTTCAGATAGTATTCTCAGAATTGAAAAACAAAATTGTCCAACAAACAAAGTTACTTGAAACATAGTTTATCTTGAAACACCAGACAATCCAACAAAGTCCAAAATTTTACATGCTTGTGACCATAGGTTTTCTGAGAGTCCTTAGGTTTTTCATAGTCCTCATTATCATCCTCATTATAATCCTCATTTATGTCCTTACTTTGCATCAGTACTTGCATTATAGTCCTTGCACAATCCTCATTATCATCCTCATTATAGTCCTCATTTACATCCTTACTTTGCATCAGTCCTTGCATTATAGTCCTCATTTATGTCCTTATTTTGCATAAGTCCTTGTATAGTCCTCATTTACATCCTTACTTTGCATAAGTCCTTGCATAGTCTTCAACTACATCCTCATAGAGGTCCCATATACGTCGTCGTAATATTTACACAAGTCTTTGCATAGTCCTTATAAAGTTCTCATTTGTATCCCATTAGCATCCTCATAATATTTGCATATACTCCTTGCACAATCGTCATAATCTTCACATGACTCCTTGCATAGTCGTCATAATCTTCACATATAGTCCTTGCACAATCGTCATAATCTTCACATAACTCCTTGCATAGTCATGATAATCTTTGCATATAATCCTTGCACAATCATCATAATCTTCACATAACTCCTTGCATAGTAGTCATAATCTTTATATAATTCCTTACACAGTCGTCATAATCCATGCTTTAGTCCTTGCATAGTCTTCATCCTCATAAGACATAGGGTCAAACCATTATCTCCATTTTGTATTATCTTTAAAATTAGGTTGTTCCCTAGTCCAAGTCCAAAGTTGTATTGTCATTATTTAGGATTTCATCTTGGCATTCCTTGATCAAATTTGTCAAAAACACAAGTTAGATTTTCAGTCTTTAGGATTTCATCTTGTCATTCCTTAATCCATTTTGTCAAAAACAACAAATACATAGGTTTCATTTGTCATCCTTAGTTGCATTTGTCCATTTTAAAAATTCTCAAAATCCAAAAAAATAGGGTTGCACTGTCATCCTTTAGTTGTATTGCATTTCATCCCTAAACTTAAAAAATCCAAAAAAAATGGCATATAGTGCAATGGTTGAAACAAGCTCCCAAAATTCTAGGAGACAAAATTTCCCTTATCAAACTTCC
This sequence comes from Cryptomeria japonica, assembly GCF_030272615.1. Lineage (NCBI taxonomy): Eukaryota > Viridiplantae > Streptophyta > Pinopsida > Cupressales > Cupressaceae > Cryptomeria > Cryptomeria japonica. The sequence continues at coordinate 251,937,320 of NC_081410.1, read as the reverse complement.
AACTTTTGTGGGACCATGTCATTGAAACCAAGCAATCAATCATCTCAATCCAACATATACATGTCTCAAAACGTGTATCAGACTTATCAGGAAAAAAACAAACGTCATACCTATTTCTCCATCACTTGAAGAGAAACTAGATCGAGAAATAGAGATCTTGGAATAAAATGTTAAAATAAGTGAAGAGAGTAGATCCTAGATGTTCAAACTATTTCAAAACTTTGGACGTCCTAGTATAAACTTAGAGCTAGTTGATGTGCGATCTCTTATTATGCAATCAGACATACCAGCTATTTTGACACAAATAAACATGAGAAACCAATATCAATAGAAAACACATCCAACAATGCAAGTCCATAAACTAGTACAACAAATGCCACAACTCTCAGCACAGCAAATTGTGCAAACTAGCCAACCACTACCAAGGTCACACACAATTACACAATTAATTTTTCCTCCAGTCACATCACATGTCTGTGATTATCCTCGTATGTCTTCAGATACACCACCAAGGGTGTCCCAAATGAATGCAAGTGTATCTACAAACATGTCACCCTTTGGACATCAATTCAACATAGTGAATGTGTCATCTATCATGCAACAAGGTCATCTGCTTATGTCTACCAATGATTGTTCCCATTAAGACTTTGCACTTCAAGTAGCTTCCATATCTTCCACCATTTCCTCATATCCTGAAGTCACACAAGAGCAGTCCACACCATCTCTATCCAATAACACAACCTCCCAAGGGCTATCCACAATAGGTTTCCAAGATAATACAATTCATGATGCTAGTCCCTTCCATTCTTCAGAAATTCAAGACGCAATCACACCATATACTGTTAGGGTTTCAAGCAGATTCGAAGCAAATATGAACTAACAATTATATGCAGATTTAAATACAAAAGATAAAGAAATAAAATAAGACACAAATAACACAGAGATTTAACGTGGTTCACCCATAATGGGTTACGTCCACCATACACAGCCGTCCAATCTTTCTTATTATCCAACAAAAATAGTACATCAACCTTACAATGCCTTAAGCATCCCAGCTGCTTATAACATGCGTTTTTAGGGCAACAAACAAAGTCGGTTTTTTTAGGGTTTTATAACAATGTCGGTTTTCATTAACGAAAAATGGCAAAAAAAATTTTCTCGGGGGCTGCCGCCCGCGAACCCCTGCCCAGGGCCCAGCCTGGATCCCGGCGAGGATATGTGCTGAGTGTATAGTACTTTGCTAATCAAATCGCCACATTTCAACAATCTCCCACTTGGAGATTGATCAGGCTCCACATCGAACAATCTCCCACTTGGAGACTGATACTACACGACACCACTGTACATGCAACATCCGCTGGATAAAACACTAGGACTTGACTGGTATAAATTCCACAATTATCAATCAAGAAGACCAACAGAAACTGATGAAGAAATCAGCTTCTCCTATGGAACTACCTTTGTGAACATATCGACAGGATTCTCACTTGTGTGAATCTTCTCAAGCCGTAACTGACCCTCCTCCAAAACAGTCTGGATGAAGTGGTACCTGAGCTGAATGTGCTTTGTCCTTGAATGAAAAGAAGAGTTCTTTGCAAGATGAATGGCACTCTAGTTATCAGTATACAATGAGCTATCCTCTTGTGTCTGACCTAATTCCTTTAGAAAACATTGCAACCAAATCATCTCCTTGCTGGCTTCTGTAGCAGCAACATACTCAGCTTTAGTGGTTGAAAGTGCAATAACCTTTTGTAGCCTAGAAATCCAACTGACTGTAGTTCCCCCTATAGTAAAAACATACCCTGTAGTACTCCTCCATGAATCAATATCACCCGCCAGATCAGAGTCAACAAATCCACTCAGAGTAGCATTAGATCCTTTGAAACATAATGCCTTCGTAGTAGTTCCTTTCAAATACCGAAGAATCCATTTCACAGCATTCCAATGTTCCATACCCGGATTACTCATAAACCTACTCACAACTCCCACTGCATGTGCAATATCTAGCCTTGTGCATACCATTGCATACATCAGACTGCCAACAGCTGATGAATACGGGATGTTAGACATTTTATTAACCTCTTCCTGTGCCTTTGGGCACATCTCCTTAGTCAATTTGAAATGACTAGACAAAGGTGTACTAACTACTTTTGCATCCTGCATGTTAAATCTTTTCAACACTTTCTTTATATACTCACTTTGGGACAAATTCAAAGTTCTATTTTTCCTGTCCCATGTAATCCTCATACCGAGAATTTGCTTAGCTGCACCCAAATCCTTCATAGCAAATGACTTGGCTAATTTCTGTTTAAGATCATTTATATGTTGCGTGTTAGACCCAACAACAAGCATGCCATCAACATAAAGCAACATGATAATATAACAGCCATTATCAAATCTCTTAAAATATACATAATGATCAGAATGACATCTATGATAACCGTGTTTAGCCATGAAACTATCAAATTTTAAATACCATTGTCGGGGTGCTTGCTTTAGGCCATACAAACTTTTCTTCAACCTGCACACCAAGTTCTCCTTACCTTTGACCTCATATCCCTGTGGTTGCAACATGTAAATTTCCTCCACCAAATCTCCATGGAGAAAAGCTATTTTGACATCTAATTGTTCAAGATGTAAATCATCTACAACCACAAGACTAAGTACAGTTCTAATTGAAGTCATTTTTACAACTAGAGAAAATATTTCATCATAATTTATACCCTTTTTCTGTGCAAAACCTTTTACCACAAGTCTGGCCTTATATCTTTTCTGACCTCCTTCCTCCTCCTTTAGCCGATAAACCCATTTGTTAGGCAAGGCTCTTTTTTCTGTAGGTAAATGGACTAAGTCTCAAGTGTTATTTTTCATCAAGGAGTCCATCTCCTCTTTCATGCCTAGCTCCCACTATTGTTTGGCATCCACCTGCATTGCTTCTTCATATTCTTCTGGTTCACCATAATCCGTTAATAAAATAGAATACAAAGAAGGAGAAAATCTTTCAGGGGGTCTACTTGTCCTCGTAGGATGTCTAACACTTGCAGAAGTTTGTGAGACAATCTGTTGTTGCTGAGCATCAGGTACCTGTGGCATTTCATTTTCAGGAATCTCATCCAACACCACATATTCTTGTTTGTCCTGTTCATGTTTCTTTTTCTACATCTATTCTTTATACATAACCTTCTCATTGAATATAACATCTCTACTTCTAATTATTTTCTTATTTTTAAAATCCCATAACCGATAGCCATATTCATCTATCCCATATCCAGTGAAGGTACATTTCTGAGATTTAGCATCAAGCTTGGTTCTATTTTCTTTAGCAACATGGACAAAAGCTTCGCAACCAAAAGTTTTTAGAAAATAATAATTTACCTTTTTACCAAAAGGTTGAAGGTCCTCTATTTATCAAATAGACAGCAGTATGTACAACATCTAGCCAAAAATGTAAGGGAAATCCAGCATGCAATCTCATGCTCCTCGCACGTTCCATGATGGTCCTATTCATTCTCTCTGACACACCATTTTCCCATGGAGTTCCTAGAACTATCTTCTTCTTTCAAATCCCATTTAAGGAATAGTAATCTTCAAATACTTTGCTGCAATACTCAGCTCCATTATCCGATTTGAGACACTTCAACTTTTTTCCTATCTCATTCTCAACCAAAGCTTTCCATTTCTTAAAAGTTTCAAAAATATCTGATTTTTGTTTTAGGAAATATACCCATGTTTTTCTGGTTGAGTCATCAATAAAAATAACATAATAACAAGAGCCACCAAGAGATGATACCTGAGCCGGTCCCCATACATCTGAATGTACAAGCTCTAACTTCTCACTCTTCTTCTCTTTCCCAACCTTGAAAAATCTGACTCTTTTCTGTTTACCATAAACACAGTTTTCACAGAACTCTAAATCAATCTTCTTTAGTCCTGGCAATAGATTTTTGGAGTGAAGGATTTTCATCCCTTTCTCACTCATGTGCCCAAGCCTATGGTGCCACATTATCGAATCTGTTCTTGCAACATTTATTGTTGTTGTCCCTGCAGTAACTTTATCTGTAGCAGCTAAGGTAGAGTAAGTGTTACCAGTACACAGATATAATGTGTCTACCTTCGCACCTTTAGCTACTACTAACGATCCTTTAGTGACCTTCCACATACTATCTGAGAAGGTAACTATGTAACCTTCACTACCTAGTTGCCCTGTAGGAATTAAATTTCTTCTTAAATTTGGAACATGTCTTACCTCCTACAGAAACCAGTCATTACCATTTTGCAACTTGATCTTTATCTTTCCTTTTCCAACAATTTGACAGGGCTCATTATCACCCAAATATACCTGTCTAAAATCACCTTGAACATAATCTAGAAAATATTTTCTATGGGGTGTAGCATGAAATGAAGCCCCAGAATCTATTACCTAGGAATCATTAACATTATCCAAACATAAGATTAAAGCAAATTGTAAAGTATTACTTGCAATATTAGCTTCCTTACTGTCATTTTCATTTTTGTCTCCTTCTTTGTTTTTCCGAGACCAATAGTCTTTCTTTAGATGACCAGGCTTTTCGTAGTACCAACAATCTTTCTTTCCTTTAGATTGAGAGCGTCCTTTCTTTGACTTCCCTCATGACTTCTCATTCCCAGGGCCTTTTCCTCTTTCCTTTGATCTTCCTCTATTCTCCACATTCAAAACACTACCCGATAAAGTTGGAGTCTCACCTGTGCTTTTCCTTCGCATTTCCTCTCTTAGGATAACACCAACAATATCATCAAATACCAAAGTATTTTTACCAGAGACAGAGTTACTTACAGCCATAACCAAGCTATTCCAGCTTTCTGGCAAAGAACATAAAATCAAGAGAGCCCTAACCTCTTCTGCAAAGGTAATTTTTACCGAAGACAATTGACTGGTAATTGTATTAAATTCATTTAAGTGCTCCGCTACAGATCCTCCCTCACTCATTTTCAAATTAAACAAACGCTTCATAAGAAATACCTTATTTGAAGCCGAGGGTTTCTCATACAGCTTAGCCAATGTTGCCATCAAATCTACAGTCATTTTTGCTTCTGTTATATTGAATGTTACAGACGACGCAAGGCACAATTGAATGGATCCTAGTGCCTTTCACTCTAAAATGTCCCACTCTTCATCTGATATTGTGGTCAGTTTCTTTGTCTTTCCTTCCAATGGCCGCCACAAATCCTTTTGATATAGGTAATCCTCCATCTGCATTTTTCATAACTGATAATTCTGGCCGTTAAACTTTTCGACCTTGAATTTGGAATCCTCCATTGCTCCCACTCAAATCTGAAAGTCCTGCCAATTTATAGAAAACCTCGCTCTGTTACCAATTGTTAGGGTTTCAAGCAGATCCGAAGCAAATATGAACTAACAATTATATGCAGATTTAAATACAAAAGATAAAGAAATAAAACAAGACACAGATAACACAAAGATTTAACGTGGTTCACCCAGAATGGGTTACGTCCACCATACATAGCTGTCCAATCTTTCTTATTATCCAACAAAAATAGTACATCAACCTTACAATGCCTTAAGCATCCCAGCCGCTTATAACATGCATTTTTAGGGCAACAAACAAAGTTGGCTTTTTTAGGGTTTTATAACAATGTCGGTTTTCATCAACGAAAAATGGCAAAAAAAAATTTCTCGAGGGCTGCCATCCCCGAACCCCCACTTTTCTCAGGGGCTACCATCCTCAAACCCCTACCCAGGGCCCGCCCCGGCCCTGAACCCCAATGAGGATACGTGCTGAGTGTACAGTACTTTGCTGATCAGTCGCCACATTTCAACATATACTCCCATTATAGTGAGTCCCATTCAAAATCCTTTCTCATCAAACCAAAGTGTTGAGTCCTTCCAAGAGTCTCCCATGCATGTCCAAACTCCTATCCCGTGTCAAGAGGATAATCCAAAGTTAGAAGAAATGAGTCTTAAAATAAATCAACATCAAGAACAAACCCTTCCATCCTACCCAATTTTTGATCAAGACCCAACCTATGAAGAATCTCATTAAGATCCCCTCATCCTTCTGTATTCTGTTCACAATGTTCCCCTTCCATCTCAAGAGAAAAGTGCCTTTCCAAGTCCCATTCAACATCCAATTCCTAAGAAAGATCATTATATCCCTTCCATTCACAATGATCCAATTCAAAATAATGAGCAAAGCACAAAATCCAATGATCCAATTCAAAATCAAGAGCAAAGAATAAACTACAATGATGCAATTCAAAATCAAGAGAAAAGCACAAACTCCAATGATCCGATTCCAAGTCAAGATCAGAGATTCCCTTCATCTCCATGTCATAATCCTCATAATCTTCCACAAGATCCCATCACTCCTTTCAAGCCTATTCATGAACCACTTAACTATCAAATGGGTTTCTCCAATTTCCTTCAAGCAGGTCTACTTATGATCCTCTTCCATGTCAAAATCAAAGTGTCACTTCTTTTAAATTCCAATATGAACATATCTATTCATCCTTCAAATCTATTTTGGGTCCTTTTATTCCAAAATCAAAGTTTTCCTCCCTTCCATCAATCTTGGGACCCTACATTCCTCCATCGCCTATCCATATGACCCCTATCTCACAATCCAGTTACCCTATCATTAATCAAGATCAACAAAGGTACACATCTTGGAGCACCTTCCAACCAACTGTCTACATCAACTCATCTAAAATACCTCCATATCATTCCTATTCATCCAAGAATCCCAATATCTCTGAAAGCAATTCAGATGCCAAGCATAAATTCCACAAGTCCAAAAATTCATATCCATCAAAAGATCAACATGTCCCATCTAAAAGACATGTAAAATCAAATAAAAATATAATCCAAAAGAGAAAAGAAATATTCAAAAGGATACAAAGGCCAATTATAAGAAAAGAAAAATAAAAAACTACGTGGGTTCCTAAATTGCTCATAGAAGCAATGTGTTCTAAAGAACCAGAAGAAAAAGAAAAATTAAAATCAATGCGGATTCCCATAAAAGCATTACAATCCAAAGTGTTTGCATTCTACACTCTAATGAGAAATGATGGTGTTGTCATTGATGGCAACCTTTTGGCAACCACCTGGCATTCATTTGGTAAAGCCACCAGCACTGGCAAACACTTCACCGACAGTGACTACAATGCATACCGACACTCCAGCCGACAGGGAATAAACTTTTGTTTATTGTATTTAATGTACTTATCTTTAGTAAATCCGACATGGCATATTGTAAAGACTCATATATATGTATGAGATCTTATAGGTCATTTTGTGTAAGAAGTATGGTAGAAGGATAGTATGAATGAATGATATTTTTGTATAAGGAGATATAAGTTGACAACGAAGGTTTTGGTTATAGAATGAGCTTAAACCGATACTGAACCTGGCATAGTTAATGCTGATTTGAAGTAGTACATTGCATTGGATTTTGATAATCCACTTTTGTAGTCAGTGAGACTCTAATTGAGCAGTGAGCTCTAGGCAGTTGGATTTCCTGCATGTGCAGGCCCCTCATTGTAAGTAATATTTATTCATTGGACAGTGAGTGAATATTATGGCTCACAAATCCCACCGAGGTTTTTCCCACATCAGGTTTCCTTGTTAAACACCTTGTATTATGGTGTGTTTTCTATGTTGTCTTTATTGTTCCTGTTTACTACATTAATTCTTATTTGTCGATACACTGTTTTGGAATACAAAATACTTAATAAACTTAAATATTCTATTAACCAGTTAGATACTGATTCACCCCCCCTCTCAGTATCTTTGGGACTATCATTAATCCTAACAATTGGTATCACAGCCTGGTCTTGTATTTTCAAAAGCCTAACAACTTGAGGAAGATTCTAACACCGACATAGATGGAGAACTTAAGAAAGCAATTGGAAGGAGCTCTTGTAAACTATGATTTAGAGAAGTTGAAGAATATCAAACTTGAAGATGATCTAAGGACTACATAGGAATTCATTCAAGGACTTCAAGAGAATATTACTATTGCTAGAAATAATAGAAAAGAACTTCATGAGAAGATGCAGAGTGATAATGATGAAAAGGAAACTCTTAATGAACTTGTGAACAAGATGAGACAAGAAAACAATACTATGAGGAATGAAATGCAAGATATGACTACAAGATTTTGTAAAGACATTGAAGACAGGAAGAAGAATGAAGATGACTTGACTAGGAGACTCAATGATGCTGGAAATGAAAATCTAAGACTTAGTCATGAAAATGATATGTTAAAGACAGATCTGATTCACATGCAACATGATAAAACTGAACTTATGAGACAAATGTGAATTCTGGAAAATGAGTTGGCTACTGCAAATCAACACAAAGAGAAATTCAAGGAAATCTCAGAGGAACTTGATGATATGCTGAAAAGTCAGAACCCAATGGAGATACAAATGGACTTGGATTTGAAGTTGGAGAAAGTTCTGGTACTGCAAATAATCATGATCACAGTAAACTGGTAAGACAACCTAATTCTTACAAATTTAATGGGAAATTCTTTAACTGTAACAAGTATGGTCATAGAGAAAATCAGTGTAGATCTAGAAACAATTAGAACATTAATGCACCCACCGGTCAATGTTCCAAATGCAACAAAGTTGGTCATATTTCAAAAAACTGCAGAATGAATGTAAGATGTTATGCTTGTGGAAGATTTGGGCACTTATCTAATCAATGCAAAATACAAAATGGCATAGGATATGGAAAAGCTATTCAGAAGAATAATGTGACTTGTTATGCTTGTAACAAAATTGGACATATTGAAATTTTTTGTAGAAGCAAGACTTCACCGACAAATAATCAAGGACCTAGTTTGAAAGGCAAAGAAAAGGTTGATGAGGTAAAGCAAGAATTTTCAAAACAATGGATTAGAAAGACATATTAGAATGTTGATGAGACTATTCCTTCACCGGTAGAATAGAGTATTACTCCACTGGTAGGAGATTCTTCATCCCACTGAGAAGTAACCCTTTGGGGGTATTGCAGAAAATTGAATATCATGCAGTTTACCCTCAGTCAATGGTGAGAAGATAGATTTCTTCTTTACCAGTAGATGTGTTAAGTTTTCACTTAACCAACGAGCATTTAATGTGGTTGTTGAAAGAAATTTCATTATAAATTATCAGTTTTCCTTCATTTTTTATTCACCGAGCATTCAAATTAGCAGAGAGTGCAAAATCTGAGCAAAGGCATTCAAGGCAAAGGTGTGAAGCGATTTGTTTCAAGCATTCAGATATTATCAGTCAATTTAAAGTATTTTTCAAATGGCTTCCTCTTCTGCTCCCAAATTTATTGCAAACCCTACTGTTGTGGAAAATATAAAACGCCCTAGGCTCGTATTCAAAATTATTCTTGAGATAGCTAAACAAGATGATTCCATAGGTGCATTTTCAAAGATTCCTAAAGGTGTAGCTTATGTTGAAGACCCTAGATATATTCACTACAATATTGAAGAGTTAGGTTCTCAGGAAATGTTAAAGATGTTTAGAACCGTAATTTGTGATGAAAATGACAATGTCAAACCCGAGCACAAGGTTATTGAGACTTTAGGTTTTGTGGAAATATTGAACATCCCTGAATTTTTGAAGGAAGTTGTGAGAATTGTCCTAAGCAGAGCACATGGAGAATTTCTTAGGTTAGATTCAATTTGCAAATTCACCCGACAAGCAATTAGGGCAGTAACAGGTTTACCCTCAAGTGACAACAGACCTGAGAAAACTAAGAAGGTTCCTAATAACAAAGTCATGACCTTAACTAGAGCAACATCTGATAGTAGATCTCTAAGAGTAAATGACATCAAGGACATTGATGTGAGATTCATAAGTATGATTTTAGGTTACAAGATTACACATGCAAACATACTTAATCCAATTTCTAGTCTTTGCATTAATAGTGCTTATGAAATGGTCAACAACAATGCAAAAATAGATGTGTGTGAATGGTTGAAGGATGAACTAATTAATAACTTGAAAAAGATAAAAGGTGATAAGAAAGGGACATTTTGTTTTGGCAATCTCTTAGTATGCTTAATGTTGTATTTCACAAAGGAAATCCCTAGTATTGGACATAAAGACTTTGGATATGACATACCGATAGGCAAACAATTGCAAGAAGCTTTCACTGGCATGGGTACTACTAAGGAAAACAATATAACTAAATATTTCAAAGCTTTCCAAACCAAAATGAAAACAAGAGAAAGACTACTGTAATACCCTAAAAATGGTCATCTAAACCATGGACCCCTAATCTCAACAACATCACCAAGGTCCTAACCAAAGGCATTAAATCAATCTTGAGCACATTATTAATCCTTTAATCATCAAATATCACATGGCAAATCAATTACTCAATATTAATTAAATATTTATTTCATTAATTGAATCATTTCCAAGAATATCATATTTAATTAATTAATAAAATTGCCATTTAATCATGCAAAAGGAATTAATTTATTACAAAAGAGGAATTAATTACAAAACAAGAGTTGAATTGAAATTAAAATAAAAGAATTGAATTGAGAGAGAAATCAAACTTGAGATATTATTTCTTTTTCTTAATTTAGAACTTGAAATCATAAAAGCAATTAAATTGAATTATTGAATTATTCTCTAAAATTGGAATTCAAAGCTTTTTAGAAAAAGAAGTTCAGTTGCATTGAAAAGACTCTTGTCTTGAATAAATAAAAGAATTATCTATTTTTATCACAAATGCATGGAATTAATTTATTATTATTTCCAATTCAACTTGGACTTCTAATTTGAATGCATTTCAATTAAACTATAATTGGAATCTATCTCAAGGTTAACTTAACCTGATTTCTCAATTATTTTCAATTGATCCTAAATTGAGCTTTTCTCTTGTTAATTCTCTATAAATTCAGTCTTTAGCTCTCATTCCAATTTACCCCAGAGATTTTTGAGAACACGCTTGAAGATTATTATCACGCTAATTTCGCTCTAGAGTCATTGAAGATTATTGTGCTTTTTAGATTATTTGCATCCATTTTATTCATCCATTATTGCTTGAATTATTCATCCATCTTGCATCCATATAGTTAATATTATATAGATTAAATCCTTCGTCTTGGTGTAGTCTAGTCACTGGTATTGCTTATAAAAATCTGAGAGCAATCTTATACTCACATCTTTTAGAAGGAAATTAGTCGCTTTGTTATGGTTTATTACTTATTGATTATTGATTACTAACCATGCATATAATGACTTAATTGAAGTGTTGTTCTTGTAGCTATAGACCACTTTTTCACACACACACACACACATCTGGCACCCACCGTGGGGCAGAAGACTACATTTTTTGGCCTCCAAGATTGGCTGCTTATTTTTTTTTGTTATTTTCCAGATTTCAGATTTTTTGATTTTTCATCTATACATCTCATACGACAATTCCCATAGGCTGAAACGACAAACTGCAGGTGTCATACGAACTGGAATCCTATTTCATACGAGTTGGGATCCTGTATCATACGAGTTTTCATACTGTCGTACGACTCTGTATTGTTTGGTAAAAAATTAAAAAAAAAGAGAGGCAAATTTTCATGATTTTTTGATTATTCTGACGATTGACCCTGACTGTTTATTTGTCTATCTCAGAATTTTTCATAGCCTAATCAGTTTTTGCAGAACACTTGTCAAAGAATATGCTTGTCACACAAAGACAATATGAGTATTGATTCGTTGTCTTTGTAGGTTGCCTAAGGAGAATCGACTAAACATCGTGTATTCTTTAAATTCATTTTTTAGGAACCTAACTTGCTATCTGGTTAAAGAACAAATCTGTATTTTGCGTTTTTAGAAGATTCTAAGAGGTAGGAGAGTATGCTCTTGTCTTTTTCTAGACAATCAGAAATCCAGACCCTTGAGGCTTTTTCTTTGTTTGAGATTTGTATATGTTTAGCAGGCCTACCCTCCCGAGGGGTTGAAAAACTCTCAAAAGCCGTTATGACCGATGTGAGGGGAATGACCTAAGTGGGAATGGCTAGATGCCAAGTACTCCAACCTGCTATAAAAAACATGATTTGATGAAAATCAAGTCAACGACAGTGCTCGGGAATAGCTCTCCTTCGTACCGTTGGGTATATTAAACATTGGTTTTCAAGGCTGGGAGATCTCTTAATTGAGTTTATACCTCGATGGGCCAAATGGATCCCTGACTAGTTCCAATTAAAATTAGAAGCTACCCGGTTCATCTTCGAAAGGGGGATAATCTTTTTGCAAGAGAGATAGTAACTCTCCCAAGATACTTGTCATTTCGTGCCCCCATTAGCGTTTGGAGTCGGATAATACGGCATTGAGAATCCATTGCATGAGACTCAATGACCGTATTCTGATTAGCTATTGGGTGTGTACCTGAGTCTACAGGCAAAGGTTTTCTTTCCTCACCAAATTCCTTAGGGTTTGCATGTTGTGATTGGAGTCACTATACATACTACTTGTTTTCTGTGTTTTCATCCCTGAAACAAAAATTGAAATACCAAAATTTGAGAAGCCAAGAAACAACTCAGTGATTTGAAACTGCCCGTGTCAGAAACTAGTCCATCCTAAGTCGAAACTATGTCCATGTCAGAAACTAGTTCATCCTAAGTTGAAACTCTGTCCATGTCAGAAACTAGTCCATCCTAAGTCAAAACTCTGTCCATATCAGAAACTAGTCCATCCTAAGTCGAAACTCTGTCCGTGTCAGAAACTAGTCCATCCTAAGTCAAAACTTTGTCTGTGTCAGAAACTAGTCCGTCCTAGATTGAAAATCTGTCCATATCAGAAACTAGTCCATCCTAAGTCAAAATTCTATATCCTGGTCCAAAATCAGTCCATCTCAGAATTGGTCATACTCAGTAATCATACTCAGGAATCAAAAAAACTTAGGATTTCTAGGCTCTGTCCTATGAACAGTCATATGAGACTGATAATTTATCGTGCTGCACCTGATCCTATGTCATATGAGTTTTCTGGTTTGTCGTCCTAGACCTGATCTTGTGTCATACGAGTCATTTTAATCTATCATCTGGTTTTGTATCCTATGTCGTATGAAACATAATTTCTCTGAGTCTTTTGTCGTCTTGCACATACCCATCTATTGTATGGTATGAGACAACAACTCATACGAAAAAAAACTTTTGTCATCCTATAGCTGCTAAATTGTCGCCTAGTTCAAAAAATCCTATCGTACGAGTCTCTAGTTTTGTTAGAACAGAACAGTCAAATTTTCCTAAAAACAGCTTACAACAAACATAATACTGGTTATCAATTTTCCTGAGCATAAATAGATCAAGACAGTGTACCTCTGCCATTTGCGTTGCACGATTTGGTGGATCATCTTTCAGCTAGTTCAATCAACTACCTATCAAATTTTAGTCACTTAGATAACGTCTTACACAGGATAGATCATTCCTGAAACCAGACTGAATCTTACACTACGCTTAGAATCAACTTAGATAAACGTCTTATACAAGATAGATCATTCCTGAAATCAGACTAAATCTCAGTTGTTTCTCCCAAACAATACATTAACCGAACAACTACCTCTGAAATTGATCTTGACCTCTGCATCACAAACAACTTTAGGTCACACTAATCCATAAAAATACCTACACAAACCAGGAGTTCTCGTAAAAAAGAAGCCAAAGGCAAAGGAATACCCTTTTCATACATCGACAATCCATTTTACGAAAAGGATCCACTCACTGACGTACCGTCGTCATCAAGTGTACAAATTTTTCATGAGCCTAAATCTCCCACTCTATATGAGATGGAACACAATGAGGGAAACAAGGACGATAATAACATTCCTGAAAATGATAATGATTCGACATCATCAAGTGAGGTTGACGAAGACACTGAACCTCCAGAAAAAGAAATCCTTGACTGTCAAAAGGACAAAGATTTTAGAAAAATGATGAAAGCTATCATGACCCCAGAGAAGGAAGACTATTTCTTAGAACTAGCAAAACAAGGTGCTAAACTTCCTATTGGATATGATGTTCAGACTCTTGTTACTAAAAAGAAAGAGTCACCTATACTCATGGTACACAAACAATTACTAGCCTTATGAATGGAGGTCACAAAACTGAAGAATAAGGACAAGTCCTCAAAACAATATTCTCTGTAAACAATATGTCTCTTTCCATTTGACAAGAATCTATACATGCCTCCATTTCCTTCATGAGTGGAGATCCCAAAATTTGATAAGTATGATGTTACCTCAGATCCCCAAGATCATGTTAGAGAGTTTTGTGCTGCCTGTATGGAGTTCATGCACAATCAAACGTACCTTATGCCCCTTTTCCCAAGGAGTTTAGGGGGTCAAGTAATGGAATGGTTCTCAAGTCTACCCAAAGGAATAAAAATGTTTGAAGAACTAATCCAACTATTCTTACAATAGTACTCATACAACATTCGACATCCTGTGACTATGATCGAGCTTTGCAATACTAAACAAAAAATAGGGGAGCCTCTTCTTACTTTCCTCCCTCTTCTTACTTTCCTCCAACACTAGAGAAAGATGTTTTCTAGGTATTCTCGACCTATTCCAAACTTTGAGAAAATGGATATATATGTCAATAACTTGGTCCTCAAACTGAAATATAGTATTCAAAAGCAAGTACACCCATCATTTAACAAAATGGTAGATAATGCCATTCGAATGGAAGATGTGCTCATAAACAAGGGGGATATCATGCCTTGAAAAGAAACACAACCAGGATCTAGCTCTAAAGAGAAGAACAAGTATTGGAAATTTGGCAAAGATAACAACAAGAATGTTGTTAATGATGGACTAGTAGACACTGTCAAAGCCAACTCAAAATCCACAATATTCAAATTGGCTAGTGGTGCACAAGCACTTAAAGCCACCGAGGCTGCAGCAGAAAATCCACCAAAGAAAACAAATGAATGGTTCAAAGAAAAGCCTTGGCTTTCCAAACCTATGCATGATTTTACTCCTCTCGAAGAATCATATGAATCTGCTTTCAAAACTCTGTTGGCAAACAACTTGATAACACTACCAGATAACTCCAAACCATATGATCCAGAAGTTAAACCAAGATGGTGGAGAGAAAATGAATACTATGACTTCCATTGGAATAAAGGTCATAACATAAACAATTACATGAAGCTAAAACATGAGATTCAAGATCTCATAGACACTAGTAAAGTTGTTGTTGGGAATCATCCAACTAATGCAGATCATAAAGCATTTAAAGACCCTTTGCCTATTTACGAACAAGATGATTCTTCAAAGACCAAAGGAGGTGCCAAGGTAAATTATACTTATGACAATTAGGACAACGTTATCAACATGATTGATCCTTCCCACTTAGAATATTGCAATGTGATTATAGTCCAAGATAAACCAAATGAATCATGATATGCAAGAGCTCTCAATCATTCTCAAAAGAAATTCACCCTCCAAGGAGCTAGTTCTTCTGACTGGGCTCAAGCAACATCAAATCCACCAGAATTGCCAAACAAACAAAAAGAATCAACCTTGGACAAATTTAAAAGGTTAACTTCATCATCATCTTCTGGATATAGTGTCGTTGAATAGTTGAAAAGGACAAATGCTCAAATCTCAATCTTTGAATTGCTAAAACTCTTTAAGGAAGATAGTCAAAATAAGGAGGTACGACATTGTGAGATTTATTCAAACCAATATGGTCCTGGCTAAAAAATGATTCAATGCATGGGGTACTCAGGTGTTGGTCCTCTAGGCAAACAAAAGGAAGGTATTACTAAACCAATTTAGCTACAAACCAAATCCACAAATGATAAGGCTAGACTGGGATACAATTCGAAAAAGACATCAGACCAAAAACATGTTTCTAAGTCTAAGTGGCAGAAAAGAATATCGCCTTTAACATTACAGGAAGTAGACATTCAACAAACAAAAGCAGAGTGTAGAAAAGAGAAAGAGGAATCAATAGTCAAGAAAGAAGAAATAGTTAGTGCTCAAGCTTCGATGGTATCGGCTACAATAATACAGGAAGTTGAGGTCCCTGAGGATATAAGAGATGAACTAGTAAGAATCAGAGATTTGTTTGCACCACTAAAATTTGTAGTCACATATACTGGCAAGCAACAATTATACGATTCAGAGACTGATTCAAATGAGTATGAATGGGGTCCTGACCACCTCTCAAACACATCCACTACAAAAACTCTAGAAGAGTCTAGCGATGTCATAGATGATACTCAAGAGTTGATGTGCATAAAACTAGAGAAATAAATATAGGAAATTAGACAAAAGAGACAAGCAAATTATGAACAAGGACTGAAAGAAGGAAGAATACCAGAAAGCTTCTCATCTATGTACCACTATCCTAAAATAGAACAAATTAGGTATAGCACTACACAAGAATAGTTGGAAGCTACAGAACAAGAACTAGTTATTAGTCCAGAAGAAGTTGAATGGAGTACACGACAGCAAATCACATAAACATCAAGATCATGTCAATAGGTGTGTCAGATACAAGTGACAAATGAACCACAACATGAAGGAACTTGCAGTATTAAAGATGTTGGTGTTGATACCATACATACTTATTAAATCACTTGAAGAAGACTCAGAAACTTCACCTGAGGAATCTGATGATAGTCCTATTTAGGACAATATCTACTCAGCCTCAAATCCTGAATCAACTAATACAAACAATGAAAATTTGTCTATTGATCTTATCGCTATTAAACCATGATATGACATCTAGTCTGGCGTAGTGAACGACGTTACAAGTATGTCTATCAGATTAGATTAGAAAAATATTAACGTGAACTTTAATAATCATGATCTGACTCTTCCTAGTCTTGAGACACTTATGCAAGGTATTCTTCTGGAACTCGACTTTTCAATCCACCACTATGATAACAATACCGTGAATGCTCAAACCTATCCAAAATTTATCCTTAGTACATCCTGAATTGATTGATTGTACTTTACAAAACAAGCCCATGAATATACCTACTTTTGCCAATGACTATAAGTTGGCCTATTATCTCAATGCAGTCGAACCTATAGACTCTTCCACCAGTGAACATAGTGAAAACATGACTGAAGTGGATATCAAGTATCTTAGTCGCAAAAACAAGAAAAATAAAAAGAAAATATTTGATGGCGAAAACCACATTGTGGCGATGTCAGAATCTAAAAAAGAGAAAATAAAGGACGTACCTAAAGGTGAAAACCTCTCTGAGGCACTTGAAGGTGAGATACTTGATATACTGCCAAGTCATTTCTAGGAAACATCCTTCATATTGATCGAGCCAACTCAGCCAGTGAACAGTGGGAGTCAAGAGACACCAGACATCATTCATGTAGCTCAATCACTATCAGTAGAAGAATTGAAGGAGTTCATTCACCTATTCTTAGAAAAGAAAAGAAACTTTGCGTGGACATACTCTAATATGCCAGGCTTGGATCCTGATCTCATTAGGCACCATCTTTCAATTACATGAGGAGTAAAACCAGTTAAGCAAAAACTCCGTAAGATGCACCTACATGTAGCACTATTAGTCAAGGCTGAACTAGAAAAATTGCTCAAAGCTGGATTCATCAGAGCTATAGATTATGCCGAATGGATTTCAAACATAGTACCTATGTCAAAGGAAGACAAGTCTATCAGAGTTTGTATTGACTTCAAAGATCTTAACAAAGCTTGTCTGAAGGATGACTTTCCATTGCCAAACATTGATATGATAGTCAAAATGACTGTTGGGTATGAAATGTACTCACTAATGGATTGATTCTCCGGATATAATCAAATCAAAATAGCTCCTGGAGATCAAGAAAAGACAGTTTTCACCTATGCATGGGGAACCTTTTGCTAGAACGTCATGCCATTTGGGCTAAAGACCATAGGAGAAACCTATCAAAGAGCAGTTACAACTATTTTTCATGACATGATGCATAAGCAAATGGAAGATTATGTTGATGACACCTTAGCGAAGACTATGAAAAGATCAACGCATATTCAAGAGTTAGGTCCTATACTTGACATAATAGAAAAGTTCAAACTCCGGTTAAATCCAAAGAAGTGTGCATTTGGAGTGACATCTGGTAAACTACTTGGCTATATCATTTCAAAGAAGGGAATAAAGGTTGATCCTAAGAAGGTCCAAGCTATAATGGAAATGCCGTCTCCAAAGAAGATCAGTCAAATGAGAAGTCTACAGGGACTTCTCCAATCCATCAGATGATTCATTTCTCAGCTAGCAGACAAAGCTCACCCTTTCACAAAGGTATTGAGAGAAGGAGTAATATACAACTGGGATCAGTAGTGTGAACAACATCTTCAACAAATCAAAGAGTACCTATCAAATCCACCGATATTGATGCCACCGATTTAGGGTAAACCACTAATCTTATATATATTAGCAACTGATTCATCACTGGGGGCACTTCTAGCACAATAGGATGACAACAAAAAGGAATGAGCTATTTATTACATCAATAAGACATTGGTGTCTTATGAAATGAACTACACTATAATAGAGAAAGCATGCTTGGTGTTAGTCTTTTCATCACAAAAACTGAGACACTACATGCTAGCACATTCAGTCAAGCTAGTGACCAAAATTGATCCACTCAAGTATCTTCTCAATAAGGCAACTCTTACAGGAAGATTAGCGAAATGGGTCATGATCCTTACAGAGTTTGACATTAAATATGTGGAATGCAAAGCCATAAAAGGATAGGTAATTGTTGATCAACTTGTTGAAGCTCCATTTGAGGACACTCAACCGCTACACATAGAGTTTCTAGATGAATCTATAATGCACCTTACTCAACAACCTTGGAAAATGTTCTTTGATGGGTCCTTTACTCAAAATGGTTCAGGTGCTGGCATATTATTCATTACTCCTTAGAAGTATTCAATCCCAAAGTCTTATAAGATTTTATTCCCTTGCATGAACAACATTGTAGAATATGAAGCTTTGGTGAATGGGATAAAACTGGCTATTGAATGGAAGGTTGCATAATTGTATATCTATGGAGATTCTTAGCTGGTGGTTAATCAAATCAATGATACATATCAGACTCGAGATGAGAAACTGATGCCTTACAAGAGGATGGTTGATGATCTTAAGAAGTATTTTTCTTTTGTATCATTCCAACAGATTCCTAGGTCCGCAAATAGAGCAACAGATGCTATGGCTACCTTGGCATCTATACCTGAGTTACATGAGTTTAATTTTCGCTTTGATTTCCTGGTGGAAGAGTTATATTACCTCGCTTATGATTCTCCTGAGACCCAAATAGTCTGTTCTATTATTGGACATGACTCATCCCGATACAGCCACATCTATTCCTATCTATGTGACGAAATTATCCCTGGAAATCTTACCCGAAATGAGAAAAGAAACCTAACTCGAAATGCTTCGTGGTATGTTATCATAGCTAATGATTTATTTAGACGAGGTTTGGATAGTACATTGCTTAGATGTCTAGAAACTAAAGAATTTAAATGTGCGTTATTTGAGGTTCATGAAGGTATTTGTGGATCTCATTCGAATGGCCTTACTTTAGCTCAAAAACTACTACAAGCTGGCTACTACTGGCTAGACATGGAAAAAGACGCCATCCAATTTTCTAAGACTTGTGAGAAATGTCAACTTCATGGAAATCTCATACATGCCCCGGCAAGGGACCTCATACCATTTATAACACACTGGCCTTTTCAATAATGGGCCTTTGATCTCATTGGTCAGATATATCTTGCTTCATCCAACAGACATAAATTCATCATAACTGCCACTGAGTATTTCACCAAGTGGGTGGAAGCAATTTCGTTCATTAAAGCAACCGGTAAACAAGTCACCTTGTTCATCCTGAACTATATCATCTGCAGGTATGGGATACCTTCCTCCATCATGATTGATAATCGAGGACAATTTAAGAATAAAGATATGGATGAGATTTGCGAGAAATTCAAAATAATGCAACACTAGTCATCGGTATATTACCCTCAAGGTAATGGACAAGCTGGGGCATCTAACAAAAACCTACTGACTATTTTGCATAGAACAGTGAACAAATCTGGGAAGGATTGGTATCTGCAGCTCAATCCTGCACTATGGGCTTACAGAACAAGTATCAAAACACCTACTGGGGCTACACCTTTCTCTTGGTGTATGGGTCTGAAGCAGTACTACCTATTGAAGTAGAAATATCATCTCTAAGAGTTTCTTTGCAAGGTCTTGTTACTGATGAAGATCATAGAATATCTAGATTGCAAGAACTAGAATTGCTAGATAAGCGTTGACAAGTGGCTTTTGATCATCTCAGAGTGTATTAGAAGAGAATGTCCAGATGATATAATAAGAAATTTAGACAATGTGAATTTCAGTTTGGTGACCTAGTTCTGAGAGAAAATCCTAAAAATCAATAGTTTCGAGATAACAAAGGGAAGTTTGAACCCAACTGGCTGGGTCCCTACATTGTTATTGCAGTATTCGGCTCTGGTGCCTATCAAATCTCAAATTTAGAAGGAGAAAAACTCCATGAACTGATTAATACCATCCACTTGAATAAATTATTCACTTAGCATTCTCTGTGCTATCAACATGTATAGCTGGAAAAAATCCTGAAAAAAATCAAAAAAATCAGAAAAATCATAAAATAAAAAAAAATAAAAAAAGAAAAGAAAAGAAAAATATAAAGAGAGAAAATGCCCTGGTGAAAACCTAGTAAACAGGCACCTTGGTAAAAAAAAAAAGTGAATCTCTGCCAAGCAGGTGAAAACCTGGCAAACATGCGCCTCTTATACTCAAGCGCTCCATCTATCAATGCAATGTTGGCATTTCTCACTTTCATGCATCTTTTGCTTTCACTTGTACATATTTTCAGTCACTTTCATGACATCCTGGTTCATTGGAACCCTCATGACTTGAATTGATCAATGTCCTAGTCTTAGGTTACTTGACAGAGCAATTTACATATCCTAAGCAGTGTCAACCAAGTCATCTTTCCGTCAGTGAAACCTGGTCATCCACTCTGAGTCAGTCACCTATCTCCTAACTACCAAAGAGTTTTTATCACTAAGTAAACAAGCAAAATAACATAATGGAAAACAATCACTAAACAGTTTGAGCTATGAATGAAAATTTTCTTTGTGTGTTGTCTTTTATATTGGTTTTCGATTATTATCCCTTTGAGTAACTCAAGGAAGTCTATTGTGACTAAGAGGAGCAAGGATTGGGGGCATACTATTTTCTTTGTTTTCTACTTGTAGGAATGATCCCGATGATCTGGAAACATATAAATTAGCTGGGTGTCTGTGATAAGAGCTTTCACAACAAGGTGAAATCGCCTCACATACCTCAACTCGACTTATTTGTATGCTACAGGGAGGTCCATATTATTTCTTTGTCTGTTTTGAGGGAATTTCTTTATGATGCAATTCGGGTCCCTACGAAATTTGTCCAAGGATATGAACAGACAGACAAGATAATTAATATTACACATTGAAAAAGAAAGGAACTCTAACCTGCTTGTTGTG
Source organism: Cryptomeria japonica (assembly GCF_030272615.1). NCBI lineage: Eukaryota > Viridiplantae > Streptophyta > Pinopsida > Cupressales > Cupressaceae > Cryptomeria > Cryptomeria japonica. The sequence continues at coordinate 251,915,781 of NC_081410.1, read as the reverse complement.
TTCGTTATGCTGAGTTATGAATCTTAAGTATTTTAAATCCAGTGACTAGGTTTAGGATGCATTTTGCATATCATTCTGCATTTTTGTGAATTTAAAGTGATTTCGGTATGATAATAATCTCTTTATGTTCTGAATGAGACCTGAAAGCATCATCATTTCGTATGCTAAATGGTCTATTTATCATCATTTCTTCAATCGAGGACTTGTGTTTTGAGATGTTAGTTGCATACATAACATTTAATATAGCTTCATACATTTCATTATTTACTCATCTGCATTCATCTTATTGCATAGAAAAATGAAAACATTGCACTACTCATATTACTCATTACACATTTATTTATTTGCATATGAAAAGAAAAAAAAATAGACATCCATAATCATTTGCATTACATACATTCATACCGAAAAGAAATGCATACATATAGAATAAAGCATATAAAAGACATCTCATAAATGAATCAACACAAGTACGATGAAGTCAAATTGGATCGCGTATATATATATATATATCATGTCAAGTCTAAAGGTACAAAATGATGTCGAATGACATATACAAACTCCCATCGCAGCAAGAATCATATAGGCTACATAAAAAATGGGTGTGTCTACAAAAAATATATCCGAGCTACAAGAAGAATATCTAGCTCTGAGCCTCTCCCTCATCGCCTGGTGGAGGAGGAGGAGCCTGATGACCGGGATCCTGTCAAGGTGCCTAAGCTCCCTCAGAGCATGCCATATACTGAGAATAAGGAATCACCTGTTGCGCTACTGGAACTGCCACACTATATGCTGCGACACAGTAGGCTGCCCTGCTGTTCTGATGCAAAACCTCATGCTGGAGGGTGTCTTTCTTCACTCTCATCACCGCAAGCTGACGATCATGCTCTGCTCTCATCTCAGCCAACTATCGATCTCTCTCAGCCCTCACCTCTGCAAGCTTCCAGTCTCACTCCGCCAATTGAGTCTGAGCCACTGTCAACTATGACCGCAAGTCTGCAAGATGTTTTCTCATCGACCGTCCTATGTCTGTCCCCTACTCTCTCATCGACTCTCCACCTACATCTCCACCTCGAGTACCACCCTACTCCTCTTGTTGCTAATGAACCTGTCTCAGAGCTGCATGCTCCTCCTCAGCTCCACCCAGTCTCACTCCTACTCTCCCAAGGGATCCACCCTCACCCCTCTGCTATCCACCCTCAGCTGGAACCCTACTGCTACTAGCACCAGGATCACCATCTATCTACCTTGGAGCCTTGGCTCTTTGTCCTTGTCTCAGACCCTGTCCCTGTACTTGTGCGGGGGCATCCTCCTCAACATCCTCAATGTGTGGTTCCTGCTCACCCAGATTAGTAAATACAGGAAAAGGATACTGCTGGAACCACTCTCTGTACTGGGGCAATAACCCCAAATCTGCAACATCATCCATATAATCAAGGAGACCATCCCTGTCTCTCCTCATTCGCATAATGTGCATACATTGTATACTCCTGCGAGATCCCCTGAGGCCGACCATACTGCCTCATCACTCGAGAAATGATGAACCACTCCACAATGGTCTGCGATCTCCCAATAAGAGGATGCATGACAAAAAGGTCCCTATGGACTAGCCACCAGTCATCCCAATGCTCCAAACCTCTATAAGGTCTCCACACTATAGCTATCAAATCATCTAACTCTCGCCACCAAAAATCTATCTTGCCTAGATGGGGCTGCGTAATATAACCGGCATACCTATATATAATCGGCTGCCCTAGATCTCTTCTATCATCTACCACCAGTTGACAAACAGGAAGGTTCTCCCAAGCCCAAACCTATAAAATATATACACCTGTGGCCATGATCTGACCATCTCTATACATGATCTCATGCATCTCACGATACATGTGAGCAAGTGAGCAAGAACCCCAACCAAGCCTCTGAGGGGACTCCATCAATCTCATCAACATCCTGCACCAACCACATTGGAAACCTTGCTGCCCTCTATTTGTCATCAGGAAACAACCAATGAACTGTGCTAGAACACATGCCAGAGGAAACTCGTCATCGTATCTGCTCATCAATATGTCCCAACTAATGGAACGAGTCAAAATGTCAGGATCTTTGAAGACATGCATAACTGCCTGTAATCCTGGAAGGTGTCCTGAATCATAATCCACCTTATCCCCAACAAAATGGATATAGAGGATCCTATATACATCCTCGAGAGTGATAGTCAACTCCCCCACTAGCAGATGAAAGGTATTATGCTCTGAATGGAATCTCTCTACCAACACCGTGAGCATTCCATGATTCACACAGATATCTGGCAAACCAAGAAGATGAGTCAAACCACATACATCAATATGAGCTTGCTCAAACTTAGATAAATGTTGAACTAACACCATAGTGGGAGGATAAATGCATCTAAAGAGAACAAGAGGTAATCGAACCTACATAAAACCCAACAACGAAGCATCAGAAAACATTCCAAATTAGCCTACAAGAGAAGTAAAACATCAATCAAATCCAACTAAGTCAAATGCAAAATCAAATTTTCACATTTAGACCTTCAAAAATTCTCAATGTCTCCCGAATGACAAAACATAGAGGGACATAATCTCATACGAGTCAAGAATAGATCTCGTATGACAAAACAACCCCAAATGATAAACTATTGGGTATAGCATGACAAAATGGTCTTTTTACAGACCTCTCGTGCGATACAAGGGTGCATCCCAAATGACAATTCAAATGAATATAAACAACAAAAGAAAATTTACAAGTTACTCGTACAAGATAGAATCCTATCTCACATGATAAAACGTGAAACCCGACCCCACACATGTGAAAAACTTGAAAAATGAGCAAAAAAAATTTCAAAATTGAAAACATAAAGAGGCTTAAGATCGATCACTTACCGCTGGCTCATAGTTTCGGGGTCGATTATGACGTCTCTAGCGCTCGAATCTATGCTGATGAGTAGGGACCACCATTTTCTTCGCAGAAGGCTTTTTGAATTTTCAAACTTGGAGGGTTAAAATGATTTGAAAATGATACTTTTGTCCCATATATAGCCAAAAACCTAATTTTTTCAACTTGCTTCGATGGACATGAAAATTGTACCCTTAGCTAATTTGCCCGTTCTAATTCCATTTTTGGGATTGAAATCGAAATTTGAGATCATTTTGCTAGTCAATTTCACAATTTGGACCGCTTAGCGCTCTTTTCATGAAATGCTCATTCTTTCTTCAAATTGCGCTCAATTTCAATGCTGAATATCAATTTCAATTATACACATCAACTTTACGATCAACTCTACGCTTAACTCATCAATCAACGCCGAATTTTTCAAAAATTCCTCAGAATCAATTTGTGCTCAAATAACTTATTATCGCCAACAATTGCCTATCAAGTACCCTTGCTATCTTTTGATTTCGCTCCCAAGGGGGCATACTCACGACCTTATGACCTCACATCTTCAATGTCGAGAAAATTTTTCAAATCTTCATCAAAATTTGAGCAAATTTTTTTTTAACTAAAGAAAATCAATTCTCATTGCTAAGGGGCATCTCAGCTTCATCGCTTCACATAAAGTTGAGATCTCTCGATTATCTGAATTGAATCAATCGCTAGGGGCATATCAGTTTAATCACTTCAAATCAAGCTAACATTTGTCTTTCATCTGAATCAATCTCTTAACGTTAATTAGTTTCATCGCTTCACATCAAACTGATTATTCGTTTAAACTTAATCAAAAGTTTAAAGAGTATCTTTGATCACACTCAATCTAAGCAGGTGTTCAATATTCATTTCTTGATCAAGCTGGACAATTTATCTTCATCGTATCTTGATCAATCAAGTTCAAGATCGATTTTTATCATCACTCATTGCATCTAAGTTCAATCAAGTTCTAGTTCAGTAAGATCTGCTTCTTGATCAATCAAATTGAAGTTCGATATCTTTTGTTTTCTATCATTCCTCAATTCAATCAAGTTTGGGAATGATATAACTTTAATCAAACTTCATTCAGCTTTGTCACTTTGAGTCAAGCTAAACACCTTGCTCTTCATCTAGTTTGTGTTCACAAGTTTAGAACTGGCATCTCCTAGACATCACACATTCTTTGAACCAACGCGTTGCTCGCACATTAATTCAAAGAGGGACAAATGTAATACCCTAAAAATGATCTTCTAAACCATGGGCCCCTAATCTCGGCAACATCACCAAGGTCCTAACCAAAGGCAATTAAATCAATCTTGAGCACATTATTAATTATTTAATCATCAAATATCACATGGCAAATCAATTACTCAATATTAATAAAATATTTATTTAATTAATTGAATCATTTCCAAGAATATCATTTTGATCAATTATCCCATTTTAATTTATTAAATATCCTTGCATATTTAATTAATTAATAAAACTGCCATTTAATCATGCAAAAGGAATTAATTTATTATAAAAGAGGAATTAATTACAAAACAAGAGTTGAATTGAAATTAAACAGAAAAAAGAATTGAATTGAGAGAGAAATCAAACTTGAGATATTATTTCTTTTTCTAAATTTAGAACTTGAAATCAGAAAAGCAATTAATTGAATTATTGAATTATTCTCTAAAATTGAAACTTAAAGCTTTTCAGAAAAAGAAGTTTAGTTGAATTGAAAAGACTCTTTTCTTGAATAAATAAAAGAATTATCTATTTTTATCACAAATGCATGGAATTATTAATATTATTATTTCCAATGCAACTTGGACTTCTAATTTGAATGCATTTCAATTAAGCTAAAATTGGAATCTATCTCAAGGTTAACTGAACTTGATTTCTCAATTATTTTCAATTAATTCTAAATTGAGCTTTTCTCTTGGTAATTCTCTATAAATTCAGTCTTCAGCTCTCATTCCAATTTACCCTGGAGATTTTTGAGAACACGCTTGGAGATTTTTATCATGCTAATTTTTCTCTGGAGTCATTGAAGATTATTGTGCTTTTTAGATTATTTGCATCTATTTTATTCATCCATTTTTCATCCATTATTGCTTGAATTGATTAATTGCTTAAATTATTCATCCATCTTGCATCCATATAGTTAATATCATATAGATTAAATCCTTCGTCTTGGTGTAGTCTAGTCACTGGTATTGCTTATAACAATCTAAGAGCAATCTTATACTCGCATCTTTTAGAAGGAAATTAGTCACTTTGTTATGGTTTATTACTTATTGATTATTGATTACTAACCATGCATATAATGACTTAATTGAAGTGTTGTGCTTGCAACTACAAACCACTTTTTCACACACACAAAATTCATTGTATGAAGACAAGTTCAAAATGTTTTGGTGTGTTTGTTTGTCTAAGGAAGGAACAAAATGTATTGCATCTAATGCAAAGCGCATGATGAGCTACTGAGCTCAATGAAGCAGTAATCAAGGAGCGGTTGAGGTTTTCTTGATTGATGTGATGATATTGCTATGAAATCCAATGGTCATGCTTGTACCGATTTGTTTATAATCTCGATGATGAGAGAATTAGATTTTGTTGTATCAACCTAATTGATTTGTATTTAAGGTTGATGAAGTTGTTTTGTTTTAGTGTTGGCAAGAGTTAGCAAAAATCAGCTGAGTGTGTGGTTGCCTAACCAAAGAATGAGTCTGTAGTTTGAGTAAAGGTAGATAGCAGCTTAAATGGATCTAATTAAGCAAATGTAGTGCTATTCAAATAGATCAAGAAATTCCTGTTGTTTTCTGATAATTACAGCAGAATTAAAATCCCCTAACTGGGTAAGCTCTAACAAGCTTGGTTACTTATTAAATCCTCTAACAAGGTGGTCCATTAGATTGGATTTTCAAATCTTCTACTGAGGTTACTCCTTACAGGGTATTTGCTTCTAACAAGGCATTTGTAGTTAATCCCTTAACTACGTAATTCCTAACAGGATCGGTTCTTAACAAGACTTTTGTAAAAGCTTTAACAGGCTAGGCTCCTAATAGGGAAAAATTCAGAAGAGTTCAAACAATTTCATATGAGTCCCATCTCACCGTGGTTTTTACTGATTTGGGTTTTCCATGTATAAATACTTATGTCATGTGGTGAATGTTTTGTGGTTATGATCTTATGATTGGTTTGATTAATTATTTCTAATAAGGCATGATAACCAGAAGTGTTGAGAAATGAAGCATTTGGATGTTTACAAGTTTGATGTTGTTTACTGTTAAGTTGTTATAATAGTCAACCGATATTCTTATGAGTATTGATATTGATAGTGGTATTTCATTGATAAGTTTACTTTGTGAGTTTGAGTTTGAGTTTGGGAGGTTTGTATCAATTTTTCTAGTTACTGATTCACCCCCCCCACTCTCAGTAATCTATCAGATACTTATTCTTTCAGCATACCATCAATTGGTATCAGAGTGTCTCAAGTCCTCTAAGATCTAAGCCTAACAGCTTGAGGAAAATATCTGCTAGATCATGATGAAGAAAGTAGGTCCGAAGTTCAACAAAGATAACTATAGGATATGGAATGATAGAATGAATATCGATATTAAGAGTTTGGGAAGTCAATATTGGGATCATGTAGAAACTCAGTATGTTGTACCTACTGGAAGCTACATTCAAGAAAATCATCAAGCACTGGAAGCTATTATCAGTTCTCTGTCTGATGTTGAATATGTAGATGTTCATGGTCTTGAAACTGCATATGAATTATGGAAAAAACTTGAAGAGATTTATAGTAGTGATGAACATGTTAAGATTGCTAAAGAGGAGAGTCTAAGAGGAAAGTTTGATGACATGAGGATGTATGAAGGTGAGAATATCCAATAGTATGGTCAAAGGATAAAAGAGATAGTCGGTAAAATTAAGAGTGCAAGAGGTAAAGTGAAAGATGTCACAGTAATCAATAAGGTACTGAGAACCCTGCTACCAGTCTATGCTATTTGAGTTGCAACTATTCGGGAGCTGAAGTCCATTGCCAAAACTAAGGTAATTCTTGACTCCATCATTGGCAAGCTTATTGCTTTTGAATTAAATGGTTATGATGGTAGTGTATAGAAATTTGAATTTGCATTTAGAGCTTCTATTTCTAACCCATTTGTGAGACAAAGTAGAGATCCTAGTCATGGTTATGAATCTAGATCCAACAGAGATGTTGATGATGAAGACAGTTTAGTGGAGTTTGAAGAATTGTTGGCAAAGCGGTTGCCCAGAGGCACTGGTAAATATAGAGGTAAACTACCTTTAAAATGTTTTGCATGCAACAAGATTGGTCACATAGCAGCTAATTGTCCTAATGGTGAAAATGAACACAAGAGAGACAAATTCAAGAAGTATAAGGGTAAAGGAAAGAGAGATTGTCTTATTGCTATTGATAATGGTATCACCGATGAAGAATCTGATGATGATGCTAGTGAAGATATTGTGTTTGTAGCTAGTAAGGAAGAGACATCAGACTAGAAGGCATTAGTATCTAGGATGGATAACTCTGATGATTGGATCATTGATAGTGGTTGTTCACATCATATGACTTGTGATCAGAGAAAATTTCCTTCCTTGAAAGAATTTGATGGCAGTGTAGTTAGATTTGGCAATGACTCACCGTGCATGTTTAAAGGTAAAGGAGTTATTTCTCTTAATGGGAAGAGTAGTGCAGATGATGTCTACTGGGTTGAAGGTCTAAATCACAATCTTTTGAGTGTGGCACAACTTAATGATAAAGGATACCCTCTGGAGTTTAAAAATGGTATGTGCAAAATCTTTGATGACAAAGGTGAATTGATTACAACTGGGAAACAAACTAAAGGTAACCTATTTCATCTCAATTCTAAAGTTAGCAACTATTTTATTGCAAAAAATAGATGATAGCTTGCTTTGGTATAGGAGATTTTGTCATATAAACTTTGATAACATTGTTAAAGTGAGTAAGTCCAAGACAATGAGAGGTTTTCCTTAGTTAGACAAACTGGTTAATTCTCTTTGCAAAGAATGTCAGTTAGGAAAGTTGACTTCTTCAACTTTAAAAAGAAAATCCTTCTTAGCAGAGAACTTGTTAGATTTGGTTCATACAGATCTTTGTGGACAAATAAGAACAAAAAGCATTCAAGGTGATAGGTATTTCATGATTCTCACTAATGATTGCTCAAGGATGATGTGGGTTACATTCTTGAAAGATAATTCTGAATCTTTTGTCAAGTTGAAGGCATTCAGGGCCTTAGCTAAGAAAGAGAGTGGTAAGAAGATAAAATGTTTGAGGACAAATCAAGGCGGTGAATTTACTTCTGAGGAATTCACTAGGTACTATGAAGGGAATGGTATCAAACAACAACTTTCTGCATCAAGGACACCACAACAGAATGGCATCGCAGAAAGAAACAACCGGTCAGTTGTTGAAGCTGCTAGGACAATATTGATACAACCAGGTGTTGTGAAAACCTTTTGGAGAGAAGTTGTCAGCACAACTATCTACACAATGAACCGAGTTCTAGTAAAGAGAGGTAAGGAAAAGACTCCTTATGAATATTGGTATGGAAGATCACCTGATATTAGTTATTTTAAGATATTTGGAAGCAAATGTTTTATTAAGAGAGGTGATTACATTAGTAAATTTGAGGCTGAGTGATGAAGGCATATTTCTTGGCTATTCCACCAAAAGTAAGGCCTACAAATGTTTTAACAACTAGACATATTGAATTATTGAGAGTGCTGATGTTCGAGTGAATGAATTTCCTGAAGCTCAGAAGGAATCTATTCAGAGAAAAAGGATGAAGATCCTTGCATTTTATTTTTGGAACCCAAAACTGTGAAATCTGAAACCGACAAAGCAAATTCTGATGCAACAGTCCAACCAAAATAGATAAATTCAGAAGAAGATGATGACAAAGAAGAAGCTAAACCTGAAGATAATGATCACGTTATTCCTAGATATGTGAGACTAAATCACAATCCTGAGCAGATTATTGGAGATAATGATGTTGGAGTACTAACCAGAAGAAAAATAAGAGAGAATTCTTGCATGTTCTCCACCATTGAACCAAGAACTGCTAAGGAGGCATTTGGTGATGATTATTGGGTTAAAGCTATGGAGGAGGAATTGGATCAAATTGAGAAGAACAACACTTGGACCCTAGTACCTCGACTGGTAAATAAGAATGTTATAGGTACTAAATGGGTATACAGGAACAAATTGAATGAAGATGGTGTTGTACTTCGCAACAAGGCAAGATTAGTGTGCAAGGGTTATGCTCAAGAGGAAGGAGAAGATTATGGAAAAACTTTTGCACTAGTAGCAAGATTGGAAGGTGTCAAAACTTTACTTGCATTTCCAACCCATAGGAAGTTCAAGGTATATTAGATGGATGTTAAGCCTGCATTTTTTAATGGGATATTGGAAGAGGAGGTATAAATAGAGCAGCCAAATGGTTATGCATTGATTGATGAGAAAGACATGGTATGCAGATTGCATGAGGCTTTATATGGATTAAAGCAAGCACCCATAGCATGGTATGAAAGGCTGCATACACATCTAATGAAGATAGGATTTCTGAGAACTAGTGATGATAGTAATATATATCTCAAGTCTAAAGGAGATGAAATACTAGTCAGTGAAGTATTTGTTGATGATATTATATTTGGAGTTAATGATGTCATGAGCAACAGTTTTGCAGATGAAATGAAAAATGAAGTCTTTAGTAGGGGAATAAAAAATTCCATAGGCTTGCAGATACAACAAATGAAGAATGGTATTTTCATTAAACAGTCTAAATATGTGAAAGAGGTTTTGAAGACATTTGGCATGAGTGACTGTAAACCAGTTGGGACACCAATGGCTACAAGTTATTGTCCAAGGAAGATGAATCTAAGTCTATTGATGAGAAGGAATACAGGTCAATGATTGGCAAGTTACACTATGTTGTTCACAACAGACCGAACATTGCCCATGTAGTTGGCATAGTTGCTAGATTCTAGAATAATCCTAAGGAGACACACCTTATAGCAACCAAGAGAATATTTAGATACCTGAAAGGTACTGTTGACTATGGATTATGGTATCCATATGGAGGAAACTTTTATTTGAAGGCATACACAAATGTTGATTGGGCAGGAAATGTTGATGATCCGAAAAGAACAACTGGTGGAGCATTTTTTCCTGGGGGAAGGCTTGTTTCATGGATTAGTAAAAAGAAGAGTTGCACTTCACAATCTACTACTAAAGCTGAGTATGTTGTAACTTATATGAATTGCACATAGGCTATTTGGATGAGGCACATTTTGGAAGTTTTTACGATTAAGATTTTAGAACCTATAAAGATCTTATGTGATAACACAAGTGCCATAAATATTTCTAAGAATCATGTTTTGCACGCATGAACCAAGCACATTGAATTGAAGTATCATTTCTTGAGGGAAAAAAATTAGAGTAAAGATGTTATCTTAGAGCATGTTTCTACCAAGGAGCAACTTGCAAATATTTTTACCAAACCTCTGCCTAAGACTACTTTTGAGTATCTTAGAAGTCAGTTAGGGGTTCTCCCTCTTCATGAAGTCAGTTGAACATGATGTTGACATCATCAGTCCCTGAAACACTTGCAAAATTTTACAAGGGTTGATGTAAAAGTGGATGTATTCCATAGGGGGAGCATCAAGTTGTAGTATGTTGTTGATGCACGGTGAAATTTTGATATTACATATTTTACTTTCAATTTGGTATTGCTTTCAAAAGGGGAGAAGAATTATGTGATTATCAGAAGGAAAACCAGTGACATAATGAAGACAGAGAGAGCATGTGAATAATTGGTAATGTAAACCAAGATTCCTATTCACAATCACAACAAAAAAGAAATGGTGTTGATATTTTCTAGTGCCATCAATGCCAAAGGGGGAGATTGTTGGCATTTGCATGAAGATTTCATTAATGATATGTTATTGTTGGCATTTGCATGAAGATTTCATTAATGATATGTTATGATACATAAGCTGCACTTGCAGATACTCCATTACAAATTGCTTACACAAAATGATACTTCTTCTTCCTATAGACTTCTCTAATACAAAATGATATTCAATCCTAACATCAGTATCTTGTTCTTATGACCCCACCTTTTTACATAAAAAATGACTCCCTATAACTATGTGAATCAAAAGACATATATGAAAGGACACACCCTTTCATACACAGAAGGGAGTTACAGACAGTTTCCTTCCAAAGGACACACCCTTTGGTTTAATAAATAACTACAAATGAGAACCCTAAAAATACTAAATGATGCTTTACTGATGTGTCTTCTATTCTCTACCTCAATAAAATTCCTTAGCAAGTATTCATTATCTTCTCATTATTTTCTGCACACCAGATAAGCGAGTCAAATTCCTTGATTTGAAAATTAAACATATTCCACCTTAGATTTTAGTTTGAAAATACTTGTTTACAATAATTCATTAAAATCAAAGTATTTCCCTTTAACAATATTTTGCAAACATAGCATCCGTTCATATAAAATAATACCTTACCCTAAAATATATATTCAAGGCACTTTATTCAAGATAAATACACATAAAATTTATCTTTAATGCACTTTCAAATAATAATGTAAAGCAAAGAATATACTTCCCTTTTATTATTTTCAGGAATTAGTATTCCGACCATATTTCCCCTTTGTAGTCTGAGCTATACATTTAATTCTAATTTTTTATTTTGCACCCCACCACATGTCTTCTTTTGGTTCATTCAAGGATCACCCTTTATATTTTGGCCAAACTTCTTGTAGCGTCCTAAAATTGCGACACTTGCAATTTCAACTACATTTGGGTCTTCATGATGGCGGCACAACATTGAACCTAAATGGAGACCCCGAAACCTGTTTACAACACCAAAAACTGCTTTTTTCTGCACCTTGGCCTGATCCCTCCTTGCACCTTGCTGCCCGGGGAGGTGGGACCATGGCGCCCAGCGCCCTGGTCCTTCAGAACCATGGCACCTAGCACCCTGGTCCCCCAGAACCATGGCGCCCAGCGTCCTGGTCCCTGGCCCTATTTTGGGCCCAGTCTCTTTTGGGCATCGGGTCTTTAAGTTTGCAATTCGAGAAATAATGTTTCCTGGTCGGCCTAATGTCGGAAAAATCAGTCTATCAGCCCTAATTGACAAGTATATTAACTACTTTTCCTCTCCTAGAAAGGAAAAGAGAAAGAAAATAGGCAAGAACAAGATGCGGAAGCAATATTCAAACATTCAAGCATTCAAACTTTCAAGCATTCCTTCAAGCAATTGAGCATTCTAAGTCTCCATTCAAGGCTAAGTGTTGCATTCAAGACAAGGATTCAACCATTGAAGAGGAGATAACTTACAACATACAAAATACAACATTCATTACACCTTCGCATGTAAGAATACAAACATTCTTACAACAAGGTATTAGTACTTGTTTACATTACAAACATTTACATTTACAACATTCTCATTTCTTGGTTAATTCCAAAACCGGGGTTTGACCTAAAGGCAAACCCCTCATCCCTAACCCCCCAATCGTCCTCTCTTTTCTATGTGTAGGTTGCAGGTACGCGGCTGTAATTGAAGATCTGGAATCCTTGTGCAGAGACGAACATATCCCCCTTCATTTCGCGGATTTTTTCGGAGGACCGTGTGCACGTCGGGTGCCATCATCTCGTCAACTTTCGCTCAAATTTGCAGAACAACATCGTCTCGACATTTTACTGCTAATTCCAGGTCCGCAGCTTCATCCCATATCCCTATCTCTGTTTATAAGTGAATCTTTCCTACTTTACATGCATTCCTAGTTCAATCATTCTATCTACATTCTTTACAAAAGAGGGTATCCTTGATGCCACAACCCTTGAAACTCATTTAGAATCCAATCTTGCATTGTGTGGGATTGGATCTTGTGGGTTTCAACCCCTCTTTTGAATGTAAAGTCTCTCCTAAGTGAAAACCATCAACCCTAGTGACTCTCCCTTCTCTCTCCTTGGAGTTGGGGAGGGGAGAACGACTAGGGTTTGATTTTTCCGCTTTACATTTTGGTGAACCCGACATGAACATCCTCATTCTGATTATTCATGGTTAGATCTAAAAATTTTGCTCCCTTAATTACATTTCCATGTTTGATCTTTTGCAAATTTTAGAGGCTAATTGCATAAAAACCCTAAAATTTTCTTTTAAGTAATTAAACTTGTGGAATGCTTAATTGTTAATGCTTGTTTCAGATCTACCCTTCTATTGCAAATTGTCAATTCATATTTGTGCTTTAATTCTGAAAATTAAGTGGTTAAATGTCAAAACCCTAATTTTTAAGACCTTCTTGATTCAACCTTTGACTGATAATTTCACTAATCAAAACACCTCCAAATCGGCTGTAACTTTGGATTCTGCAATAAAATCACAATATCTTTCATCCCTGAAAATTTGGAAAAAAGTTGCAAGGACCGTGTGCACCCCGAGCGCCCTCATCCCCGACATTTTTTCTAAAATTTTGGGAGCTAGATCTTACTGTATTTTTCTGCTAAAATCTAGAATTTTGGCTGATTTTATCAATTTTAACACTTTCAAAATTAAAGTCAAAGTTGGTCTAGCGATTGCTTGGATTGAGGCTTCTAATCATTCAAAAATTGTTGAAATTGAAATTTGTATCAAAATTGTGTTTCTTACTGTCCTAAATCTGAAAAGTGTGTTGGCATTCATTCAAAATTTCAGTGCTTTATTCAAATTTTTGCAGTTTGTGACTTTTGAAATTAAGTGTTTAATTGCAACAACCTTGATTTCCACTTTCAAATTCGAATTTTACATGAAATCGAGTCAACTTTTAAATTTCAAAACTTGCATTGCTTTCAGTATTCCTTCTAAAATCATAAAATTCAAAATTTCAGTTTCCCTCTCTTTTTCAAAATTCAAATTTTACATTTTTCAACAATCTTGGTAGGGTTCAATTTTGAGATTGCAACTTTAATTTGACCTATCTACAGATCGTAAAATCACTCAATTTTTTTAGATTAGCTTTAAAATCATCATAACTTTCATCCCTGAAAATTTTGAAAAAAGTTGCAAGGACCGTGTGCACTCCGTTCGCCATGGTCCCAGACATTTTTTTCAAAATTTCGAGAGATTGTCCTGATTGCATTTAATAGCTTAAATCTAGGAGATTGGCTGGTTTTATTGAAATTTGCTACCTCTAAAATTCAAAAACTTCTCTCTCTCTTTAGTGCATGAGTTTAACAACAATAAGCCCTACTTACACTATTCCCATTAGACGAAGCCTTAGAATTAAGTCCTTCCAAGGTTTAATTACTGAGGAGATGGAACCTAATTTGAATGGCCTTTTTAACGAGGACATGGGTAATTCCTCTAATCCTCTTAATGATGAAGAAGCTCTCCATGAGGTTTCTGTAGAACAACTTTCAAAATTGGATAACCAATTTGATGATTTTCGACAATGGATGTCTCAAGAATACCCCGATAGTGAAGCTCTTGCCTAATTGAGGGTCTAAAACGTATGGTTCAAAATGATAAGAATGGAATTGATATTTTGCGTGCTATTGCACACATTGTGGATTCGAATGTGATGCCTATGAAGAGTTGTGCCGAAACTTTAGGTTATACACAACCTCCTACTCAAGTTAATCATTCTATTCCTTTGACAACTCCTATTGCTAGTATACCTACATTTACATCAAGCATAATGACTACTTCAATACAAGACATTCCTCCTATGATCACTAGTCATGGGGGCAATCCCTCTTCTTCAATCAACCCTCTTCCTTCATTCAATCCAACTTCTTAATTCATTCCTTCAATAAGTGTTCCTATTATATCTCCACAAATGAACATGACACAAGGGGGCAATTCATTTAACCATTCCATTCCTCCTTGTAGTGTTCCTCCTTTCCAATCATCTCCTATGACTAACTATCATAGTGTCCCACCACCTTACTCTCAATCAATACCTTCTTTCAATAACATAATACCTCCATCACAATCTAACACGTCTAATATGAACTCTTCGACTAAAGCGACCATTAACAATCTTGCACAAACCGTCTCTTCTTTACAGCAACAAATTGCCTCTATGAATCAATCTAAGTTTAGTGTGCCCACATTTGATGTTGCGAGCCCACTTTCTCTTGACATTGTTCGAGCTATCCCCCCTAAACATGTTGAAATTCTGCATTTGGAGCTTTATAATGGTAAGGGTGATCCTCTGACACATGTTAAGACCTTTCAAACAATATGTACTGATTTTGCTTATGACCAAAGGTTGCTTGCAAAACTGTTTACTAGAACATTAAGAGATAAAGCCCTACAATGGTATTGCTCGTTGCCTTCTTATTCTATTACTTCTTTCGAACAACTTGCAAATGCTTTTATTCAACAATTTCAAAACAATATAAGTCCTAAAGTTACTTTGATTGATTTAATGCATTGTAAACAAGGTGTTAAAGAAAAAGTGACTGATTTCATTGGTAGATATAAGAATTTGTATGCTCAAATTTCTTTTCCAGTACCTGACAATGATATTCAAAGAATCTTTATTTCTAATTTGCAAAAAGACATTAGAGAAAAACTTCTGTTTTATGAGTTTACTTCTTTCCAACAGTTGTGCGCAACTCTTCACAATTATCAATTGACTGTGAGTCAAATGGAACAAGCAAATCCTATGGCTCCGAGTGATAAGGGTGATAGTAGTCAAAAACCATTTGGGAAGTTTAAACCGAATAGAGAGTCCATTAAATTCAATGAAAACATCATCAACAACAATGTGAATGTGGCATCAGGTGTGCCTCCTATTTCTAAGTTTTTCAAGAAAGAAAGAAAGTTTACTCCTTTGAATGAATCATTGCATAGTATTATGAATAAGTTATTGGAACAAAATGTGCTTACTCTCCCTCCTATAAGGCAAATAGATCCTATAAAGATTAATTCACCCTATTTTGATAACAAATCTTTTTGTCAATTTCATCGTCATCCTGGGCATGATACTGAAAAATGTTTTGCTTTAAAAGGTAAAATTCAAGATTTGATTGATAATAATACTATCTTTATTTCTAGTGTGAATTATAAAGGCAATACATCTGTAGCTCCTCCTAACCAAAATCTTTAGATTTTTACTGATCCATTACCTTCTCATACCTCTAATGTGATTGATACTAATGATTCCTCTGTCTCACCTGATGATCTTGTGTCTATGACTCCGAATGTGATTAACTTTGTGGAACATCAGAAAATCCCTAAAGAACCTTCCATCACCTTTGATTCCAGTGAAAATATCAGGGCACCTGATGGTCCTTTATATATAGTTGCAAAAGTCAAGAATACACCTTGCCGTGGAGTGCTTATTGATCCTTCTTGTATGGTTAATATCATTACTGAAGAATTTCTTTTTACTTTGCAATTGAATCAAGTGATCTATGATGAAACAAATGTGGTTGTGAAACTATTTGATGCATTTTCTTCTCCTGCAATTGGTTCTATTACATTACCTATTGAGGTCCATAACAAATCCCTTGATGTGGACTTTGCTATTATTCCATCATCTGAACAATTTCATGTGAAGCTAGGCTATCCTTGGCTATCTTCCATGAAAGCTATTGCTTCTCCTATTCACAAGTGTTTGAAATTTCCCCATAATGGTGAAGTTGTTACTGTCAATCATAGCCTCTTTAAACCAGCTGAAAGAACTTCTAGTGTTCCTATTGATTACTTTTGGCCTAAACAATTCCAATCTCTTCCTTCGTGAAGTGATCATCTTTTCAAATCTTATCAAAAGTGGAAAAAAGATATGATCCTATCTCTAAGTGAACCTAGAACACCCAAACTTGATATTCCTATCATTCTTGAGAAGGAAGTTCTTCCTTTGAAAGATAAAACTAATGTCTTTCCTCAAGAGGATTCCCAACCCATTCCTATGAATGTGACTATGCCTATATCTAATAAACTTCCTAAAAGTAGACCTATACCTCCTCGTCATGATGGACTTGTTCTCCTTCCTAAACCAAATATTCCTCCCTTATATGGAGTAGTTCCTCCTCCTTCCTCTTATGGAGAGAAGAGACCTTCCTCTTCTCCTATTGTTCAACCTAAGAGACCACAACCTAAACACCCAAGTGATAAGGATGAGAACATTCCTCCTCCTCAATCTTCGCAACTTCCTAATAAGACTAGACGAAATCGTTCTGCACGTGAACGCCGATGAAAGCGTCATTTTAGAGCTCAGGCAGCTGCTTCTCAAACTTTGCAATCCCCAAAAATACCTTCAGCTAGTATTATTCCATTTTCTCCTCAGCCGATGATTGAGCCGAAATCACATAAACATAAGATGCATGATGGTCTTGATCCTGTGCGAGTTAAAGATCCTATTTTTATAAATCTTGATGATGATATAGATGCAAATGTTATTCATGATGAAAATGTTACTCCTATTCATTCTGATAGTGAATATGAATATGTTGATGTTGATAACCATTTATCTAACGCATTTTCTAAAGCACTTATCCTAGCTCCTAGACAAGAACACCGTGGCTTGGGATATGAACATAGCCCTTGTTTGGATCTTGTGATAGCTCCATCTGCTGTGTTGGATGTTCCTCCTCTAGCATGTTTCCTACCTTCCTGAAATATTGATCAGCAAGATTGGGGGGTAGATGACGTGCTAGACTAGTTCATTGGCATAGAAGACTCTCTCCTCCTCTCTTGATCTCTTTTGTTACTTCTTCTATGTGTTATTCTCATTCTTCTATTTGTTGTCCTTAGTGTTGTCTACTTGAGGACGATGCAAAACATTGAGATCTCTTTTGGTCTCTCTCATGTTGACTCAAAAGACACATGTGTTCCCTTCTTCTAGGTGACCTTCCTTGATTGGGGAATGAAGAACAATTATGCATACATACATATGATATACATGAATTATCATACAACATACTGACCCCGAGGAAAGCGAAGTCACCTTGTGCTTTGTGTTTTGTGTCTATTATCCTTGGGCTTATCTCACACTTTGGGGCTAAATCCTTGTGATAACATGCTCCTTTCTCATTTCTTATATGTATCACTACCTTAAAGCAATCAACCCCGGTGAGGCATGTGCGATCGCTTTAACGTAGGGGGGCATACATCCCGTTCATATCTTTTCAAGATACTTGAAAATTTCTTGCCAAATTTAGCTTTGCCTTGAAAATTTTTGATATCTTTCTTGCATGACTCATAGTGAGGGAACCTTGGTACTGACAGTCATGGTTCTCCCTCATGATCTTTCCTTTTACTTTGTCAATCGAAGTCGTAAGATCCTTAGTCCACTGGGGGCTTGGTGTATCTTGCCTCCTTGATGTGGTGAAAGTTTTTCAATGTTGTTTCCTTGTACTTTACTGAAAGTATGGGCATACGCTTATACTCCCGCTAAAGTGGGGGCTAAATGTAGCATCCTAAAATTGTGACACTTGCAATTTCGACTGCATTTGGGTCTTCACGATGGTGGCACAACATTGAACCTGAATGGAGACCCCGAAACCTGTTTACAACACCAAAAACTGTATTTTTCTGCACCTTGGCCTGATCCCTCCTTGCACCTTGCTGCCCTGGGAGGTGGGACCATGGCGCCCAGCGCCGTGGTCCCCCAGGACCATGGCGCCCAGCGCCCTGGTTCCTGGCCCTATTTTGGGCCCGGTCTCTTTTGGGCATCGGGTCTTTAAGTTTGCAATTCGGGAAATAATGTTTCCTGGTCGGCCTAAGGTTGGAAAAATCAGTCTATCAGCCCTAATTGACAAGTATATAAACTACTTTTCCTCTCCTAGAAAGGAAAAGAGAAAGAAAATAGGCAAGAACAAGACGCGGAAGCAATATTCAAACATTCAAGCATTCCTTCAAGAAATTGAGCATTCTAAGTCTCCATTCAAGGCTAAGTGTTTCATTCAAGACAAGGATTCAACCATTGAAGAGGAGATCACTTACAACATACAAAATACAACATTCATTACACCTTCGCATGTAAGAATACAAACATTCTTACAACAAGGTATCAGTACTTGTTTACATTACAAACATTTACATTTACAACATTCTCATTTCTTGGTTAATTCCAAAACCGGGGTTTGACCTAAAGGCAAACCCCTCATCCCTAACCCCCCAATCATCCTCTCTTTTCTATGTGTAGGTTGCAGGTACGCGGCTGTAATTGAAGATCTGGAATCCTTGTGCAGAGACGAACAGATCCCCCTTCGTTTCGCAGATTTTTTGGAGGACCGTGTGCAGGCCAGGTGCCATCGTCTCGTCAACTTTTGCTCAAATTTGTAGAACAGCACCATCTCGACATTTTACTACTAATTCCAGGTCCGCAGCTTCATCCCATATCCCTATCTCTATTTATAAGTGAATCTTTCCTACTTTACATGCATTCCTAGTTCAATCATTCTATCTACATTCTTTACAAAAGAGGGTATCCTTGATGTCACAACCCTTGAAACTCATTTAGAATCCAATCTTGCATTGTGTGGGATTGGATCTTGTGGGTTTCAACCCCTCTTTTGAATGTAAAGTCTCTCCTAAGTGAAAACCATCAACCCTAGTGACTCTCCCTTCTCTCTCCTTGGAGTTGGGGAGGGGAGAATAACTAGGGTTTTATTTTTCCACTTTACACTTCCTCATTCAGTGAACTGCTTGCGTGTTTTATCAATTCTGTAGTTTCATCGATACCTTTTGTTTTTTCTACAAAACTGATGCTTTCGATGAATTTGTTTTGAGTTTCATCGCAACCAAGGTTTGTTCGATAAGCTCAGCACCCCCAGACTATTTCACTTCAACTGTTTTCCTTAACCGCCCCATTCTACCTCCTTCCGCTAGCAGTTTCCCATCGTGGTATAATGATAGACATTGGATCTCTTTCAAGCTGCTCGTCCCTTATCTCTTCATCCAGCTTCCTTAATATTCTTAGCCTTTACCTGATCTACCTCCCTCTATGCTTCACCATGTGTCTTCTCGTCCTGATTCGCTTGCAAATCCACCAGGACAACACCTCATCTGCTACCTTGCTAGTCACTATGTCATGGGGGATATAGGTCGTGCAACTTCCTATCGCATAAAAGTGACTGCCGTTGGATCTTTCTTGATCACCACTGGATCTTTCTAATCTGCTTGCTTGTTAACTTCCCCTTTTCCACAGGTGCTTTGTCATCACGTTGTAGGGATAAACCAGCATGCATCTTTATCTTATGGTATAGCGATGGCCATCAGATCTTTTGTGATCACCGTTCGATCTACCCAAATTTATCGATCTTTAATTTGTCCTTTTGTTATAAAAGTTGGGTACTTTGAGATGGTGCACATGTGGGGTCCACCGGGTTCAGTCTTCTTCATTCCAAAAGCCATTTGTTTGTCGACATTTATCATATGGGCCGCTTTGGATTTAAGTGTTAAAAGAGCCTATCCCACAAACAATGTGGGATAAAGGCTTTCCCTCTTCTGACACAACTCCATGTTCTTCAGTTATGCTCCTTGAGCTGACCTCCTTGCAATTCACCATCTGTCATAACAAACTTATCAGGATTCAACATAGCATAAAACTCCTCCTCCGGACGTCTCGATGAGTCTTCAATCTATGTTATTTTGTTGGTATAACTCATACTGATATCCCTGCAGGCGCTTTTATCTTCACCAGGGGTCAGGATAGCCATTTTCTATTCCTCCTAAATTCCTGATGTTACACCGATGCAATTTTATGCTTTATACCTCCAAGTGTGCTTTATCGATATAGGAAACACCGATGGTTTCACCTTCTGATTCTCTATGTCATCGGGGATCGGCCTAACTATTTCTGCACTATCCCGATACGGTCCTTTTCTCTGATGGACTCGCCTTTTGATTTATTGGTAAATGTCATGCCGATAATCCTTCTTTTTCTCGCCAATGTTGTTTCATCGGGACTACTTATGCCGATAATTGAAATTTTGCAATTTGAAAAAATGAGCCATCCACCATGAATAATAGTGATCCCAGCTATCCCACAAGGTCAGATACATACTGAAAAACAATCTTAGATTATACCATAATGACTTCTCCACTGATAAATGCTCCCATATTGGATTCCTTATGCAGTCTATACTTAGTGCATGCCCTTAGTGTGCCCAAGTGATACCTTGACACTCTTGAAACAACTGATCCTTAGAGAACTTTGCCCATGCTAACAAGGTTCCTGCACATGCAAACTAGTCGTAAATGCTCCATAATAGCACATAATATTTTGCAAAAATTTGTGCTAATAGTGGCTCTTTCTGGGGATGTATGTTCTCTTTAAGGACATAGCAAGATCCTAGTTATCTTTGGAAAGCAGACCAAAATGAAAATTGAAAACATATAACAGAAAACAAGAGAAAAAACCATATTACTATAATACAAGAAATACTCCCTGATCATCAAGAGAAGAAATGCTTGAGGTATTGAGCATGGACTGGAAATTCCAGCACTACGCCATTAGTACCCTGCAAGTAATATAATTTTTCTCCACCCTTTTCAAAGATGATATAAGGTCCTAGCCAGAGTGCATCAAATTTTCCATGTTTTCCTTTGTCTTAGTATTTGGTAATCCATTTTAGTACCCATTCTCCCTCCTCAAAAGTTTTGTCACAAGCCCTTTTATCATGTAAAGCCTTAACCATTTGTTGCCTCTGAATGTTTCTTTCCTAAGCCTCTTTTCTACATTCATCCAATTCAGCCAAAGCCATCAATGTGTCCCCCATAAAGCTTACTTCTTCTGAAAAAATTCCTCTGTAACAAATTTATAGACTGGGAGAAAATTACTCGAGGGTAATCTTTCTTCTTTGCCATTTACAAGCTCATATGGAGCAAATCCTATGGACTTCTTGACTATCACTCTATCAGTCCATACATATAATATCAACTTTGAATCCCAAGCTCTTTTATTATCACCCAACATCCTTTTGATATGTGAGGCCTCACCTCGACTCAGTTTGGCATTCAGTGGATTTTATATTTTAGACTATTTTGGATACTTTATTTAGATGCATTTTGAGACTTAGAACTTATATGGTTTCAGGATTTGGATAACATTGCTATGATTTGATGATTTACTTACATGCTTTATGAGATAGAACACTACATGATTATTAGATAGAATGATATTGCAATGATAGATGTCGTTATTGAATTTGCAGGACTTTACTCTGAATATAGAACTATGATGTATGTTTAGTTTATGTGAATTGGGATGGAAATTGCTTATGAGAAATTGCTTGGTAAAAGTTGTATTTGATCTGTGCAGATGAAAATTGTATGCAAGTGATGATGTGCATTTTTATATTTTTGAATTATATTATATTTGGATATTTGGAAGTACTAATGTGTAAATTGAGATGCGCAGGAAATTTACCATGTGACCATGGAAAATTACGAAGAATCAAACCTAGACTTATGTATGTTCGTAAAGCCAGGGTTTGTCTATTTGGAGAGACAACACCCCGTTTGTGTTGTATTTTATTCGTAACAGTATATGCTGCATGAGTGTTAAGTGTTAATTAAATTTTAATGTGTAAAAACCTCAAGAGACAATTTCATGTTTTATTTTTGTAAAAGTATTTTATTAGTGTCACTTGACACGTGTGGATTTAAATTTAAATATTTTATTTTGTCTCTTGGTGGGAAAGTGTTTAATTATAGTTTTCTTAAATAAATTAATGTGTTGTCATAAATATTTTGGGAATATAATATTTGGAGTGGTCAACTTATGTTTGACCCGAAAATAAACTTCAGAGGGGTTTAAAATGGGTTAAATGAACACCTAGGGGTAGTTTAATAGGGTTTCCTAAAGCCCATAAGGTATACCTAGGGGTTAGGGGTAATTTTAGGCAAGTTTCCACTTTATAATGATCTTTTTAACGCTTTAAAAATTGGCTTTTTTGAGTTGAGCGAAAATTGAAGATTGAAGTTAAATCAAATCAAGATTTTTCCTTTTGGAATGGGAATCTTTTTGCATTTTTGCTTTCTTTCTTCTTTTTGGTTTTTTTTTAGAATTCTGTGAGAACTCAGAGAGTGAGCTTCTTAAGGAAGATTTTTGGGAATAGCAGGGTAATCACCCACTCTCCATTTTTGGAGACAGAAGAAAATTTGGAAAGAAAATAATGTTAAGGAATAGAGAAATTGAATAAGGGTAGAAGGAAAAAGATTTGTGGATTGGGCAGCTCTTCATCAGATATCATAATAACCTTTGGGCAGATTAAGGTTGGTTTCAATTATTATTTGTAATGTCTTCTTTTTGGTTTATGTCTGGAAGTTGTTTGTATAAGAAATTTGTGTTCTTGAAAGTTTATATTTGAAAATCTCTTGGTATTTTTGCTTTATGAAAATGTTGTGTTTTGGGAGTTTTCTCAAGATCTCTTACTCTTGGGAGAGAAGAGGATCTTGAGGGTGTAGCAGTGACAGCCCTCGAGTGAGAGACTCTCTTTTGAGAGCGATCATAAGGGATCTTTGTGTGACCCTTGCTGCATGGCCTGTTTGTGCAATGGGGGTCATAAGGAGGGCTATAAGGCTAGAATGCCTTTGGGGGGGCATAAGGATTAAGGGATTGAGATTCTTGATATTTTTATTGTGCCATGAGGTGGCTTCTTGTTAATTTCATACTTGCAGTTCTCCTCAGGGTATTTGGTCCACTACCACCCATTGAAAATGTTCATCACCAGAGTGTGGTGCTGTGAAAGCCAAGTTGGGAATGTGTCTGAAAAAAAAAAAAATCTGTATGCAATGCTTTCTATGTGTTTGCCTGTTTGTTACCCGTCTAGGAATTGGTTCTCCGAGCTCGGGGGTGGCTACCAGTTAGCCTAGGCTGGGAGGTGAGCACTCCGTGGTCATATTTGTGTTTTCCATTATGCAGGAAACTCAGAGGAAAGAGAATAGGAACCATGAAAGAGATACAGAAGATTGTTATTGAAGATACTTGAATTAAGTTGCAGATGTTTGTTTAAAGTTGTTAAAGAAATATGTCTCCTTCATAGAAAAAAAAGAGAAGCAAGTTGTAAATTGTGAAAATAGACTTGAAGTTTTCTTATTGTTGTGATTATTCAGAGAAACATCCTGAAAATTTGGTAGAATATCTTAGAGATGTTATTAAAAAGAAAAGCTTGTTATTTCTACTTCTGGTTTTAGAAAAAGAAAAGTTAAATTGTGTTGCATGCAAAAGCTTCTTGTATTATGGAAAGAAATAAAAGAACTATTTTCATTTAGATTTTATTTATATTTCACTTGTGGCAAATAGAAGTTTATTGATGTTGGAAGATTTTATGTATTTTTAATGAGAAAAGTAGTTTTATGTAAATATTAGATTAGAGGAGAAAAATCAATGAAAAATTCCTTTTAATTCTAGAAAAGTATTTTGTATCTTTTAAAAAGTATTTTAAATTGTATTTTAGTTAGCATTGTTTTAAAAGCTTATTGATTTTATATATATATATATATATATATATATATAAATCTGATTTAACTTAATGTTTTCCCTTTATTATATGAGTTTAAAATTTTGCATGTAAATACCCTTTTAAAAATATATATATATAAATTTACTTGGAAATAAATTTCATCTTTTTAACTATGAATATAAAAGTTATGTGTATTTAAATATATACATATATATATATATAAATATATATATTTATATATATATATATATATATATATATTTTTATATATTATATTTTAAAAAAAAAAAATAATGTTTTGGGTCCCCGCGGACTCCACTGTGTGTACGCACAGTGGATGACCGCGCGGCGCCCACTGTGTGCACACACAGTGGAGCCGATTGCGGCTCCCACTGTGTGGGCACACAGTGGACGGCCACGGCTGCCACTGTGTGGCCACACAGTGGGAAGCCGTCAGCGGTGCCCACTGTGTGGGCACACAGTGGTGCCGCGACACCCATTGTGTGCTCACATAGTGGCGCGTGCAGCCAGCCCGCCTCCCAAACTCCCGTGACCTGCAATAAAATTTCATGGCCGCCTTTAGGGTCTTCGGCCCAGCATGAAAACTTTGACTATTAAAAAAATATTTATGGGTTAAAACCCTAGCCCGGATGGGCTAGGGCAATTCGGTTTACAAATAAAAGAAAAAAATATTAATTAGTTAGATATTATAAATATGGTAAAATTAGAACCCTAATTAGGGTTGGGGAAAAATATGGTTTTATAATTAGGAAATTATAATGGTATTCAAATTTAGAATTAAAATATTTGCCATTTAAGTAAAATATATATATATATATATATGTTTCCATATATATATATGGGAATATATATATATATGTAAATATATGAATTTTGAGCATTTTGAATAAGTAATTAAATTATAAATATATAAATATATGCATATTCAAATATGTATATATGTATATATTTATATAATCCTGATTTTAATTTGGGATAAATTATAAAGAGAAATATGAAAGAATTGAAAAGACTATATAGTCATATTGGAGGATAAATTAAAATATCTCTCCTATTTCCTTTAGTTTGATTAATTTAATTAAACTATTGACTAAGTATCTCTTGGAGATAGAATTTAAACCAGTAGGTTTTCCGCAATTAAAATATAACAATTTATCGATGCTTAGTTCGTTTCGGAATTAACTCGAATTTAATAATGAAAATTTCTTTAACGCTTGTCGGAAGAGTGAACTTGTTAATTAATTTAGTATGTTTTAAAAAAAAAAATTTGTTCCATTTTTGCCCTAAATTTTGGGCATGACATGATAATCTTCAACAAGTTTTTATTGCTGGATTCTGCTTGTCCATTTCCTTGGGGATGGTAAGGTGATGAATAGGACAAAGTGATGCCATCATTTTCACAGAAATCAGAGAACTCATTGGATTTGAAACACATCCCATTATCTACCACAATTTTTTGAGGTACCCCAAATCTAGTAAGAATTTTTTCCAAAAGAAATTTTATCGCAACTTTGTTGGTAGCCTGTCTTGTGGGAATGGCTTCAACCCACTTAGTAAAATAATTAGTAGCCACCAAAATCCATTTATGCCCACCACTAGGTTTGTTTTCTATTTCCCATATGAAGTCAATACCCCACATCTGGAATGGTTCCTCTATATGCATGGGTCTAAGAGGAATAGCTCCATTATACTTAAGCCTCCTTGAAAACTTTTGGCATGCTTCACATTTTATGATATAAGCATGACAATCCTTGAAAATTTGGGGCCAATAATAATCGGCATTAAGAATTTTATGAGCAGTGGTTTTGGTTGAGAAATGGCCTCCACATACACCTTCATGTAAGTCTCTCAAAACAGCAAATTCTTGACACTCATCTAGACACAATAAAAGAATACCATATCTATTTTTCTAGTATAGATCTCCATTAAGTAACACATACTTAGATGTTTGAAGCTTTAAAGTTCTCTTTTCACTATCATTTAAACTATCCAGACATTTCATATATTTTAAGTAATATACAATATTTGTATACCAAGGACATCTCTCAATGCTAATTTGTACATCTTCTAACTCTACTCGATTTACTTGTGTTGCTTCAAGATTGGACTCTGCCATCAATTTTGCTAAACCCTGACCCCTTACCAACTTTGTGATTTATAGATCAATATTGAATTCTTGGATCTAGTTTATCTATCTGCATCTCATTCTAGTAGTTTCTAATTGTCTGAAGATGTCTTTAACAATAGCATTTGGTACATAGGCAATGACAGTGGCACCAACTAGATAACATCTAAAAGATTTCACAACTTTCACAATAGCATAATCTTTTTTTTCATTTAAATCATAATTCAACTCGGATGCTTGCAATGTCTTGCTAAAAAATGCCACTGGTTGTTCATGACCCTCATCATTCTTTTGTAACATGACAGTAGAAATAGTATGGAATGAAGTAAATGAAAACACTTGAAAAGGCTTAGAAAAATCAGGTGATTTTAATACTGGGGCTTCCTTGATGGCTCTTTTGATATTTACAAAGGCTTCAAGAGCTTCATTAGTCCATTTTATTTCAGCACCTTTTTTCAACATTTTAGCAATAGGCTTTATGATATTAGAGAAATTTGAAACAAATCTTCTTACAAAGTTAATTTGACTGAAAAAAGATTAAATTGCTTTAACTATTTTTGGGATTTGAATTTTATCAATAGTAGCAATCCTTTTTGGATCGATTCTCACACCATCTTTTGAAACAATATGACCTAACAGTTTTCCTTAAGTAACCCCATAATGACATTTTTTAGGATTCAAAGATATGCCATATTCTAATGCTCTAATAAAAATCTTTCCTAGATCATTACAATGATCTTCTGACTTTTTAGAATAAGCAATCATATCATCCTGGTAAACTACCAAGATATAATCAATCATACCCTCAAAGGCCACGTCCATAGCCCTCTGGAATGTAGCTCCTGCATTTGTCAATCCAAAAGGTATCCTAGCTTAGACATAGGTACCCCCAAGGTGTAGTGAATGCAGTTTTGAACTTTTCTGCTTCCCTAAGTTTGACTTGATTATAGCCTGAGAAGCCATCCATCATAGATAACAATTCATTTCCTGTGACTTTCTGCAAAAGAGCCTCCATGTTAGGTAAAGCATAATTATCTTTCAAAGATGAGACATTTAAATTTCTAAAATCCACACACAGTCTGATGTCACCATTCTTTTTTCTAACTGGGACCAAATTGGATACCCATGTTGAGTGCCTTATAGGCTCAATAATACTAGCATTCCTCATTTTCATCAGCTCCTCCTTCATCTTAGGAGCCAAAGTAGAGTTTATCAGCCTTTTTTTTTGTCTGAAAGGTTTTGCATTAGGCTTCAAGGATATCTCATGCTAGAACAAATCTTCCATGTATGCTTTAAGGTCATCATATGACCAAGCGAAGACGTGCCTACACTTCCTTAGCAAATTAATCAATTCTGTTCTGATTTTTGATGTGAGCTTTTTTCCAATATATACTTCTCTTGGGTTGCTTTCACTTCCCAAGTTTATTTTTTCAACATCCTCACATCCTCCTAGATTAGGTCTAAAACTTTCCATGTCTTTATCATCAAGCATTTTTTCAAGCTCTACCAATCCTTTTGGGATTTTATTTGTTTTCAACTGTAACACCTCTCGCCCAAGTACATTCTCCTTGCCATCCTTGTCCTCCACAAGTCCATTCCAATCGATCCATTGGTGCTTATACTGATCCTCACAAAATAAAAACTTTAGCAAATCCCTGTCATCATCAACTACTTGCCAACTTTTTACATTCTCAAGAACTGATGGTCTGGTCTTGATTTCTACTTGGGTAATATTATCCAAAGGGATATCATTATGCTTGATAGCCAAGTTAGCCATGAAGTCTACCCAAATATTATTGGATCTTTCAGTCCAATTGATGGAGAAAGCATCAAATAGTTCAATGTAATTCCAAACTTCATTCCTGTAGCTTCTTAATTTTCATTTTTTGCAGCAAATTTGCCTCTAACTTGTGAAACGACTAATTCTGAATCACCATAAACTATTAGTAACTTAATGCCATGTTTATTTGCTAATTTAAGTCCTAATAAGAGGGCTTCATATTAAACAATATTATTAGTACACTCAAAAGTTGAAAAGAAAGAGTATTCAATTTTTTTTCCATTAGGTGAAATAAATACAACTCCTGCTCCATTTCCATCCTTACTGTAGGCACCATCAAAATATAATTTCCAAATTAGATTTTCATTTTGTTTAACTGTTTCTGTAACTTTATTGATTTTTAAAGGTTTAGAAATACTTACCTGAAAGTTGTCCATATTAGAATGGCAAAAGCAAGTCACTTCATCAGGATCACCCTCTTCTATGAGATATGGAGCTCTTGGTTCTTTGTTTATCCTCACCGATGTCCCTTTTATTGGAATAGTGGCATATGACAAGTCAAGTTGAACATGTCCACCCACCAAGTTGGACCACTGTCTGGACAACAACATCCCATAGTTCGTAGGCACTTGTACAACTATGATATCTGTTTTGTATGTAGTGTCTGGGCAGGCTGGGAATATGAACTCAAAGTCCTTCATGATTCCTAATACAAGAAGTGACCTATTGTCCATGACATAGAACTTACCATAAGGTGTATCAACGTGCATTCCCAACTCTTTAATGACATCTTCTGGCATGATATTTACTGCCGCTCCTGAGTCTATCATGCAATTTTTTAACATTTTTTCATTTATCAACAGTGTTAGGTAGAAAGGATCTATCTGTGTGAGAATTTTGGTAATAGATGTGCCAAGATACACCACAGGAGGATCTTCTTTTGATTTAGGATCTTCCCTACTCACTTCTCCAACATTAGATATAATTTTTAAAGTCTCATTCTTGTAATCTAGAAATTTCATTACTTATAACAAAGGCATAGATATCTTCACCTGGGATAGTGATTGGGACATGAGTGAGTTACAATTTGAATCAGGCTTACTGATTTGTTTTTTCTCCATAGGCTTGACCAACTTCAAGGCATCAATATACTTTACTAGTTCACTTGGAGATTCTTTTCCTTTCTTGTCATTTGCCTCCTTGTTCGCATTTTGTTTTGAGACTTTTATGAATATTCCTGTAGGCCTCCCTTGTTTAGGATTCACTGTTCTATTTCTCAGTTGGTAATTACTCTTGGCTTGGGAAACAATAGCCACTGTGAATGCTCTCTTCTCCTCTTCAGTCAAGTTTCTCAAAGAAGGCACTGCTTCCTCTTGAAACAATTTTCTTAAGGCAAGGATATCTTCATCATCATCAGAAAAAACCTGTTGTATGCTATACTACTGATGGTTTCTCATCATTTGCACATCTGAATATTGCTCTTTCTCAGATGGATTCTCATCTCTACCCCACATAGGATCTGATGACAAAACATTAACTGTAGGCTCATATTCCTCTTCTTGATGCCAATCCTCCATCAGGCCCTATGCAATCATGCATTGATCTTCATCATGGGGAAGATTACAGACCTCACACCATGGGAAATCTTCCACAAATTTATTTTCTCTCTTTAGTGGATCTAGAGTTTCTTTACTCATATTTGGTTTTACTGGCTTCCCATCCTTCCAGTTGGTGTTATAAGATATATCATGGAGTCTGGGCCTATTGAAATTCATTTGCCTATTATTTTTGTATGGTGGTTTTTCATTAAGATTATGTCTACCCTTTAGGTCCTTAAGAATGTCCATGATCTGAGTAAGATCATCTTTCTTGGGAACCCTAGAATAGTACAACTTTGGATCATATCTTTTAACAACCTTCTTATTATTCTCAATAATAATAGTTGTCTTGAATGCTTACTGTAAAGTATCAAGTCTAAGAGACAAAATCTCATAATGGGTTTTGATGTCAAAAGCACTCAAATAAAAGTTAATTAGAAATGAATCAATAGGTCTGACATCTCTAGGTATTCTATTTAATACTTTACTAAATATTTTATTAAATTCAACAACTGATTCATTTTGATTCTTCCTTATACTTGTTAATTCATGGGATGCAAATGAAGGATCATTGTGATCTCCAAATTCTTCCAAGAATAGTGTTATAAATTCCTCCCAACTATTGATACATCCATTAGGAAGGCTTCTATACCATTTTCCTGCATCTTCTGTCAAGGATTGAACAAACAGTTTCATGAATACATCCTCATGAGGTACCTCAAATTCTTACATGATATTTTTCACATTAACTACATGTTGTTCTGTTGAATCAATTCCATTTCTTGAGAATTTGGGGATTTCTGATCTTAAATAATTAGCGATTTGATTTGGATAACCAACAATGCCAGTGAAATCCAATTGCATATATCTTTCAATGATCATAGGTTGTCTGCCACCTTGATTGTTGCTTTGATTGTTAATATTTCCTCTGCTGAATCCACCATTTCTACCATGATTACCATTGTTCCAATTGTTTCCACCACCATTATTATTGTCGTTATTTCCATGATTACCTCCATTGCCATTATTGTTGTTTATACCTCCACCATTACCATTTCCATAATTGTCATTGTTAATTCCATTATTTCTATTGTTTTGGTTGCTGCCATATCTATTACTTCCTCTATTATTATTTATAATATTACCTCTATTTGTGTTATTCTAGTCTCCATCATTCTCCTCATTTCCATTTCTTCCTCCATTATCTTAGTTGTTTCTATTCATTTCTTTATTTTGATCCCCATGCACGTCCCCCTATCTTTTGCTTCCATTTAATAATGGGTTATCAAAGGTTCTAAAAGGTTGCTTTATTTTTCTCATATGAGGGGGACTATATTTAGGTGTTGTTGGCCTACCTCCCTCATCTTTACTTTTTTTTATATCCCTCCTGATCTAGGGGTTTGAATTTCATCCCTTTGTATCCCTAATCTTTGCAATACCGAATCTGGTTGTCTCCTAAATGCTCTTGTGGTTTTGGCTTCATCTCCATTCAAGTATGCCAGTTTAAGTATGATTTCACCCAATTGCTTGTCCTCCTCAGTCAAGATTTCATCATGGCCATCATTATTATCTTTTGCATTTAAGCCATAAAATGGATTTTCCTCTAGATTTTTTAGAATTATCACCAGATGAAGAACCATCCTCTTTGCTAGGAAACTTTTTATAATCCCAAGATGTCATACTTGTTGTTGATTTCTTTTCTTTACCCCTTTTCTTGGGACTCAACTCAACAAGATTATCCTGCTCTTTATGAAAAGGCCTTCTCCCTTGAATAAATTTATTGATAAATGTCTAGGGGTTTCTCTTATTTTCTAAAAATACTAACTATTATTCATGTATTGAAATGTAGAGTCACCACCTCCTAAGAGGAAAATATTACCAACTTAATTGATCTTCTAGGATCCTCCCTCTAGTAGAGTCTAAAACAAACTACCAAAGATTCTGAAAACTTTGTAAGACAAATCCCCAACAGAGTCGCCAATCTGTTGGTTCCCAAAACCACATATTGGAAAACCAAAAGACTTGCCAAATCCTCAAGTAGTCCAATCAGCCTTGGCCAACGAACAGGGACAGTCAAGGACTAGATCCCTATACACTTTACACTCCACTGAACCTAGGTGGGTATGCCTCTTCCTCTCAAGCACAAAAGAGGTTATTTATAGTGGATTTATACCTTTTAGCAAATGTTATTCTCAAACTATGATACCCTCCTATTCCTCCCCGTAAGAAAATTTAATAACTCTGTTTGCATATGAAGAGGACACCAAGAAAATAGAATTCTAGACTAACATATAAAGGTTTCAACAAAACCTTCTACACTTTGAACTTATCCAAAGCTCAGGTGGGTATACCTTTTGTGAATACTTTCACACTTTTAAATTGAGATCCATAATAAACCAATGCTAAAAACCTATGGACTTCATCACCTCAATAAAACTGAAACATTAAAGAGAACTTATGCTTATTTTCAATATTTGATCCCAAGAAAGATAGAAAGAATTCCATAACTGATATCAGTGCCTTATCCAGGCTATAGAGTCACCAAAATCAAGCAAGAGTTCCAAAACTGAACATTCTCATACATTTCATCACTTCGGCTTTCATGAACCCCATACATGCTTGGCATATATATAGGTTATTTCCCTTTAAACTAAAACTATTTATCAAATTCAAAGAAACAAACAATTGATCTACCGAAAGAAATATTTCACACATATTTAATCCCTCTCCTGAAGAGAAAAGCCAGAAATATATCTATAAGATTGCCTCACAATCCATTCTCAATTGAATAACACTAAATTATCCAAATGAAACCTACAAACTAATGAATGCACACCAGAAGACAAAGAAGATTTAGGCTTGAAACTTTGATATGTATATTTATATTCATTTTGAAAATTTTACATGACTCAAGGTAATTCCTGAGAGAACCAGAAAAATGCTAGATATATTTTAGCAGAGTTTCTTTACAAATTCTTGTGATGATTTTTCTAAGTCCTGGTATCCATTTATAACAATATGGATGCAAACAAGCTTCGGACTTTCCTAGGAAAAGTTTGTTACAACCATGATTCTTGCTGAAAAGGAAAGAAAAATACAATCATTTCATTTTCTAACGACCTTTTAAGTTTGTTGTTCTGCTGTAGCATCTTCTAACTGTTCTGGCACTTCCTCTTCTTGTACTGCATATTTGTTTTTCCACTCTTGGAACACATCATCACTTGGCTAGGAGAAGATACTAATCTTCTTTTTCATCTTATTTAGCCTCTTCCATGTGATTCTCAATTGCCCAACCTCTGTCTCCAGAAAACCATAATGTGACTTTACTTTCTCAATCTCCTCAATTGCCTTAATAAATAAAGATGTGTCATCTGTATTAATGACCTCATTTACCCTCTGAGACAAGTTATACCCCAACTCATCAGGCCATGCCTTTTCCTCTTTCAGCTGACTTGGACCAACATAACCCCCAGGAAACAACTCATACTTATGATCAGAATATTCTTTTCTATATAAGTGGGCTTTTCTCTTCACACCTGTCCTTTCTTCTGCTAATCCAGTCATCCCTTTTACTAACTCACAAGTGGATTTGATATTGGCATCAGCCTCTACCTCTGCATGAGATGAACACATAAGTTCCAACTCCACTTCCCTAGGCATCCACTTATTCAAAATTGGCTCCAAAGTGGCCTTATCTTCTTTCAAATAAGTCAAATATTCAAAATTCTTTTCATGTAAATGTATATAATAGAGGCTCTAACTGAGTCATCAAATTTCAAAATTGTACCTCTGACCTTTTCTTCATATTTGCTTGCAAATAAGGCCTGAGCCTGTTTAAACTTTTTCATCTCATCTTGTATGGTTTCAGTTGCTTGGAAACCAGAGGTCATAGGAGAAGGGGGAAATTCAATGATAGGACTGGTGGGTGGGGGTCTTGCTGGAGAAGATGCAATCATTAGAGTGGAGGACTCACCCTTCTGGTGTTACCCTACCAATTGAATTTGTAATCTAGCAATGATACTATCCCTATTGGCTATCTCTCCTTTGGCTTCATTATAAGCCCTTAGAACTATTTCTAATCTCACTTAGATATCAACCCTCTCCTTTGCTTCCTTCTCAACCACTGCCACACTAAATTTTGCAGTTTTTAGAACTATGCTGGTAGCTTCTACCACCCCCATGTCCTGGACTCTCTTCACTATCGTACCTACCAGGTAACTAGACTCTGAGGTGTCCTTCCTCCTTCTGCTCTCATCCCTCTTTAGGGACCACATAACCAAAGCATCATTATTCTTATTGAATGTCACTCCTTCTAGGGGCTTGGATTCTTTCCTTATTGTTTCAAGCACTAAGGCATCTGCTATGTCCCATTTAGGAAGGATTAAAACACTAGCCTTTGACACCATTTCTCACCCCTTTTCAAGAGTAATGGCTTTGAATTCTGCCATCATTTCTTGCTTCACCTCTTCCTCCAGTGTATTTACATCTTTGTGGGGTTTCTCATTCTTTTCTTCTCACATATTGCCTTAAATTACTCAATGTTTTGTTTCTAAACAAATTGCATAAAGGACCCCGTTGTAAAAAAATTACTATCAGCCAGGAACTCCACACTAGATTGTTTGATAGCAGGGTCTAGCTCTTTTCCTTTGAACTCATCTGTAGTCATGTTTATCTTAGCACTTGGTGGCTCTTCAAGCATTCCCTCTTGTGTTTCCTCATAAGTGTAGGTAATCTCCCCGAGACTTCCTAACTACAACAATTGCTTTGTCGTTGCCTATTCATCTCCCACATGGATAGTGGATTGGGATGGAGAGTACAAAGGTTCACTTATTTTCACCTCTTTGCCTACCCTTTGCCTTTTAGGGGAGTTTTGGATGTCAGTGACATCTTCTATTGCTCTCTTTCCTTTTGAAGTAGAGGGCTCACTAGTTACCGACACTAGCACACTATACCTTGGCTTCTTATGCATCACATAATCACCTGGAGGGATGGCCTTGACAAACAAAGGCTTTTCTAAAACCAACTTAGCCCTTTCAGGATTGTTCCTCATTATAACCTCCCTCTTCTCCTTCAATGTCTGCATTAGGTCTTCAAAATAAAGAATTAAGAATTTAATTTTCTCTTCAAAGGGAGTAAAACTAGACAGAGGATCATAACCACCATCAAATTGGGGAATAAAATCAAGAGCCTTCTTGTATGCTACCCATTTTTCTTTCTCAATTCTTTCTCATCTAGATTGAATTCATTTCTGATCATATCCTCAAGAAAATGGAACTGATGTGGTCTACCTTTACATACTGCTCTCTTTCTGAACATGCCATTGAAGAAATCTTCAGGGTCAACAAATCTTGATACTGCAGTAGATAACCTATATGGCTGAAAGAAATTATCAAAGTGTTTCCAGCTACCCTTGGTGATTACAAATTGATGAGCCATGGTGATGGTTGGGAAAATGGTCCCTTTTCCACTATTTGTTAACTGTGCCTCTTGCACACCCCCAATTTGTCTTAGGATCTTTGCAATTCCTATCTTCAATGGGACTTGATAGGGAAGTAAATATGGAGTTCCTCTAAATCCATAAACTTTGAACACCGTAGAGACAGGGTATAGATATACATCACCGCAGTTATGTGCAAAATTGATACCTTCAGCAAATTCTTTAGGTCCAAGGAATTCTAAAAGAGACTTAGGGATCCTAGGGTTTTGTTGGCACAAGAGAATACTAAGTCTAGATGCAAAGCATCTGCCAAACTTCAAGTAACTGGCATCCTCTCTATCCCAAGACAAAATTATGGTCCATAATTGCACAGTCATGTCTTCACCATCTTTCTCCTTAACCAGATCCATTTCGTTAGCGAAGTAATCAGCACCTTTAAACAAAAACATATGCATGAGAAGAGAGTACCACCCAAAAGGTCTGTCTACCTTACCATTTTTTATCCCTATTAGCCCTGTATGAATTGCATCAGTGAGATAAGGTGCATAATCAAAAATTATTGCCAGAGAGGGGTTCAAAATCTGTGCTATCATTAACATGTAGTGAGTTTGCATGGTTGTTTTAGCATCTTCCCCAAAAATCTGACAAAGTGACCAATACATCCCTTTAGCCCTCAGAGTAAAAAGATTTAGAGAGAAAGGTTCCATGGTGCTACGGCCTACAACAGTTAACCCTCCTATTTTGACAAAAACTTCTTTCAAAGGGTCGCTCCTAAGGTGATCTGTCTACACATTGTAGACCTGTGCAAGTGTTTCAAAATTGATAGGCTCCAAGTAATTTGATACCTCATTGAGCTTAAACAGCTTCCTAAACTCATCATCATTTATCTCAATTAAAGCTCCCACATTTACAATTCTAACACATTTAGCAATAGGGTCATAGTTATTTGCAATCCGGGTTAATAAATCTACATCCATAAAAACCCCAGGGACTATGAGCTTTCCCACATCTAACTTCCATATACTGTTCATTGGAGCAGAGGAATGTCTTTTGCCAAATCCTACTTTAAAGAGTCCCAGACCTGATATCCCTATCTTTGGATCCCTTAACCAGTTCCCTTTTTCATACATGTTGTCATTAATTCTCAAACAGGGAGCCTTGGGCACTAATTCTTTAATCTTAGCAACAACATTTGTAGACATGCTTTAGTTCTCTTACCGTACCTGGGTTATCCACTTGCTCTATTGATTGCTGGTAGATAGCTATTACATGTCAGCCATTTATTCATTCAAGAACTCCAACGGACTCCACATCTGAACCACCACATGTTTTACTTAACCATGAATTTTATCACCGTTGCCACTCAATCAAGTGGGTCCTTTACGATCCTTTGGAGCCACATGTCCTACCGATAGGTCATCCTTTTTGCCATAGCTAGACATCCAGCTATACTGCCACATCATCCACCATATAACTGCCAGCTCATTTCCCATTTCGCGAAAGGTAAATTTCATGTTACTTCTAGCTGCAAAACAACACGGGCTATCAGATCAACTCCAAGTTGATCGATCTTTAATAACTAGGAACTAGTCTATCTGTCAGGCCCACCTTTCTTTTGCTACTTTGTGAAAGATAAACTCTACGCTATTTCGCCCAGCGAAATAACGTGGACTGTCAGATCTATCTCAAGATGCATCTTCTTTATTTTCCATGCCACCCTTACGCTGGGCCCACTTCCCTTTTGCAACTTTGCTAAAGATAAAATTCTAGCATCTTTCCTTTATGAAACAACGTGGGCCGTTGGATCAACTGGAAGATATCATCTTTTAACCTTCATTCTTTAACCCACCAGCCGGGCCCACCAATCTTTTCGCTGTTTCATGAAAGGTAATCTCTGCACATCTCTTTCAAGTGAAATAGCGCCAACCGTTAGATTGTCTTTGGGATGCACAGTTTTTAACCAAGGGATCCACCTACCAGCCAGACCCGCCCCTCTTTTCGCTATTTCACGAAGGATAAATTTTGTGCTATTTTCCTTTGGGAATTCACGCGCATCATTGGATCAACCAGAACTTGCCTGGTTTTTATGGGGTCCGACAAAGAACTAAAAACTTAGGAAAAGAGTACAAAATAAAACATTAATAGAGACCCGCCTAAGGCAAAATGTAAAGGGGGGACCCCTTCATGATGGATTGACCCTTCAACTTAAGTGGAAAAACTAACATAGAAATAGAACGCAAGGATTCCAAGACATAAAAGGGGTAAATTTCAAAAACCCTAAACCTTCAAACCAATAGCTCAGAGGCAAGATGAAGTGCTACGCACAATTTTGTAGATTTTAGCAGACTATGGAACAAAATCACCCAAAAGTTAAAATAGTGATAACATCAACTCTGATTGGGGATGGTTGATCGCAAGATCAACACAAGAATATAGAAAACTCTGGAGAACAGACCAAAACAAACCCACAAACAACCAAGAGAAAAAAAAACCTAAATATATACAGACTAGGACCTACTATGCATGGACTTAAGAGAAGTAATGCTTTAGGAATTGTACATGCACTAGAAATTCCTGTACCTCACCACTCATTGTCTACAAAAAAATATGAATATTTTCTATTCAAATCACAAACAACAGAAGGGCCCACCCATAGTGACTCAATTTTTTTTATGTTTTCCTTTATCTTGCCCTCTTGCATTCCATTGAAGAACCATGTCACCAATTTGAAACTTCCTCAGTGTGGTTCTTTTGTCAAACAAATACTTGGATTGTAACTAGATCTTCCAATTTCTTTTATGGGCCAAAGTCCTGATTTCCTCCGCTTCCACCATTTGAATCACTCTGTCTTCCATAGGTTCTGACAACTCCATATCCTCAACTTGTAGGAAATTGTATATAGGAAGAAGGTTGTTGACTAGCACCCTAGATTACATGCCATAAACCAGTTCAAACGGTGATACACCAATTGCTTTCTTGACGGTAACCCTGTCTACCCATAGGGCCAATTTCAATTTCTGATCCCAAGACCTTCTGTTCTCCTCAAGGATTTTCTTAATAATATTTAGAAGGCTCTTATTGTTGGATTTTGCTTTTCCATTACCTTGAGCATGATATGGTGAAGAATAAGACATAATTTTTCCATGACTGGTGCAAAATTCAGTGAACTCCTCTAATCTAAAGCTCATGGCATTATCCATTACCAACTTCACAGGAACACCGAATCTAGTTATAACATTATCCATCAAGAAATCAATAACAACTTTACTAGTGGCTCTTCTAGTGGGTATAGCTTCAATCCACTTAGTGAAGTAATCAGTGGCTGCTATGATCCACCTGTGATCTCTTCTTGATTTCTCAACTATTTCCCCAATAAAATCAATGCCTCACTGAACAAAAGGGGCTTCCACTGTAACTGGATTGAGGGGCAAAGCTCCTTCATACTTTAACTTGGAGGAAAATTTCTGGCATGGATCACACCTCCGGACATGCTCATGGGCATCTTTGAACAATGTAGGCCAATAGTATCTAGCCTGAACTATCTTACCAGCTATGGTTTTAGTAGAGTAGTGGCCTCCACATACTCCATCATGCATTTCAATTAACATCCTTTTATCTTGGGATTTGTCTAAGCATATCAATAATGCCCCATCTCTATTTTGCTAGTATAGATCACCTCAAATAAGGACATACTTCTGAGATTTTAGTCTCAATGTCCTTCTCTAGTTTGGAGTCATTCCCTCTGAATATGTTGCATCCCTTAAAAAATATACAATCTCTGAGTACATAGACCGTGTCTCAATACTTGTGACCAGGATGTTCTTAATTTCAACATTATTCACTTCAACATCAAGAAGGTTTGATTTAGCCATTAGCTTAGCAAGACCTATCCCTCTTACTAATTTAGTAATCGTAATCTCTAGATCAAACTCTTGAATTTTGGTTATCCATCTACACCTTTTACCAGTGACCTCAGACTAAGACAAGATGTATTTGACAGCTGCATGTGGGACATAAGCAATTACTTGTGCATTCACAAATATGCCCTAAATGCTTTTACAACTTTAACCAAAGCATATGCTTGCTTCTCCATGATTTCATATTTTAGTTCTATAGCTTGTAGAGATTTACTATAAAAAGCAATAGGGTGTTCATGTCCTTCATTATCCTTTAGAAGAAGAACTGCAACCACTGTATGATAAGAATCAAAAGAAAACAATGAAAAGGGCTTACTATAATCAGGGGACTCCAACACTAGTGCCTCCTGGATAGCCCTTTTAATTTGACCAAAGGCCTTTGAAGCTTCTTCATCCAAATAAAACTTTATATCTTTCTTAACCAATCTAACAATAGGCTTGACTATTTCTACAAAATTAGCAATGAACCTTCTAACAAAGTTTACCTTGCCCAAGAAAGACTGGATACCTTTGACACTCTTTGGCTTAGGTACATTGTTTATAGCTTCAATTCTTTTAGGGTCTATCCTAACCCCTTCCTTGGAGATAATATGCCCAATCAGCTTTCCTTCAGTGACAACAAAATGACACTTTTTTGGATTTAAAGAGATAAAAAACTCCAAAGCTTTATTGAAAATGTTTTCCAAGTGCCCGCAGTGGTCATCTGCCCTTTTGGAGAAACATGTTAAATCGTCTTGGTACACAACCATGATACTGTTAATGAATTCCTTGAAAGCTACATCCATTGCTCTCTAGAAAGTAGCTCCAACATTTTTTAAACCAAGGCATTCTTACATATACATATGTTCCCCAAGGGGTGGTAAAAGTAGTCTTGAACTGTTTAGATTCTTTCACTAACACATGGTTATATCCTGGGAACCCATCCATCACAGAAAATAGGTCACAACCAGTTACTCTCTGCAACATTTCTTCCATATTGGGAGAGGAATAATTGTCTTTTAAAGAAGCAAAATTTAAATTCCTAAAATCAACACATAGCCTTATGTCCCTATTTTTCTTTCTAACTGAGACCAAATTAGACACCCATGATGAATGCCTTATGGGATTAATGATCCCCCCTTCCCTCAACTTGCTTAACTCTTGTTGCATTTTAATTTCCAAAAGGGGGTTGATGGGTCTTTGTTTCTGTCAAAAAGGCTTAGCATCTAGAAGCAAAGGGACTTCATGCTAAAATAGATCTTGTCTATATGCCTTCAGGTCTTCATAAGACCAAGCAAAAACATTCTTATACTTTTTCAATAAATTAATAAGGTTAACTCTAATGTGAGGAGACAAGTTTTCTCCAATATATACCAACTTAGGAGATGATTTTGTCCCTAAGTTCACCTCCTCCAATTCATCTAACTTGGTGGTTGACTGCTATTGCAAATGACTTTCACTATGACAGAACATACCTTCCAATTCTACTAATTCTTTGGGTATTTCATTAGTTTCCAACTGGACCATGTCATTTCCAAACATTGTTTCTCTATCTTCCACCACTTCTACCAATGCATTGCAATCAATTTTATGTCCAACATATTCATTAATACACTATATGAATCTGAGAA
Organism: Cryptomeria japonica; assembly: GCF_030272615.1. Taxonomy (NCBI): domain Eukaryota; kingdom Viridiplantae; phylum Streptophyta; class Pinopsida; order Cupressales; family Cupressaceae; genus Cryptomeria; species Cryptomeria japonica. Next base: position 251,874,900 of record NC_081410.1, on the reverse strand, counting down.
TATCTTCATCATCCGCAAACACTTGCCAATTATACACATTATCAGGAATAGCAGGCCTAGATTTTATCTCAATTGTAGACACACCAGTTAGTGTTACATCATCAGTTTTTAATGCAACATTAGCTAAGAAATCAGCCATGATGTTCTATGATCTTTCTATCCAGTTAATAGGGAGTGCACAAAAATGTTCAATCACATCCCAAACGACATGTTTATATCATTTTAAACGATCATTCTTGGATGCATATTTAGATCTAATCTAAGACAACCAACTCTGAATCCCCCAATACTCTTAACAACTGGATCCCATGCTTATTTGCAACCTCAAGCCCCAATAACAAGGCTTCATATTCAGTAGAGTTATTTGTACACTGAAAAGATAATAGAAAAGAGTATTTGAAGGTTATACCTGATGGGGACACAAAAAGAACTCCTACTCCAGACCCTTCCTTACATCAAGCTCCATCAAAATACATGTTCCATAAACCTTGTTGTTGAGATTCCAATTCAGTCACAATAGAATTAGTATTTCTCAACAAAGGTAAAATTGGTTGCATTATGAAATTATCAAGATCTACATCAATCATGCAGTTTAACATACTAGGGTCAATTTTCTCAATCACCCTAGGGGCAAGTGATTCTCTATACAACTTAACCTGGCTTCCATTGATTGGGATTGTAGCATATGAAAGATATAACTGAACATTTCCACCTACTACTGCATCCCACTGTCTAGATAATAGCATGCCATAATGAGGTTTTGTATCAGTTACTATGACATCCATCTTATATGTTGCTTCAGGAAATGTTGCTATCTTTACCTCCACATATTTCATTGTACCTATCATAGGTACTTCTCTATTATCCATAGCATAACACTTCCCATAATTAGTGTTTATTGATAACCCCAATTCTTTCATGACACCATATGGCATCACATTTGCAGCTGCACCTGCGTCTATCATATAGTTCTTGATTAATCTATTTTTTACTAACAAAGTTACATAGAAAGGATCAACCTGTGAAGGTTCTTGGGTAATGGTTGTTCCCACATATACCTCTAGAGTCTGCAACTTGTGATCCTTTTCATCCTTCATGGTAGTTGTAGGCAAAGCTACACCATTATCAGATATTTTAGAAAATAAAGACAAAGTAACTTCTCTATGTTCCTTTATTTTCAATAATTCTACCAATGGAACTGTAACCTTCATTTGGGTTAGAGACTGAGTCATATCAAAAGTGGAACTATTGATTAACTCGATATTAATTTTTTCTTTCTTTGCTTTAGGTTGACTTGCCTTCTTAACTGTAGCAGTCCCTTGTAGTTCACCAGTAGTATTATCATCCACACTCTTGGCCACCTCTTTAAATTGGTCACTCTTTTCTTGACCATCTTGAGGCAAGGCACTACTGCTTGTTGTCTTCTTGTGAGATACCTCTTTCATAAACAAGGAGCTAGGTTCACCCTGATCTCCATCCTTTTTACTACTTCTCAAGTTTTAGTTATGCTTGGCTTTGGCTATGGCAGCTTTAGTAAGATTTCTTACCTCTTCATCACTGGGTCTTCTGAGATGAACCTCTTCATCTTGAATGGTTACCACATTTTAAGTGGGATGCCAGTCAAGTGCTAGCTGCCCTTGGTAACATCTATTATGATTTAGCACATCACACTCACTAGATTCACTTTGTGAAGACTCATCATCACTGTCAATAACAGTTTCAAACATGTTAATATCAGGCTCGCCCTCTTTTCTCATGGATTTTCCAAGGGCTTGAGCTACAACACACTAATGAGGAGAATGTGGTCCATCACAAGCCATGCACCAAGGAGCATTTTCCATATTATGAACATTTCCTCCTTTCAAAGGATTTGGGGTATCTTGGCTTTGAGTAATTTTTGGCTTATAATTCTGAGGTTTACCATCCTTCCAAGTAGTATTGTAAGGTATGTCATGTAATCTAGGAGGCCTATCTTGCCAATTGTAATGGGGCTTATCATTTTTACTTACCTTAGCAGTAAGATATTTCATGGAAGTCATCAACTTCTCTATTTTGTCATCCTCCTTGGCAGCTTTATTTGGCTGCTGTTTGGATTCTTGCCACAACCTTCCATCGGTCCTCCTTCCTACCTTTCTAGATGCTTTCCTATTACTCTCCACATTAATGGCAATCCTAAAAGCATCCCTCAGATTATGCAGGTTCTTATCCCTCAGAATATAGGCCATTCTAGAATCAAAAGCATTATAATATGTGTTCAGACACATGTTATCATCTAATCTCATTACTTGATAGAGCCTATGCATTGCTTTCTAAAATCTAGCATTGAAATCTATGACAATTTCATTATCAGACTTCCTAATGTTATTGAACTCATTGAGCATGAAGCTTAAATTTGTTTTATCACCATATTGTTCTTGGAAACAATTCTTAAAATCCTTCCAAGAACCAATGCTATTCACAAGCAAACCTTTATACCAATCCCTTGCATCATCTACCAAGGACTGTACGAATAGTTTCATGATGACATCTTTATCTAAAATTTCATAATAATTTATTAAGTCACCAAAATATTTTAGATGCTCTTCTGCATAGATTGCATTATTGCTAGCAAACTTGTGAAGCCTATCTCTCAATTCAGTAGGAACATGGTTAGGATACCCTTGGATTCCTTCAAAGAAAAGCTATCTATATAATTATAAGTTAATAGGTCTTCTTTGGAATTGATTAGCAGTAGGGTTACTACCCATATTCATTATCACACTGGGACAATGAGTCAAGGGGATTTTGTTACCTTTATTAGTAATAGGGACATGATTAATTGGAACAGTACTTACAGGTAAGGATGATTGAATCTTTACTAGAGGGAGTGGGGCTTGCTGACTTAAAGGTTTACTTAAGTCTATTGAAGGAAAAATTATAGTAGGAGCCTTTAGATAATTAATTTTCCATTTAACCTCTTGATTGGCTGCTTCTAATTCAACTTTCTCCAATTCCCTTTGTAGGTCCTCTTTCTCTTTTCTCATTCTGTCTATTTCTCTCTCATGTGCAGACAACATATAAGAAACTTCTACTGTAGTTTTAGACCTAGACCCATCTTCCACACATTTTTGTTTTCCTTTGTCAACATTATTCCTAATAGATTGTGGGTCACTAAGGACCTCCCTACCTGGTTGCACAACAAATTTGTTTGCAGGGTTGATCTTGACAGTCAGATTCTCTCTGATAACTGGACCTTTGTCCTCACTCTTAGGTTCTTCTTGGGTGAATAGTTCAAGATCAACAATCTGTCTTAAAAGCCTATCTCTCTCAATCAATTTAGCTTTCACTTCCTTTTCCTTATTTTCTTCCTTTTGTGTCCTTAGGAGATCAAATGATGAACTCTTCTATTGAGAGCCTCAATTTCTTGGGACACCTTATCTTCATCAGGGAACATTTCCTCAGAATTTGACACATTGACTTGGTCGATATTAATTAAACTAATATTCCCATCTATAGTTCTTGGTATAAAGTCCATCTTCATATAAGATCTATTCCTATCCTTCCTAGAGATACTAGTATGAGAAATCTTTTGATTCAAAACTTGGACATCCTCATTATTACCAAACAAACTAGAATGGAAACCTAAAATGTCCTGCTCAGATTCATGGGAAGAAGAATTGAATTTGCATATATGGGTCTATCAAATGACTTACCCGTATGAATGCTCTTTTGTACCTAGACAACACTAGATGACTCATGTGCAACTGATCTTTTCTGGCCTCTTCGTGCCTATTTAGGTAATCCTTCTTGTAACATCTCTTGAGGATGTTTCCTCATGAATGACCTGGTGTTTCTTCTCCTCTGCATTATACTTGTTTTTCGTAAAAGAGTTATACTTATTCAAGAGCACTGCTTATACTTGTTAGAGTCACCACCCACAAAATATGGGAGAATAAGAAAACAAGTTTTGACAAATCACTTGCAGGGGGTTTAGATAACAAGAAGATTTTCAGAGAAAGAGAAATATCACAGATGAGGGATAACACAATTTGTTGCAAACACACATAAATGCATATAATCTTTAGAGTTGATACAAGCACCAATCCATAGCATAGATTCACGCTATTAATCTACCTAGCAAAGTCGCCACTTTTGTTGTTCTCAAATTCTGATTCCCTCCTATTCCTCCCTGTAAGAAAATTTAATAACTCTGTTTGCATATGAAGAGGACACCAAGAAAATAGAATTCCAGACTAACATATAACAAGGTTTCAACAAAACCTTCTACACTTCGAACTTATCCAAAGCTCAGGTGGGTATACCTTTTGTGAATACTTTCACACTTTTAAATTGAGATCCACAGTAAACCAATGCTAAAAACCTATGGACTTCATCACCTCAATAAAATAGAAACACTAAAGAAAACTTATGCTTATTTTCAGTATTTGATCCCAAGAAAGATAGAAAGAATTCCATAACTAATATCAGTGCCTTATCTAGGCTACAGAGTCACCTAAATCAAGAAAGAGTTCCACAACTAAATATTCTCATACATTTCATCACTTCGGCTTTCATGAACCCCATACATGCCTGACATATATATAGGTTATTTCCCTTTAAACTAAAACTGTTTATCAAATTCAAAGCAGCAAACAATTGATCTACTGATAGAAATATTTCACGCATATTTAATCCCTCTCCTGAAGAGAAAAGCCATAAATATATCTATAAGATTGCCTCACAATCCATGCTCAATCGAATAACCCTAAATTATCCAAATGAAACCAGCAAACTAATGAATGCACACTAGAAGAAAAAGAAGATTTAGGTCTAAAACTTTGATCTGTATATTTATATTCATTTTGAAAATTTTACATGACTCAAGGTAATTCCTGAGAGAACTAGAAAAATGCTAGATATATTTCAGCAGAGTTTCTTTACAAATTCTTGTGATGATTTTTCTAAGTCCTGGTATCCATTTATAACAATATGGATGCAAACAAGATTTAGAATTTCCTAGGAAAAGTTTGTTACAACCATGATTCCTGCTGAAAAGGAAAGAAAAATACAATCATTTCATTTTCTAATGGCCTTTTAAGTTTGTTGTTCCGCTGCAGCATCTTCTAACTATTTTGGGACTTCCTCTTCTTGTACTGCATATTTGTTTTTCGACTCTTGGAACACGTCATCACTTGGCCAAGAGAAGCGTACAATCTTCTTTTTCATCTTATTTAGCCTCTTTCATGTGATTCTCAATTGCCCAACCTCTATCTCCAGAAAACTATAATCTGACTTTACTTTCTCAATCTCCTCAATTGTCTTAATAAATAAAGACATGTCATCTGTATTAATGACCTCATTTACCCTCTGAGCCAAGTTATACCCTGACTTATCAAGCCATGCCTTTTCCTCTTTCAACTAACTTGGACCAACAAAACCCCCGGGAAACAACTCATACTTATGATCAAAATATTCTTTTCTATATAAGTGGGATTTTCTCTTCACACCTGCCCTTTCTTTTGCTAATCTATTCATCCGCCCTTTCTTCTGCTAATCTAGTCATCTGCCCTTTCTTCTACTAATCCAGTCATCCCTTTTACTAACTCACAAGTGGATTTGATATTGGTATCAACCTATGCCTCTGCATGAGATGAACACATAAGTTCCAACTCCACTTCCCTAGACATCCATTTATTCAGAATTGGCTCCAAAGTGGCCTTATCTTCTTTGAAATCAGTCAAAATATTCAAAATTCTTTTCATGTAAATGTATACAATAGAGGCTCTAACTGAGTCAGCAAATTTCAAAATTGCACCTCTGACCTTTTCTTCATATTTGCTTGCAAATAAGGCCTAAGCCTGTTTAAAATTTTCCATCTCATCTTGTATGGTTTCAGTTTCTTGGAAACTAGAGGTCATAGGAGAAGGGGGAGATTCAATGATAGGACTAGTGGTTGGGGGTCTTGCTGGAGAAGATGCAATTATTAGAGTGGAGGACTCACCCTTCTGGTGTTGCCCTGCCAATTGACATTGTAATCTAGCAATGATACTATCCCCGTTGGCTATCTCTCCTTTGGCTTCATTATAAGCCTTTAGAACTATTTCTAATCTCACTTGGATATCAACCCTCTCATTTTCTTCCTTCTCAGCCACTGCCACACTGAATTTTGCAGTTTCTAGAACTATGCTGGTAGCTTCTACCACTCCTATGTCCTAGACTCTCTTCACTATCATACCTCCTAGGTAAAAGGATTCTGAGGTGTCCTTCCTCCTTCTCTCATCCCTCTTTAGGGACCACATAACCAAAGCAGCATTATCCTTACTGAATGTCACTCCTTCTAGGGGCTTGGTTTTTTTCCTTACTCCTTCAAGCACTAAGGCATCTGCTATGTCCCATTTAGAAAGGATTAAAAAACCAGCCTTTGACACCATTTCTCTCCCCTTTTCAGGAGTAATGGCTTTGAATTCTGCTATCATTTCTTGCTTCACCTCTTCCTCCACTGTATTTAAATCTTTGTGGGGTCACTCATTCTTTTTCTTCTCACAACTTGCCTTAAATTGCTCAATGTTTTGTTTCTAAACAAATTGCATAAAGGACCCTGTTGTAACAAAATTACTATCAGCCAGGAACTCCTCACTAGCTTATTTGATAGCAGGGTCTAGCTCTTCTATTTTGAACTCATCTAGAGTAAAGTTCATCTTAGTACTCGGTGGCTTTTCAGGCATTCCCTCTTTTGTTTCCTCATAAGTGTTCGCAATCTCCATGAGACTTCCTAACTACAACAATTGCTCTGCCGCTGCCTGTTCATCTCCCAGATGGATAGGGGATTGGGATGGAGAGTACAAAGGTTCACCTATTTGCACCTATTTGCTTACCCTTTTCCTTTTAGGGGAATTTTGGATGTCAATGACATCTTTTATTGCTCTCTTTCCTTTTGAAGTAGAGGGCTCACCAGTTACCAACACTAGCACACTATACCTTGGCTTCTTATGCATCACATAATCACCTGGAGGGATGGCCTTGGCTAAAACCAACTTAGGCCTTTCAGGATCATTCTTCATTATAACCTCCCTCTTCTCCTTCAATGTTTGCATTAGGTCTTCAAAATAAAGAATTAAGAATTTAATTTTCTCCTCAAAGGGAGTAAAACTAGACAGAGGATCATAACCACCATCAAATTGGTGAATAAAATCAAGAGCCTTTTTGTATGCTACCCATTTTTCTTTTCTCAATTCTTTCTCATCTAGATTGAATTCATTTCTGATCAGATCCTCAAGAAAATGGAACTGATGTGGTCTACCTTTACATACCACTCTCTTTCTGAACATGCCATTGAATAAATATTTAGGGTGAACAAATCTTGATACTACAGTAGGCAACCTATATGGTTGAAAGAAATCATCAAAGTGTTTCCAGCCACCCTTGGTGATTACAAATTGATGAGCCATGGTGATGGTTGGGAAAATGGTCCCTTTTCCCCTATTTGTTAACTCTACCTCTTGCACACCCCCGATTTGCCTTAGGATGTCTGCAATTCCTATCTTCAATGGGACTTGATAGGGAAGCAAATATGGAGTTCCTTTGAATCCATAAACTCTAAACACCATAGAGACAGGGCATAAATATACATCACCCCAATTGTGCACAATCTTGATACCTTCAGCAAATTCTTTAGGTCTAAGGAATTCTAAAAGAGCCTTAGGGATCCTAGGGTTTTGTTGGCAAAAGAGAATCCTAAGTCTAGATGCAAAGCATCTGTCAAACTTCAAGTAACTGGCATCCTCTCTATCCCAAGACAAAATTGTTCTCTATAATTGCATAGGGATCTCTTTACCATCTTTCTCCTTAACCAGATCCATTTCATTAGCGAAGTAATCAACACCTTTAAACAAAAACATATGCATGAGACAAGAGTACCATCAAAAAGGTCTATCTACCTTACCATTTTTTTCCCTTATCAGCCCTGCATGAATTGCATCAGTGAGATAAGGTGCATAATCAAAAGTTACTACCAGAGAGGGGTTCAGAATCTGTGCTATCATTAACATGTAGTGAGTTGGCCTGGTTGTTTCAGCATCTTCCCCAAAAATCTGACAAAGTGACCAATACATCCCTTTAGCCCTTAGAGTAAAAAGATTTAGAGAGAAAGGTTCCATGGTACTAGGGCCTACAACAATTAACCCTCCTATTTTGGCAAAAAATTCTTTCAAAGAGCCGCTCCTGAGGTGATCTCTCTGCACATTGTAGACTTTTGCAAGTGTTTCAAAATTGATAGGCTCCAAGTAATTTGATACCTCACTGAGCTTAAACACCTTCCTAAACTCATCATCATTTATCTCAATTAAAGCTCCCCCATTTACATTTCTAACACATTTAGCAACAGGGTCATAGTTATTTCTAATCTCGGTTAATCAATCTACATCCATAAAAACCCCAAGGACTATGAGCTTTCCCACATCTAACTCCCATATACTGTTCATTGGAACAGAGGAATGTCTTTGGTGAAATCCTACTTTAAAGACTCCTAGACCTAATATCTCTATCTGTGGATCCCTCAACCAGATCTCCTTGTCATATAGGCCGTCATTAATTCTCAAACGGGGAGCCTTGGGCACTAATTCTTTAATCTTAGCAGCGACATTTGTAGACATGGTTAATCGTTCTAAGAAAACATCACATATAGCTCTATCTTGATAATTTACCTTCTTTGTGAAATCTCTTCAAGGTGCCATCTTTGAATTACAACTATTTCAACTTAAAATTCAAACAAACCTTTGAGAATTTAAGCACCCAATGATACTAATTCAAACTGTAACTTTTAAAATGTGTGCAGAACTTACTTGTTGCCTGAAGAAACTTGCTCTAGGCAATGGTTCCTTTGCAAAACTCTTTGAAATGACATTACAATTTAGTTCATGTGAGGCTTAATACGACAACATATTTATGAATTGAAGCATTAATCCGCATGCTTCAGCAATAAATTTGCAATTGAATTTGAAAAAGACAAGGTTCCAACGGACCAGAAATAAATTCTCAATGTCCCAGCTTTTCGCTCTTTCACGAAGATTAAAAACCTCGCATCTTTACGATGCGAAACAATGTCATCCATTAGATCTTTTAGAACTTACACATCTCTTACCTTACCTGGGTCATCCTGCTTAAAAACGGGCCCCACCTTCCTTTCGCTGCATCGGGAAGGATAAACCTCACGCATCTTTTTCATGCAAAATAGTGCTGGCCATTGGATGTTCTACCACTTGTTCAATCTTTACTCTCCATGGTGACTACTAATCCTTTTCACTAACCGTATGAAGTCCTCACTACTAATGGTTTTCGTTGTTTCGCAAAGTTTAAAAACCTTGCATCTTAAGGTTGCGAAACAATGCTCATTGTTGGATCTCTTTCGATATGTGCAACCTTTAACATTCTTTATCCTTTGAAGTGGGCCCTCTACACAGAATCCACTTGCCCTATTGATTCCCAGTAGATAGCTCTTACGTGTCAGCCATTTATTTGTTCAAGAACTCCAACGGACTCCACATCTGAACTACCATGTGTTTTACTTAACCATGAATTTCATCACCGTCACCACTCAATCAAAGTGGGCCCTTTACAATCCTTTGGAGCCACGTGTCCTACCGACAGGTCATCCTTTTTGCCTTAGCTAGACATCCAGCTATACTGCAACATCATCCACCATATAAATTTTGTGTTGCTTCTAGCTGCAAAACAACGCACGCTGTCTGATAAACTCCAAGTCGATTGGTCTTTAATAACTAGGAACTAGTCTATCTGTCAGGCCCACCTTCCTTTTGTTGCTCTACAAAAGATAAATTCCATGCTATTTCGCCCAGCGAAATAATGCAGACCATCAGATCTATCTCAAGATGCATCTTCTTTATTTTCCACGTCACCTTTACGTTGGGCCCACTTCCCTTTTGCAACTTCACGAAAGATAAACTCCTAGCATCTTTCCTTTACGAAACAACGCGGGTCATTGGATCAATTGGAAGATATGATCCTTTAACCTTCATTTTTTAACCCACCAATTAGGCCTGCTAATCTTTTTGTTGTTTCATGAAAGGTAAACTTCGTACATCTCTTTCAAGTGAAATAACACCAACCATCAGATTGTCTTTGAGATGCGCGGTTTTTAACCAAGGTATCCACCTGCTAGCCGGGCCCGCCCCTCTTTTCGCCTCTTCGTGAAGGATAAAGTTTGGGCTATTTTCCTTTGCGAATTTATGTGCACCGTTGGATCAACTAGAACTTGCATGGTTTTTATGGGGCCCGACAAAGAACTAAAAACTTAGGAAAAGGGTGCAAAATAAAAGATTAATAGAAACCGGCCTAAGATAAAACGTAAAGGTGGGACCCCTTCATGACGGACCAACCCTTCCACTTAAATGGAAATAGTAACATAGAAATAGAACACAGGGATTCTAAGACATAAAAAGGGGTAAATTTCAAAAACCCTAAACCTTCAGACCAACAACTCAGAGGCAAGATGAAGTGCTACACACAATTTTGTAGATTTTAGCAGACTGGAACAAAATCACCCAAAAGTCAAAATAGTGATAACAACAAGTTTACACAACTAGAAAATTATTGTTCTGTAACTATGCTTTATTATGTGCTTTAATTGAATGCTTTGAAAAGAAGTGATTGTGAATGTATATACTTCCCTTTTATTATTTTTAGGAATCGGTATTTCAGCTGTATTTCCCCCTTGTAGTTTGAGCTATACATATAATTCTAATTTTTTATCGTGCACCCCACCACGTGTCTGCTTTGGTTTATTTGAGGATCACCTTTTATCTTTCGGCCAAACTTCCTCCTTCGGCGAACTGCTTGCGTGTTTTATCAATTCTATAGTTTCATCGATACTTTTTGTTTTTTTGATGGAATTGATGCTTTCAGTGAATCTATTTTGAGTTTCATCGTGGCCAAGGGTTGTTCGATAAGCTCAGCACCACCAAACTATTTCACTTCAACCGTTTGCCTTAACTGCCTCATTCTACCACCTGTCGCTAGAGGTTAGTCGCCAAGTCGTGATGGGTAACTGACAAGTAGTTTCCCATCATGGTATAGCGACAGACATTGGATCTCTTTCAACCTGTTCGCCCCTTATCTCTTCATCCAGCTTCCTTAATCTGATCATCCTTTGCTTGATCTACCTCCCTCTGTGCTTTGCCATGTGTCTACTCTTCCTAATTTGCTTGCAGATCCACTGGGAGGACACCTCATCTGCCACCTTTTTGGTCACTATGTCGTGGGGGATATAGGTCATGCAACTTCCTATCGTAGTATAGTGACCGCCATTGGATCTTTCTTGATCACCACTAGATCTTTCTGATTTTCTCGCTTGTTAACTTCCCCTTTTCTGCACGTGCTTTGTCGCCAAGTCGCAGGGATAAACCAACGTGCATCTCTATCTTGCGGTATAGCAATGGTCATCAAATCTTCTGCGATCACCATCTGATTTGCCCAAATTGCTCGATCTTTAATTTGTCCTTCTGCTATAAAATTTTGGCACTTTGAGATGAGCATGCACATGTGGGGTCCACCTAGTTCAACCTTCTTCATGTCAAAACCCATTTGTCTTTCAACAGTTATCATATGGGCCGCTTCGGATTTAAGTGTTAAAAGTGCCTATCAAACAAACAATGTGGGATAAAGGTTTTCCCTCTTCTGACATAGCTCCATGTTCTTCAATTATGCTTCTCGAGCTGACCTCCTTGCAATTCACTATCCGCTGTAACAAACATATCGGGATTCGGCATAGCATAAAACTCCTCCTCCTGACATCTCAATGAGTCTTCAATCTATGTTACTTTGTCAGTATAACTCATACCAATATCCCCGTAGGTGCTTTTATCTTCATTGGGGGTCGGAATAGCCTTTTTCTATTCCTCCTGAAGTTACTTCGATGCACTTTTATGCTTTATACCTCCAAGTCTGCTTTATCGGTATAGGAAACACCAATAGTTCCACCTTCTGATTCTCCATGTCATTGGGGATCGGTCTAATTGTTTCTGCACTATTGCGGTACAGTCTTTTTCTCTGATGGACTTGCCTTCTAATTTATCGATAAATGTCATGTCGTTAATCCTTCTTTTGCTTGCCAATGTTGTTTCATCAGGACTACTTATGCCGATAATTGAAATTTTGTAGTTTGAAAAAATGAGCCATCCACCATGAATAATAGTTATCCCAGCTATCCCACAAGGTTTGATACATACTGAAAAACAATCTTAGATTATACCATAATGACTTCTCCATTGATAAATGGTCCCATACTGGATTCCTTATGTAGTCTACACTTAGTGCATTCCCTTAGTGTGCCCAAGTGATACCTTGACACCCCTAAAATAACTGATCCTCAGAGAACTTTGCCTATGCTAATAAGGTTCCTGCACATGCAAACCAATAGTAAATGATCCATAATAGCACATACAATTTTACAAAAAATGTGTGCTAACCTATTTGTCTAGGGAAGGAACAAAATGTATAGTATCTAATGCAAAGCACGTGATGAGTTACTGAGCTCGATGAATTGGTAATCAAGGAGCGGTTGAGGTTTTCTTGATTGATGTGATGAGGTTGTTATGAAATCCAACAGTCATGCTTGTACCGACTTGTTTGTAATCTTGATGATGAGAGAATTGGATTTTTGTTGTACAAACCTAATTGATTTGTATTTAAGGTCGATGAAGCTTTTTTGTTTTAGTGTTGACAAGAGTTGGCAGAAATCAGTTGAGTGTGTGGTTGCCTAGCCAGAGAATGAGTGTGCAGTTTCAGTAAAGGCAAATAGAAGCTTAAATGGATCTGATCAAGCAAATGTAGTGCTATTCAGATAGATAAAGAAACTCCTATTGTTTACTTATTAAATCCTGTAACAAGGTGGTCCATTTGATTGGATTTTCAAATCCTCTACTGAGGTTACTCCTTATAGGGTATTTGCTTCTAACAAGGCATTTGTAGTCAATCCCTTAATCGGGTGATTCCTAACAGGATTAGTTCTTAATAGGACTTTTGTAAAAGATTTAACATGCTAGGCTCCTCCTAATAGGGCGAACCTCAGAAGAGTTCAAATATTTTCCTGTGAATCCCATCTCACCATGGTTTTTACCTATTTGGGTTTTCCACATATAAATACTTGTGTCATGTGGTGAATGTTTTGTGGTTATGATCTTATGTTTGATTTGATTAATTATTTATGATAAGGCATGATAACTGGAAGTGTTGAGAAATGAAGCATTTGGATGTTTACAAGTTTGATGTTGTTTACTGCTAAGTTTCTATAAAAGTCAACTAATATTCTTATGAGTATTGATCTTAACAGTGGTATTGCATTGATAAGTTTACTTTGTGAGTTTGAGTTTGAGTTTGGGAAGTTTGTATCAATTTTTCTAGTTACTGATTCACCCCCCCTCTCACTAATCTACCAAATACTTATTATTTAATCATACCATCAGAAGTATACTTACCAAGCATGATGTTCGACCAAGTTTTGGAAGTATTGGCCTCATTGAGGCCACTTTTACATTAAACAACAATTCCTAAACAAGACAAATTTCTATTCCAAAACAAAAGATCTCTCCTACTTTGACCGACCTTCTGAGATAAAAACACAGTAGAGGGAGATTATCAAACTCACCTGTAACCACCATGATATCTGTGAAACCCTCGGCAGAATGGAGCTGAAATTACCTTTGACATCTGTGGATCCTCCAATAATAGTAGCTACAACTTTTACAATTTTGAGAATTCACATGTCTTTTAAAACAAATGGGAAAACAACTAAGAAAGATCTACATACCCCTCATAATGATTCATTCGAACGTGTGAGATAATAGTGATATGATAGGAATCTGACACTTTATTAATTACCTATCAACTTCGCACAAATGGTTAATTCTTTCATGTTTTCCTTTCTAAATTTAGAATTTTAAACTATGAGATGTCGGGAATATTCCTTTTTGCCGCGCGACCTTCAATGTCATTAAAGTCTTTAGAGCTAGCTTGGAATGAACCTTGAACCAACTTGCGAAGAGTTCAATTGTTCAAGTTCAATTCGAGGAGACAGAACAAAGAATTCTCAACTTGCAGCTCAAAACAACACCGGGAACGAGTAAAGACCTTTAACAAATAGAAAGGGAAGTTTTGAACCTTGAACCTTGAACAAATTCATAAATAGTGAAAAGTTCAATTTAAAAACTGACTTAACACATTGACACTTTTTTGTTAAATAACATTATATAGCCATGACTCATGCAAGAAAACTGGTTGAACGTTGAACCGAAAAAGGTTTAATGGTTCAAAGTTCAATACAAATTACAACAATGTGCTTGCCTTACCATAATGCAAAACCACGAAGAGCATTACTTAAAGTGTGCTTTGAACCTTGAACCTTTGAACTATAAAAAGGTTCAACAACTTAGGTTCAAAGAAAGGAAACATAGGACTGAAAGAGGAAAGAAACACCAAAGGGGATCTCCGAGCTTTAAATTTTAATGAAAAATTGAGGGGATGCTAACAATAATATTCTATTATTTTTTCGTGATTTTGAGTAGAAATTTTACTTTCAACATATGGTCTTTTTTGGCAAATTTGGCACTTGTATTGCATAGATCTATCTTTCTGGTCTTTTGCATTGTATTTTTAGTTTGTTGGGACAGTTGCAAAACAAAATCATAAGTCCATCGTGCCATTGTTTGCAAGTGGCGTATTGTACACACACTATATATAAAGTGCCAAAATCATCATTTTTTTTTGGGGGGGGGGGGGGCGGGGGGTACTTTGATTGAGTGAATTTGGTGGGGTGTCTCTTGTACTCTTATGTTCTTTTATTTTTCTACTATGGGTTCTCCTAAGTTTCCTCTCTTAACTCCTCATAATTATGCTACTTGGAAGATGCATAGAGTAAACATATGGAAAAAGGGCTAACTCATTATATTGATGAAACTATTGTTGATCCTGCTGATCCTATGTCTGATCCTATTGCTCACTTGGATTGTCTCACTAAGAACATCATGGCAATTGGTACCTTAAGAAAGTATGTATCAAAGGATCTCATCTTTCATATTGAGAAATGTACCTTAATCAAGGATTCTTGGGAAAAGTTTCAAGACTTGTATGGTCAAGTTGATGAGATTAGGGGATATCAAATTGATAGTGATCTCACCAAGTTAGATCCCAAGAAATTTGATACTATACAAGATTATATCACTAAGAAAAAAGAGTTGAGGGCACAACTCAAGGGTTGTGGCATTGATAAGAAGGATACTCAATTGATCTTCAATTTGATGGGCAAGATTCCACAAGAATATGTAGCATTTGTTTATAGTTTCCAAACCCATAAGATGACAATGGTTCCAAGATACACAATACCTACATTTGATACTTTCATCAAAATGTTGATGATGGAACAAACTAATTTGATAAGCATGGGCATTATTAAGACTTCTAAGTCTCAAGCATATGTGGAAACTCAAGGGAACAAAGGAAAGGACAACTCAAACAAGAAGAAATGGAAATCAAAGCGTAAGGACAAAGCACCATCTTCTCCACAACAAGGAGATTCATCCTCTTCCAAGAAGGAATATTCACCAAAGAGGGAGAGACCTACTTGTGCCTATTGTAAAAAGTTTGGTCATGAGGAGCGTCATTGCCATTCTAAGAAGATTGATGAGCTCTCACACATCCTCAAAAACCACAACATTGATTTGCCTAATTCCTACAAAAAGGAGGATTCATCAACTTCCACTTCCTCACATTCAAAAGGAAAAGGGAAAGCATTCATGGCTTCAAAAATTGGCAAGGCTCACTCTTTTTTGGAAAAGAAAAGGACAAGATCTTTGTGCTACTACAAGTCATGATTTAGGGAGATGGCTTCTAGATTCAGGGGCTTCTCATCATATGACATCTTCACAGTCTATGTTCTCTTCAATTGAGCCTTGCACCATGCCACATATTTTGATGGGAAATCATACATACATGGATATGATTGGGAAAGGAACTATTGCCATTAGGGATAACTCCTTCAATGATGTGTTGTGTGTACCCCATTTGATAAAAAATGTCCTTTCTATCTATCAAATCACACATGGTGCAACTAAGAGAATTGTGGAGTTCACACCTGAGTCAGTTTTCATTAGAGACTTGGAGACTAGAGCTATCATTGCAACTAGGGTTGTGGATCATGCATCTCGGTTATACTCCTTTTCAGATTTTTTTGATGAGGATGATTTCACATATGATGATTCTACACATGATGATCAAACTTCTTGTGATGATTCAGATTTTGAGGAGAACTTTGGGTACTTGAACTTGGGGATTCTCACATGTAACCCCATTCTTGAGTCTTCTATTTCATCTCCTCCTATTGATATCATATCACCTATTGCACCCGATGATGCATATAGTGTGACAGTTTTGTTTTCTTGTGATTCAGTGCAACATGATATATCTTATCTTTCAACATCAACATGGGGACACTTGAGCAGTTTTTCAGAGACTTCATTCATCATGTGTTTTTTTCCTACATCTTCCTTTCATGATTGGGGAGACTTCATGGATACACCTTTGTTTTTGTTTCTTCCTAAGGGGAGGAATGTTGTTCGATGTTCATGGAGCAGTTTATTCATTCATTCTCAAGCTTCTATCATTGGTGTAGATTCTACATTGAGGGGGGCCTACCTAGCTTCTCTTCTTCTCTCATATGGGGGGGACTTTTTCCTCACATGGGGTTTTGTTCCTCACACACTTGTATGAGAGTTCTCTTGTATAGTTTTCATCTCTCTTTTGGGGGAGTATTTTTTCCCAGGGTTTTTATCTCTTTCCCCACTTTATGAGAGATTTCATTACATTGGTTTGCATGAATTTGCATTTATACATCGGTACCTAATATGGCCTCATAGTCAGGACCCATCTTGTATTGCTTAGTTGCATTGTATACTTAAGTGCATTCCCCTAAGTTTCACTTAAGGGGGGGTGTTGGTATAATCAATTATTCAACTTGGATATTATTACGCCTTGCTTATGTTTACTTAGGATAATGCATTTCATAGTAGTTTGGGTATGATACACTTGGGTGTTTGTGCCACATTGGGATAGTGTGTGTAGGAGAATTTCCACCTTTTATGGTGCGATCTTGTTACTACTCTATCATATCCACTTATTGTGGAGTGATAATTCCACCTTCGGTGGGTGATCCACCTCATGTGGAATATTATATTGTTTCTCTTACATACCCTTGTTTCTTATTGAGCCACATGTCATGTTTGTGTGCTCACTTATCTATATAGCCTTGTCTATATAAGCAGACTCATATTCAATGTATGTAACTATTGATCTATTGATCATTTATCTATTGATGAGAATACAGTTTATTCTTATCCTTTATTTTGTACTTTTCATTGAGCTCTTGATCTTTTCAAAATCTAACAACAACGATGCATGTCTCCTATTTCAAAGCAACGTGGGTTAACTCTTTTGTTGTATCTTCTTCTCATCATGTTTTGATATCCTTGTAAATGATTCGGAGAGCTTTGTCATTTTTCATCTATGAATTCTAGTTCTTGCAAACATGCTACTCTATAATCTTCTTTTGAGATAATGTTTTTTAAAGAGACCCTTAGCGATGGCAATTCTACTTCAATAGGCAAAATAGCTTTTGAACCATAAACCAAAGAGAATGGTGTGGTACTAGTTGTTGTGTGGACACTAGTTTGATAAGACTAGAGAGACAAATTTATTTGGAGATGCCAATCTTGTCCACTAGTGTTGACAACTTTATTTAAAATTTTCAAAATAGTTTTGTTTGTTGCATCAGCTTGACCATTGGTTTGGGGATAGTAGGGTGTCACAAAACATTGTTGGATGTTAAACTTTTCGCAAAGTTCACCCAATTCTTTATTTTTCAAGGGTTGTCCATTATCAGTTACAATGCACATGGGCACTCCATATCTGCAAATAATATAATTCAAATTGAATTTAGCTATTTTCTTTATTGTTGTGAAAGTCATCGGGATTGATTCAACCCATTTTGTAAAATATTTCTTAGTTGTGAGGATAAACTTATGTCCATTGGAGGAGGTATGTTTTATTTTACCTACAAGATCTAATCCCCACTGTGAAAATGGCCATGGTGATGTTATTGGTTGAAGATCTTGAGCAGATGCATGAATCAGGTTCCCATGCATTTGGCATTGCTTGCATCTTTGGACATACCTGTAAGCGTCCTTTTCCATTGTAAGACAATAATAACCCATTCACAATAGTGTTTTTGCTAGAGCAGGTCCATAAGAATGTGCGCCACATATGCCATCATGAACTTCTTTCAGGGCGATTTGTGCCTCCTCAACTTTAAAGCATCTGAGTAAGGTGCCATCTATACTTTTTCTGTACAAAGTGTCATCAGTAATTTAATGTTTTGATGATTGTCAGATAAGTGCCTTCCTTTGATTTTGTGAAAGATCAGGAGGTATATATTGATCATGGAGGTATGCATATATATCTTCGTACCATGGGGGCTTGGGTCCTATTATCATACATACATATTGAGTGGATGGTATTTCATAAGCTGGGACAATGAGTTGTTCCACTTAAAATTCAAAGTGAGTTACATCGTTTGGCATATAAAAGAGAGATCCTACCATTGCCATTGCATCTGCTACCATGTTTTGCACCCTCGATATCTATTCAAATGTTAAATTGCTGAAGTGTTGCTTGTATTATTCCACCAATTTTTTGTACGGTTATAACTTATCATATTTTTGTATTGTAATCATTGTTGACTTGATTAATAAAAGTTGTGTCTCCAAAGACCTATAGGTCCTTGATCTTCCATTGTAGTGCAATGCATAGTCCTACCATCAAAGCTTCATATTCAACAATGTTATTGGTGCAAGGGAACTTGATCTTGAATGATTTGGGAATTGAATCTCCTTGAGGAGTTATGAATAGAATTCTTGCTCCTGCTCCATGATTTATATAGTCTATGGGCCTAATGAAACCCACATCTAACAATTTTGTAGCTCAATTTTGACTAACAAGGTTATGTGAGGGTGCATCTTCCCGAGCTTCTGCATATGGTTTTACTCCTGGAAGCAATGGAAAATGATGTAAGACCAATTCAGGATCTAATCCAAGCATATCTGCATAAGACCATGCAAAATTGATTGGTCTTTTCTTAAAGAATTTGATAAATTTCTCTTTTTCTATTGGATTTAGGGATTCTTCTAGGTGAATGTTATGAACTTTCTCAGCATCATCGATGCTCATTTCCTCAGTTTCTTCTATCAATAATGTTGATTGTTCTTTATCAATAGGTAGAGCATCCAATATGTTATGAGGAATGTGTTCTTCTTTATTATCATTGTCTTGATTAGGAGAGGAGCTTTCTTCTCTGAAATATGCAATTCTGTCTAGATCTATTGCAAAGACAACCTTATGATCATTATAAGGGAGACTGACCCTTGCACCCAATAATTAAGCTATGGCTTCATCATTTTGAAACCAATCTAATTGTGTCTTTCCTTTTTGCCCCTAGTCAATCAAATATGGATGTATAAGGGGTAAGTCTTTGTTCCTTGTTGTCGTAGAAGATCTTGATACCATGCATACTTGGTTATGACCCGATGTCTCCTCATCATAAATCAGTGGTGGGTTGTCTTCATTATTAGATGGGAATTCATAGTCATGAGAATCTATGACACTTTCTATATATGTTTCACTTTCTAATTCCATGTCACTCATCTCCTCTTGTTCTTGTAATTGAGTTTGTTGCAGATTAGTTGATCTTCTTTGTATTGTGGATACCCTTCTTAAGCCTACTACTAGTCTTTGCAGTCTTTCTTCATCTGACTCCAATGGAGGAGTTGGAATTGTTTCCCTTGGCAAAAGTATTGATAACAACCAAGGATTTAGCTCATTTGCTGGTGTTAAGCCTATATCTGCTACCTTGTTTGCTTGTGCAGATGTTTTAGGTATTGTACTACTAGATGACTCTATGCTAGTTTCTTGTAGAAGTTGTCTCATGTCTTCATCATCTGATTCCATAATAGGAGATGTCGATGCTCTCTTTATTTTCTGAGATGAAGAGGAATACATTCTTGTTGATGACTAATTCAGAGGTATGTATTCTGAGAGTAACCTAGGCTTGTTCATTATATCTAATGTATGTTGTTTGGATTTTGTTATTTGTGGTACATGTTTATATCCCAAGCCTTGATTCTTTGGGTTTTCATGTGGCAAAACAGGTTCTAATATTCCTTTCTTTTGTAGTCCCAATCATGTGGTGCCATCATACCCGTGTTTTTGTAATATCTTGAAGTCATTGCCATATTGATGTAGAGGTAACTTGGGTATTGTCATGTCATCTTCTTCTCTATATATCCAGTGATTGACATCTTCATTTAGAGATTCTTCTTGTAAGTCTCCCCATCTGATGAAAGAGCATGAATCTGAGTACTTCACTATCTCTTTTCCTTTATCTTTCTTCATTTTTGTTTTCTGAGGCTTCCCAATAGACCTGGGAGAAAAAAATGATTGTTTTCCATTTGAGGTACTCGAAATGGAATATTCTCCACAACTAACTTCCTTAATCTACAAAGAAGATGTGGTTGGTGTATTTTTATCCATTTCTCCGATTGATAATGATTCCATTTGTAAGTGAAGTGGGGCCTTCTGATTGTTTGTTCCTTGATTGTTTGTGCTTGCCCTTAAAGAATTACAATGTTGAAAAGGGTTTGAGTCACCATGGACAGTGATCTCCATGCCATTGTATGGGAAATTCACACATTGGTGAAAAGTTGATGGTACTGCTTGTATGGTATGTATCCATGGGTGACCTAGTAGAATATTGTACCCCAATTCTCTATCTAGGACTTGAAAGGTGATCTCTGTTGTAACTGGTCCCACTTGTACTGGTAAAGTCACCAACCCTTAGAGGGGCATTCCTCGTCATCATAGGCTTTGATATTGATTCTCTTGGTAGAATCAATATAATGTTTGGAATATCCCAAAGATTTGATCAAATGTAGTGTGCATTTATTAAGGCCAACTCCACCATCTATAAGTACTCTTAGAACCTTCTTTTAGTGAACCAAAGCTTCTAAGTGCAAGGAATCATTATGCATGGGTTGGTTTGTAGGTACGTCTTGTTAAGTGAATGTGACATTTGAAGCTGCCAAGTTTCCAACCATGGATTGGAATGTGTTCTTATCAATATCTCTAGCAACAACTAAATCTTGTACGACTTTGTCTATGACTGCCTTATGAGCCAGTAAGATGTACAATAACTCAAATAATGAAATTTGGTCTAGAGTTCGCTTCAATTGATCCACCATATTGTAGTTTCTAGTTATTGAAGGGGGATTTGAAGGCACCACTTGTAATGTGACCTTTGATCTTCTAGTGATAACAACATGATCTTTGCTTTTAGGATTCACTATGATTGTGGCCACCATTTCATCTCCTACACTTAGTGTGTTTATGGCATAGTCAAATGCGACATTGGTATAGTTGGCATTATTGTTTTGTACATTAGAACTAGAAGCCTTTCCTTTGTCATGTTTGATGAAAGGATCCTTAAAAATGGTATGATATGTGTTTTGTGCCTTATTGGTATCCATAATAATGTCACCTTGATCAATGAGATCTTGGATGAGGTTCTTCAATTTGTAGCAACTTGCTGTCTTGTGACTATTATTGTAGTGATACTCACATAAATTATTGTCATTCCACCAAGTAGGCTTGAATGGACCTGGTTTATATGGCCTAGCTTCTAGTAAAGTTATGGCATTTCTCTGTATCAACTTGTTTAGTGTTGATTCAATAGGTTAACCGAGGGGTGTAAAGTTTCTTTTGGGTGTGCCTATACTTGGTGGCCTGGATTGTTTGACTGTAGTGCATTGGTGTTGTTTAGCTGAGATTGGTTCTTATTGGCAAATGAACTAGTCCTTGTAGAGATACTGCTAGTTAAGCTATGTTTACATTACGTACATCAACAACTCCATCATTTGTGACATTTTTGTTCCTAGACCAAAATTTTGGCCTTTCATTGTTTGTACTGGTCGTTGGTCCACTATATTTGTGGTGTTTCAGTATCCCTTATTCTAACAGGCCTCTCTCATACTTGATTCCTTTTTTTGTTATGTCTTTAAAATTTTCTAGGCATTGCATTTGTAATGGATACTTAATTGGAGGTACAATATTTCCATTAAAAATGTCTACTTGTTGGGGATGTGACTAAGACATCTATGGTATACGCCTCTCTATCTTTGCAAGAATGTGGCAAAAGTTTCACCTTCTTTTTGCTTTGTTGCACATAAATCCATTAGGGTAATCGGATTATCCATGTTGAATGCAAATTTGGATATGAATAATTTAGCCAATTCTCCCCACAAAGTAATTTTAGGTGGAAGGTGTGAAAACCATTCCAATGTTGTCCCTCCAATAATTTTTAAAAATAGCCTCATTAAGTATGTATCATCATGGGCTACTTCAATACATGCCATGATTAATACTATGACATGATCTTGAGGATCACCTTTCCCTCTATACTTGTCAAACTTTGGAGTTTCAAAATGTGGGGAAAATGGTGGCATGTGTAACTTTCTGTCAAAAGGATACAGATAGAGGTCCTCCATTGTGTAGCTCTTTTTATCATTAACTGCTTGCATAGTGGCCATTTGTTTTTGAAGATTCTCCATTTGTTGAGTCAGGATCTTTGTTTGGGTCAATGGTGTATTGACTTGATGAGTGTTTCCCACAAAAGGGATAGTATTGGAGTACCTTTGAGCTTGTTGAAATGTAGATTGGCCATATAACTATGCACCATAAGTTCCACTAGGTGGTGTAAAGTATGTAAATTGTGGACTGACATTTGGCTGAGCTGAGCTAGTGGTTCCTTGATTCACATTCTGGCTACTATAGATGGAACCAACTAAAACTGAGGGTTGAGTTATATTTTCCAAAGTAATTTTGTGAGCCATTGTAGCTTGCATCGTCACATTGGGCATTGTTAGAGATGTAACATTGGTACTTGTTAATGCCACTATTGACTGTGATGAGGTTGTGGTCGTATGGGAAATTTGAGATATACCTTATGTTGATGTAGCAACTACTACTTGAGTCGATGTTGCAATAGGAATTTGAGGTACATTTTAATTCAATGTCACACCTTGCGGTAATATCGCTGAAATGTTTACCCCTAGAGGTAACTTGGCCCCATTTGGGACTAAGAGAGTGAGATATCTATCTCTATCATTATTGATGAGAGCAATGAGAATCATAAGCATCACAAGATCTTGTTGGGCTACTTCCAATTCTTCTTTTGTCAAATTATGTTATATTTCATCAATGGAAGGCATCTTATTTGTGTTTGTTGATAGTGTTGCGGGTGTGTGACCCTGTGTTTGTTGTTGTGTGGATAGATCCATATTCCATGTGGGGTTAACCAAGGGGTCATTGTTAGGATCCATCTGATGTTTTGCCTTTTGAGGATGCGTTAATGGCATGAATATTGTTCCAAAGTGATCTTGACTCTCTAAGATGTGTATGAAAGACTCGATTAAATGCAGCTAAGTATGCTTCTATGACCACCTAAAGGCTAAAGTGCGGACAAAGCAATCTATGAATGATGACCTACTATCAAGGATTTTGAAATTCGAACACAATATTTTCAGCATATTGCCGAAAAGCTTCTAATTGTGCCTCTTCTTTGATTTAATTTTTGATGTCTATGTATATTTGTACTAACTTCCAAACTTCATCATCTATGACAACTTGGACTATGTTGTGTTGGTCTTGATGAACTATTAATTCCTCAACAAGGATATTCAAACCGTCAATTAATTCTAATTGCACGTTGTTTGGCCCAAGACCGAGTTGCTTAAATGGGAATTTATCATTTCCTTTTAGACCCATACATTGAAGACTGCAATGTAGACTATGCAGACCCTAGAAATGATTGACACTTTGTTTTTTTAACAAGGCTTCAGAAATGTTGCTATGGTCTTTTCTACCAATTGTCTAATGGCTTCTTTCTAAGCTTCTCTTTGTATCTTTTTCCTTAGTTTCTCATCAAGATGAACAAACTTCTGGATTTCATCATCTATTGACTCTTACTCCCCAAGAGAGGTTATCCAAACCATCAGTTATTGTTAATTGGTCATTGTTTGGCCCAAGATTGGGTTGTTCGAGTGGAAATTCTCTGTCACCTCTAATACTCATGGACTTAGGTATGATTCCTATACTCTAATGCAACACTAAATTTTAAGTGAGTGAATGAAAACTTGATGAAATGACTTGTGCAAGGATTTGGTGTGATGATTCTAATGGGACTTTTGCATGAATTAAATGCCTAGGACCTAAGATCACTTGAAAGTAACATGTATATCATCTCTGAATTTGTGCAAAGGTTTGGATTTGACATTGATGTTAATGTTGATGCTTAAATTCATTGAGGTTGGTTTGATCTTGTTGAACATTGAAAATTGTTTTGGTTGAGGTTGTGATTTGTTTCTTAAAATGTTTGAATTTGGTGAAGTGTAGCAAAGGACACAACAATCACATCAAAAGAATAAAACAATGAAAAGAACAATTGTTTAAGGATTTTTTTTCAAATTTCCATGAATGTTGGGATCTTTCTCAAGATCTCGTTTTATTTTTGATATATTGGGGAAATTCGATATCACATTAGACAGACTCTCTTAAGGTCAAAAGGTCACAAGTATTACCACAACCCACATCTTAATACTCCGTCAGCTCAAATAACCTTGTCACACCCTAGGGTGCGCCCATTTTTTTGCCTTTTTTCTAGAAATTAGACCAAAGAAGATTGCTCCTCAATTGGCCTATTATCCTGGAAGATATATGGTGAGTGTCTTGGGGGTAGATTCTTCCCCACCCTTGCACTATGATAAAATAAGTGTCTGGTTACTGACTCAGTTGGGCTTCTAATTTCTATGGTGTTTAGACAGGGTTCTGTTCAAGTGGTCACAATCAGCAATGTTATACACTCTGTTGAGGGAAGTCTCTCAGTTTGTAGAGGTTACGTTCTATAGATTTTAACATACAATATAGGCACTAAGGGAGGCATAATTCCATTGTGATAGCATGTAACACTCGTCGCATATGATTTTCATCACATACACATTTATTTATAGTGGCTTGGATTACCTGTCTTTAGTCATTGCCACTTAGGTCATTCCCCTCTCACTGGCCTTAATGGTGCCCTAAGGGCAACTCGAGAGGGCATGCCTTCTAAATGATTTAAGAAATAAATGAAAGCATGAAAGAAGAGAGTCTGGCTTTTTGATCACCCATTGAAGGGGAGATCATATTACCTATACCTTCAAAGACACAAAAAACTAGGGTTCTTTTTAACCTTTTATCTCAATGATTTTCTAATCTATTTGGAGATGTTGCTCCAAAAAAGCATGGGGTTCACTTTTAACTTTCATTGCAATTGTGAAAAAGAAGATACGTTTGTTTGTGGTTTATTTTATTAGCACCAAATTGAAGTGTTTCTAAGCTATCGATATAGAAAATGATGTTAGTAAGCACATGGTGGGCTATCCAGCCTAATTTTCCAATTACACAGCTCTGTCTTTTTACAGACATAAAGAAATTCTAATAAGAACCAGAACTGAACTAGGATAGAAAGAGAAAAATCTAATCTAACAATTGCAACTTACCTACAAAGCAAATGTGAATTGATGTCAGATCAATTGTGAATTAATGTTTAAGCAATTGCAAATTGATATAAGATCAATTGCTCATCAGTAAAAAAAATATTTTTAATTTTTTAAAGTTTTAAGAAACAACAGAAAAAGACAGAAGATAGAAGGATTATTCTGTAGTGATATTATCCCACACCACTCGAGACATGAAATCAATGTCATCATAAAATTTGTACTTCGCTAAGAAATGGTGGATATTTCTGTGATATTGAGCAATCTCCTCTTTTTCTTCAATTTAACGGAGCTCCCTTTATGCCTTTAAGAGCCTTTGATATGTCTTTTGTTGTCTCCTATGTTGTTTTTCCTTCCTTGCACTTGAAATTTTGAAAGTCACCTTTCCTGCCATTGGGTTAGAACCATTTTATGCAAAAAAGGAAATCTCCAAAATTTAACGATTTTTCTGGGTTAGGTGCGCAAGATCACACAATAAAGAAATGACGGGGAAATTTTTAATTTTGCAACCCTTTAAGTCAATTACGAGCTGTTTTAGCAATTGTGGTGCAACATCAGAGCAATTGCGAAGAAATGTGATGGTAATTGTGAATTGTTATTAGCACTTGTGAATTTATGCATATGCAATTGCGAACTAAAGATTCCTGTGCACATACGGATATGCAAAATCAGTCAAAATAGAAAGTGAAGGTTAGAATGATTTCACGTCGGGTTCACCAAATGTTTCTAAGGGTAAAATAAGCATAAATTGCATAATTAGATATCAAAGAGTGAATCACAAATCTAATCTAATCAATATTACTCCTAAATTACAATGGAATAATGCAAAATCAATTGAATTATGAAAAAATGAATCTAATTAAGACTCCCTCAATCAAAATAACAAGGCTTCCATTTCTCTTCTCAATTGTTGTTGATGTAGGTGGCTCTCAAGTATTGCACTTGATTTCCTGCATAAGATGAACAACAATTTTGAAGACTATGATTCTATGATTCTAGCTTGAATTGAGAAAATGATGTTTAATTTATAGATTTTCAACACAAAGGGGGTGAGAAATAGAACTCAAGTGTTGATTGATAGATAACTAAGATTGATTTGTTAACTCAATAGATTAGAGAGTGAACTAAATAGATTGGCTAGTAAACTCAATTGATTGATCAGTAGACTAAATTGACTAGGGAGATGACTGAATAGATGGATTAGTAAGAAAAAGGTGATTGAGAGTTAAAAACGATGATTGATGAGTTAACTGAGTTAACTGATTAGACAACTGATTTGATCAATTAGTTCTGATTTTAGCATGTGTTGTAGGATTCTGAAATTGAATTTAATTTTCATTTTCAATTTGGATTTGAATTTGGTCATTCAAATGCTGAAATGCATATGAAATTAAATGAAATCCAGATTTGGTGAAATGTGAATTTGGAAGAAATGAAATTAATTGAAATGAAGTGAAATTCGAATTTGGGAAAAATGAAATGAAATTGATGAAATTAATTGGAATTATAATTTGGGGAATTGGAGGAATTTAATTAATTAATTAATTTAAATAATTTAAATGAAATTATTTAAACTTAGGAGATTGAATTAATTAAATAATAAAGATTATTTAACTAATGAATAAATCATAATTAATTTAATAATTAATATTTAATTAATAATTGAGATAGGGTTAATTGATTAAATGATGAAATGATAGAAATTCGATAATTAGTAATAGTCAAGGGTGGATTAGAAGAAATATTTAATTTAATCAAATAATTAAATAATTACTTAATTAAATAGATGAATAATTAGTGTAGAATTAATGAGACATTTTTTAGGTGTCTATGTTAGACAGTTCAAATAACCGGAAGACAACTGAGAGGGGGGGGGGTGTGAATCAATTGTCTCAAATTACTGGAACCATTAGCAATTAAAACTTTAATACTAGAATGCTTAAACCAAATACTAGAATAGTAGTTAAACCAATTAAGCATGAACAACAATCATAGAATAAATACCATCCACATGACACCAAGATTTATACATGGAAAACTCGATAAAGGGAAAAACCACGGTGGGAAGCCTACCCAAAATCAGATAATACTTTTGCAGTAAGTATGTGAATTACAATTGAGGGATAGGAAGGCCAACAGCCTAGCACACACTCCTCATCACAAAAGGAATCTCATTGACTACATAGAAATCCATAGTACAATCCGGAGAAGTGTTGAACTGTAAAAGATAGCATCTCCTATGCTTGAGTACAGTTCTGGTTAAGCTCAAATACCGGAGGACAAAATCATGTTACATAAACCCAATTAGATCTCCAAAGATCAACCAAATCCTCTTCCTAAATGATATTACATTATTTTCACATTACATATCCATTTCCCATTCCTATATCTCTACCATATGATCTATAATGAGATCTTACATCTATATATACAAATCCTTGACCATAAACAATCAGGTCGGGCACCAGACAATAAACCAATTACATAATTTACAAGACATGTCAGTCATAGACCAAACAAATAATATCCAACACATAATAAATATCAAAAACACATCGAGAGGTCCAATCCACACGTTACATTAAAGTTGGTCCATAACCTAGATCAGCCAGGACCTAGTATAGGTCCACACGCTAAAGCAATGATCTCCATCTGCCAAGTCTCGAACATGATCACCAACAACATCTTGAAACTCCACCAAAAACTACACCAACACCACTTATGCATATCATCCAAGATCTTCATCAAAAGCTTTGCCGGTGAAACCCTCACCGGAACCAGAAACCAAGCTTCTAAGCAAATAGGATAGCATATGATCACAAGACCAAAACCAATTGATTGAATATGAACATGAGTATCATGAATAAGTCAATTCCATAACCAAACTATATTGGAGCCTACCAGATCATGGTGGATTCAAAACAACTAGAAACCACTCAACCTACCGGGACCAGAAGGGTGCCAGTAAAGCATCCAAATAACTAGTGTTGTCATCAATAACAAAACATCAATGCAACACATAATCAATTCCACCAAATGGCCAAAATTATACACAACACAAAATCAATTCCTCCAAATTTCTAACAATGTCCTCCTTTGGTATTGATGGCAACACTAGATGTGAAAAACATCCAAGTGCCAAGAAATGTCAACTAGGTCTCTCCCAATGGAAGACACCCAACAAATGATATAGCAATTAATCTCTTAACCAATTATCCATCCATAGACCTGAACCAAACTCCCCCTTTGACTGATATCTCTTTTAATCTCTATTTTTCACATGTATATCTCTCCCCCTTTGACATCAATGCCAAAAATATGACATAAACATCAAAGAAAAATCATAGATCCTCTAAACCACACAACTGACTACTCCCCCTAAGTAGTAGCATCAACTCATCAATCCAAAATGAATAATAGTTTTGATAATGCATATGGAACTGATGCCAATGAACATCACTTAAGTCTCTATTGGAGGGGCAAAGACCCCCAATCTATCTCTAAAGTACTCAAATGATTCCCTCGACAAAGGTTTAGTGAAGATGTCTGCAATTTTCTCTTTAGTGTTCACATAAACTAATTTGACTTCATTTGCTTCTACCTTTTCCTTGAAAAAGTTATACTTGATTGATATGTGCTTTATCTTAGAATGAAATACTAGATTCTTTGATATGTCAATAGCAACAGAGTTATCACAAGAATAACTATCGGTTCATCACAATCTACTCTTATATCTTCCAACATTTCCTTCATCCATATAACTTGTGTATAGTTAGTAACAACATCAACATACTTAGCTTTAACAGTAGATAAAGAAGTACATGACTGTTTCTTGTTGATCCAAGAAACAAGTTTCTTTCCAAGAAAGAAAGTTCCACTGGATGTGCTTTACTGGTCATCTATATCTCCAACCCAATCTGCATCTGTATATGCACATAGTGTAAAGTCATCATTTTTAGGATACCTCAAACCATATTCAGTTATTCCTTGTAAATATATGAAAATCCTTGATACTGGAGAAAAAGTTTCATCATAATCAATTCTTTCCTTTTGAGAATATCCTTTGCAGACCAATCTAGCCTTTTTCCTCACAACTTGTCCATCTTCATTCAATTTATTCCTAAAAACCCATTTAATTCCAATAACATTCTTATTTTTAGGTCGGGGAGCTAAAGTCCACGTGTTGTTATTTTCTATTTGATCCAATTCCTCTTCCATAGCTTTCATCCAACATTCATCTTACATGAGAAATTAAGCCTACCTCTTCAGCTGCCAACCTTCTCTTTGTCATCACTCCTTTTCTCTTGTCTCCAATGATCCGATCTTCTAAATGATTCAACCTTACATATCTGGGAGTCTTCCAACTTTCTATTTCTCTGCAATCTTTAGTTATAACATCTATATGCTTTGCTTTTAGTTTAATAACCAATAAATATCCCTTCATCACATCTAGGATCAAACTTTTCAATCTACCAAAGATTCTGAAGTACTTAACTATAGGTGTATGACCAAACCATAAATCATAACGTGTCTTACCGGTAAACCAAACTAGATCCCAGATCCAACAAATATTCACCAATTAACCTTCAAATTGACTTCTCCAATGTTTGAAATAGGATTTTAGACCACTACCGGGGGTAATGCAATATCTTTCATCAATTTGCCTCCCCCTAAGGCTAATGCCTTAGTTACCAGATGAGTTTCCTGCTGGTGCAGGAACATTCTACTCTACCAGATGAGCATCTAGGGTATTTGATTATATTGCTTGATCCTCAAACATTATAATCTACTTCTTCTCATGCTCCTTCTAAATATCATCAACTTTTTGCTTTCCCTTCTAATTGGATTTGTCATTTCCTACCGGTAATTTCTTACTTCTGTAAAATTTAGCAATGTGTCCTACTTTGTTGCATGCATAACAAGTGACATTGTTCTTTTGAATTGCCTTGTTGTAATCTTGATCATTTATTGACCTACATTGATTAGCCATATGTCCAAACTTTCCACATGCATGACATTTTACATTCATTCTACAATCTGTTGTCCTATGACCATACTTGCAATTGAAATACTGACTGGTAAATAAATTCTGATTGACTCTATTTCTGCATTGACTTTCCTTATGACCAAACGTATTACAAACAAAGCATCTACCATTAAATTTATGTGCATTGGGTTGTCTTACCGATGACCTCTGATTCTTGTTGACTAGTGGATTCTCCCGATTGTTCTTCTGACCAGATGTATCATCCCGATTTGCAGTACGAGAGCTTTCTCCATTCTCAAATCCAAGACCTCTAGTGTCTCCATTGTCTCTTTGATTCTTCAATAAATCATCAAGCATTGTAGAACTAGCCTTGAACTTGTCTTTGTACTCATTTGTAGCATCCAAATCACTTCTTAGGACTGTCATCATTCTTTCCAACTCTTGCTCATTATTTTGAGAT
Source organism: Cryptomeria japonica (assembly GCF_030272615.1). Taxonomy (NCBI): domain Eukaryota; kingdom Viridiplantae; phylum Streptophyta; class Pinopsida; order Cupressales; family Cupressaceae; genus Cryptomeria; species Cryptomeria japonica. The sequence continues at coordinate 251,843,771 of NC_081410.1, read as the reverse complement.
TGCACCAATTCAGTTCTCAATATATCATTCTCATGTGCCAACCTAATGCATTATTCAGATCAGTCTTTCAGAGATTTGGCAATATTTTCTTTATTATTCTTCCAGTCTTGAATCTCCTTAGACATCCTCATGGTTAGGGCTTGCATTTCATTCTTCATGACACCATTTTCCTAACTTAGCTTCTGACATAGTTTCTTAAGAGCATTATTTTCTTCATCATCTTGATTTTGTAATTGATCACATAGTTCTTTCCTTTTGGCTTCTGCAGATGACAACCTCTCTTGCAAAGTAAAGATGAATTCCTTTGCAGATCCCAACTCATCTTGCAACTTCATGTTCTTGAATCTTTTAGCATCATAGTCTTCAAGTGCTACTTCAAGTTCTTTCCTCAAACTAATCTCCATGGATTTCGAATTTCGGATCTTCCTCAAGCTGTTAGACTTATTCTGAGGCACCAGGCTTTGATACCAATTGTTGGAATCTAAGAACACTAATGGGGGGCAGGGTGAATCAATGTTCTCCTGATATGATTAATTTTAAGCTTATTAGCATAACAACTTAGTAACCGATATGCATAAAGGGAAATAGCAACAAGTAATAATGCAACCACAAAGATCAACACCATAACACAAATATTTATACGTGGAAAACCTCAAAGAAGAAAAACCATAGTGGGATTGGTGACCCACAATAAATATACACTGATCAGATGAATAAATATTACATATAAGTAGCTTGCACATGCAGGAAAGTACATTACCTAGAGCACACTGCTTAGCACAAAGGGAGCCTCACTGACTACAAGAAATTTTCAGACTACAATCCAGAAAGAAGATTGAACTGCAAAAATAACATCTCTTATGCCTAAGTACAGTTCTAATTAAGCTCAATACCAGAGGTCTTATACCTCTTACACAAACCCAATTCGATCACCTATGATCGATCAAATGCTCTACATATGATTACAACTTTATTTGCACATAGATAATCCCATAACCCATGATCTACAAAGAGATCTTACATCATATTTATACAAACCCGAGACCTAAACAATTAGGACGACCACATATAAGATAATATAATAAATCCATTACATAAACCCGCAAACCAATAATAAACCAAGTTGGCCTAAGACCGAAACAACATTAACCAAACAATAAATCCAATCGGTAACACATTGAGAGCATCCACCTTCACATTACACAAACTGGTCCAAAACCTAGGAGAATAACACATAATATCATCAAACCTAAAATAGGTCGCCATAAGCCAAATGCAACACCACCGATCAACTGGAACATGAACATGATAACCATCATCATTCTAAGAACCTTATAGAAGCTGAAACAACACCACTTATCAAATCCATCAAAAAATATTCAATAAAGCTCTACCGGTAAAACCCTTACTGGTAACCAAAAGGCTTACTAGAATATATGATAGCTTCTAGATCACTAGATCCTGAACCAACTAAATGTGACATGCATCTGAACCACATGAATGACCAAACCAAACTTCCACCAATCTGAACATATCGAAGAATACTGAAGATGGTCTCTTGATCATCATCACAATCCAACCACTCTACCGGAACTCGGTAGACAGCCAAATAAGCTAGTGTTGACATCAATGACAAACATCAATGAAAAACATAATCAATTCCTCCAAATTGCCAATAGGTGAATGAGAAGGAAGTAAGACTGGAGTATGTATCTACAAAGGAATAGATTGTAGGCATCTTCAGGAAGCCTTTGCCTAAAGATACTTTTGAGTATCTCAGAGGGAGGCTAGGGGTGATTTCCCCTCCAGGTAAGAACTAAGATGCATGGATTTGAATCAATCCGATGGATTTCACAAACACATTCTGTTCTTCGGATTGATGTGTGGTGGCTTCTACTCAGAGGGAGTAGTTAGTGTTGTGGTTTAGGTGTCCACATTTGTGAGTTTATGATTTGGATTTGTGTTTTTGGCATTATTATCAAAAGGGGAGAGAAGCATGTGAAAAACTACTATATCCTGTACTGATCTTCAAGGGAGTTTGTTGGATGAGTTTTCTTTCTTTGAATTGATTATTTTTCACATCATATGCTGCCATCAATGCCAAAGGGGGAGATTGTTGGATATTGGTGAGAAGTTTGCTGGAGTTTGTATTGTCATTGATGTTAACATATTCTTCTCTGTGTTTTAGTGTTGCAATCAGATTAAGTAATTTGGTTTGATTAGTGTGTTGCAGATGAGTTGTTGCAGTTTAATGGGTTTTGAGATAAGCATCTCTAGTTGATTCAATAGAAGTTTTTGTGGTCCACATGGTGATTTGATTGAGTTGTGAGGTTTGGTATTGAGTTTGGTTTTTTAGTTGTTTAGTGTTCTGGTTTTTTTTCTGCATTGCACCGAAATTGTGATATCTTGGTTTGTGGATTTGGCAGGTTGTTTGGGATGTTTTGGTGTGTCCTCAATTCAGATAGTTCATGATTTGGAATTTTACAAGTGTATCTTTCATTTTGGCAGTTATTTGAGTTGATGTTCTTGAGGTTCGGTATAATGATGATGAAGATTGTAGTAAGCAAGATGTTGCAGTTGTTGTTGTGGTAATTCATGATTCTTGTGGATGTTTCTGGATCATATTCTATTTGTGTTGTTGGTCCACATTGATCGTTGTGCTCGTTGTTGGTAGTTTCTCGGGTATGTTTGTGTTATGCAACATTTTTGGTGACTAGATGATTCTAGTGTGTTGCAAATGTTTGTGGCATGATTGTTGGTGGTGTTTCATGTTCGAGGAATTGATTTGGGTCTAGACTATGTCCTAACCAACATTGTTTTTGGTCCACCTATTGTTTTGTAGCGTGTGTACTTCTATTTTTTAATTTGTGTTATGGGTTGTTTCGACCTTGAAATATAGGTTGATGATTTGTGTAAATAAATGTAATATTGATTTGAGAGAGGTGTTTGTGTTGTGTTTTTGAGTGTGTGATCAAATAAGTGTGTGAGAAAGTGTTTTGATCCTTCAAAAATGTGAAGAAGAGTTGCAGATCAAACTGTGCTTAATTGGAACTATAACCAGACATTAGGAGATGCTATTTCTTTAGTTCATAATTCTTTGGATGTAATCTAAATATTTCTTTAAGACAGTGAGTCTTCCTCAGGGTTGTAGCCCTTCTTGTTTTTTCCTTAATCGGGTTTTCCATGTCAAATATATTTGTCTTATGTGTGCTATTGATGTGGTGTTAATTTGTGCTCTAACTGTTAATCATCAGATCCAAATTTAAGTTGAGTTGTATAATTTTTGCAAACTAATTCACCCCCCCTTGTTGCCAACAAGTTAGATATGCGAATGATAAAAAGCAACTTAACCCTCTCATTTGTCACTTTGCATTCAAAGAGAGAGTGGTTTAGAGCACTCCGCAAGTAGATTTTCCAACGATCAAAGTGTGAAGAAGATTTCCACGTGAAAAACTAGTCCAATGAAATAAGATATTTTTTTGAAGCTCTTGTGAATTCGATATTTCTAAAAATGGATACAACGTTGGTAGTTGATATTACTAAGAGAACCCACCCAAAGTTCAAGAAGCACCCATACAAATTGGTAGAAGATGATCCACTAGGTGAATTTTCATCGATTACGTACGACATTCTTAATGTTGGGGATATAAGGGCATATATTCATGCAAATCTTGAGGAGTTTGGAGGATCCCCGTTGCTAAATCTACACTCCAATCACATTTTGGGAGAGGATTTCAAGATCAAGCAAAAATTCAATGCTTTGAAGGAAAAGAACTTTATGCAGGTCATTAGGTTTCTAGTGTTTAACAAGAATGAGTGGGTATGATATGTTCTGAGCTGAATTCATGTGGTTGAATCAACGATTGAAAATTGGTAAGGATGTAATCAGAACTGTATTAGGTTTTATCTCATCCAGTGGTTTGCCCGCACTCCAGTCTATGAAGAATCAAATGGTTACCAATGCAAACGGTTCCAAATTTGACAAAAGGGATATAATGATTAATGATATTATTGAGCCAGATGTAAAGTTTACTTCTATGGTTATTAGATACAAGGTTTATCACTCTTGCTGGGAGAATTCAGTATCTGGTACTGCTATCTATTTCGCATATCAGATGGTGAAGAAGAACAAGGAGTATGATCTATGTGAGCTACTTTGGAGCTAGCTAATGGAAAATCACACTTCAATCAAGAAGGACAAGAATAATACATTCAAATATGGTTTTTCCATGCTTGAATGTCGTAAATACTAAAATAGGGAATAAGGACAATCACAAGATCCTTAACTATCAAAGAGATTCCAAACACAAATCAATAAAATGAATTGCATAAATGAAAGAATTAAACAATTAACATAATTGAAAACCCTCTCAATTGCATTGTAGCTTCCATTTCTCTTCTCCTTAGTTGTTGTTGAATGACTCTCAGGTATTGCACTAATTTTCTGCATAGATTAGCAACTATTTTTGAGACTGTGATCTAGCTTCAAAATGAGAAAAGGGATTGAATTTATAGATTTTCAACACAAAAGAGGTGAGGATTTGAACTCCAGTCTTGATTGATAGATAAGTGAGATTTATTGATCAACGAACTCAATTGATTGATCTATTAACAAAATTGATTGATATGTTAACTCATTTGATTGAGGAGTCAACTCAATAGATTGGCTAGTGAACTGAATAGACTAGTCAATTGACTAAATTGATTGAGAGATGACTGATTAGATCTATTAGAAGACTGAATTGATTGATTAGTTAGAAAAAAGATGATTGAGAGTTAAAAAGAGAGATTGACTAGTTAACTAAGTTAACCGATTAGTCAATTGATTTGATCATTCAGTTTGATTTTAACATGTATTGTAGGATTTTGAAATTGAACTTGATTTTTATTTTCAATTTGGATTTGAATTTGTTTCAAATGCTGAAATACACATGAAATTAACTGAAATTTGTTGAAACTCAAATTTAGTGAAATTAGATGAAATGAGGTGAAATTAGAATTTGGGAGAATGTGAATTTGAGATAAATGAAATTAATTGGAATTAGAGTTTGGGGATTTGGAAAAATAATTTAATTAATTTAAATAATTTAAACCAAATTGTTTAAACATTAGAAATGAGTTTAATTAAATAATAAAGATTATTTAATTAACGAAAAAATCACAGTTAATTAAATAATTAATATTTGAAATAGGGTTAAATGATTAAAATGATTTGAGAATGGAAATAGAATAATTAGAAGTGTTGAAGGGTGATGATTAAAAGAAATAGCTAGTTTAATCAAATAATTAAAGAATTAATTAATTAGACGAATAATTAGTATACAATTAAAGAGACGTTTTTAGGTGTCTACATTTGCCCCTCTTTGAGACAATATTGAAGCGACGTTGTTTCAAAGAAAATAAAAAAATTATGCCCTAGTATGCCTCGATGACACTAGGGTATAATGTCCCCTCGAGAGATTGTTTTTGTCTTAAAGGCATGAATGATCTCTCAAAAGAAGAATGCTAGATGAGAGATGGAAGAATGGTTAACATAGTGACACAAATGAGTTTGATTGGAGGAAAGAAATGGTTAGAATGATTTATATATTGATTGAATGATAAGATTGATGGGAATGATAGGATAAAGATAAAGTCTAGTTTCAGGAAGGACACATCATGTATAAGACAAAAATGATTAAAATGTTTGGTTTCAGGAAGGATACATCCTATATAAGACAAATGATAGATGATTGTGCCTGGTTTTAGGAAGGTCTAATCTTGTATAAGACAAAGATAGATAAAAATTGGATGAAAAATGAAATATGATGAAAGTGAAGAATAATTGATTGAAAGATAGAATAGTTGACGTGAGGAAATGATAGAATTATAGATGGAAAGATTTGAATTAAGCGATGAGAGGGATCATGTAAGAATGATTGGAATAATTGAAAAGGTTGATTCAAGAAAAGATCCTTTATGAGAGAATGATCTTGATTGATACAATCAACATGATGAGATTTAAAAAAAATGAAATGATATGATGATGATGAATAGTCTTCTTGCCTTTATTCATAATGCAACATTTTCATCACTGACTTATTATATAACAATGAAGGTATGTACATCAGGGTATGAAGAACCAAGATGTAAAGATATCTCATTACAAAGAAACAAACATGTAGCAGACAAGGAGTGAACCCTCTATACTAGGAATTAAAACAAGGGTCGAGGTATGTGTGGTAGATACAAGCATAGTTATCCTTCATAGGATACATGCTGAATGAATGTACCAATCACAGACACCCACTGGAACTATTGCCCTAAAACTTCATTGGTTCACACCACAAATAACAAACAATGAAAAAAATCATGCCCATCACGACTCCTCTGGTCACTTGTGGACATCCTTCAGTAGCATAGGAACAAAATTTGTCGCCAAATGATAAAAGATAAAAACTAACTAGGATTAAATCCAAGAGCCATATTGATCTGTGTCTTTGTGTGATTGCTTGATGTGATAGTTGATAATGTCTGGTTTCAAAAAGTTGCGGACCTCGTTTAAGACTGACCTATCTAGTTTCAAGTGTACCCTCTTCTGTTCAAGACAAGATAATGATCACGTGATAAGGATAGATTGTCGATTGATAAGACTTGATGAGTTTAATTGCAGATGTTTGGTTTAAGATAGTTATATTCTTTGTGAACTTCATGCGAAGTGTTTGTTGGATAGCTGCTAGGATATTTGATTCTTGCGAGACATGTTATTGCAAGTTTTTGATGTTTTTTAATTTTTAGTTTGTTTTCAAGGAGCTTTTTGATGTTTAGGGTTTTTGGTATTTTCTCAATGTTTTTGTGCTTTTTTAAGGATCATATTTGAATATCTTTGGTAGATTTTGAGGTTTGTATTTGAATGTTTTTGGTTGATTTTGTTGTTTTCTTATTTTTAGGGTTTTGTCAAGATGAAACATGACTTGCCATTCATTGATAAAGATAAGACTAACTTGGACAAAATCCAGCAATCATACTGATATATGTCATTTTTTAGATTTGTGTGATCATTAATAGGAATCCATGGTTTTAAAGAGTAAGTACCTCATATAAGACCGATTTGTTTGGTTTTGAGTGTACCCTTCCTTGTATAAGTCATGTTGATGTTTGATAGAGTTTGATCGATAGATTGATTAACAAGACATGTGATTAGTTTGATTGCAGACTATGAGACTTTGTTTGTTATTGATTTGATTTGATGGATGGTCTATGGTTTCTTGCTTTGAATTTTTAGTTTTTGATTTTGTGATTTTGATTTCTTTTTTAAAGACATTTTTAGATTTTTCAGATTTTGGATGTTATGATTTTTAGGATTTTTCAGGTTTTTTTAAGGATTTTTAGATTTTTTCAATTATGCAAGCCCAAGTATGCAAACCTATATGATATGATGATCTAGGAAATGCACATGGAGATAATGAATTTTTGATATGAGTTATTCTAATGCAAGATGCATGATGAAAATGAAGTTCCTATTTGAACAAAGATGATTGTGTGCGTTCTTCATTCTGAAATGCACTAATTGAATCAAAAGTAGGAAACGTTTCAAAGATAGGAGTTCAATCCATTCTCAGAAAAACCTAGAACACCCAACCTAACACACTATGCAACCCATATTTATGAATGGAGGCATGGAAAAATTCTCCATCAATTGTTGAAACTTTGATCTTCTTTTTCCCATGTGTGTGTCATTGAATTTATTCTGACTCTTATAACCATCAAAAACCCTTGGAATCTTATGTGATTAGCTACATAGGTTATTATGACTTCAAAAGTAACCTGGATAGAGCCTCACTACAGCAAGCTTTTAGGGCTCCGACGAGGTTATGCATTGTAATCTATCAAATATTTCTCCATTGCCAGTAGGCGTGCATAGCCCTGATGGAGTTATTCGCATGTTCCCATAGTCAAGCTTTTATTATCGCACTTGTATGCGTGATATTTTAGTTATATATCTTTGCTCTTTTTGCCATGATATTTTGATATTGATTTTGGCATAGCACTTTTTCTTTTATTTTATTTTTGGCCTTGACTTGTAAGTAATGAAACCTTCTTGGGTATGACAATTACAATGATGTTGAAGTATAAATTTGGGTTTTTCACTAGCCACATGACCAACTAGGTATCTATAATGACTTAGAGCTTTTGATTAACATATGAGATATAGCAATTGATAGATTTTGGGTAATCAAGGTTCAATAGTGAAACTTCCACACAACCATAGATATGTTAGGATAACCGATGGAGAATTGAGAGGGGGGTGAATCAGTTGTCAACGGATTATAAAACTTTAAGAACACAAAACCTTTTATCGGAATGCATAAACCAAATACCAAAATTGCAGATATAACAATTAAGCACAAACATAAATCACAGAACAATTACCAACCATCCATAACACATAACACCAAGATTTGTACGTGGAAAACCTGGTAAAGTGAAAAACCATGGTGGGAAGCCTACCCACAGTCAGATAATACTTTTGCAATAAGTATGTGATTACAATAAGAGGGGCCTACAAATGCAGGAAGGCACACTGCCTAGAGGGCTTTACTCATCACAAAAGGAGCCTCACTAACTACAAAGAAATCTAGACTACAATCTGAAAAGATGAAATAAATGTAAGAATAGAATCTCCTATGCCTGAGTATAGTTTTTATTAAGCTCAATACTAGAGGTCTTAAATGTCTTTCATAAACCCAATTCGATCACCTATGACCGACCAATACCTTTGCATATGATTACAACTTTATTCGCACACAAATAATCCCATAACCCATACCATGATCTACAAAGAGATCTTACATCATATTTATACATACTTGAGACCTAAACAATTAGGTCAGCCACCTAAAATATAATACAGTAAATCCATTATGTAATCCCGCAAACCATTGATAAACCAAGTCAGCCTAAGATTGAAACAACATAAACCAAAACAATAAATCCAATTGGTGATGCATCGAGAGCATCAACCAACACATTACATAAACCGGTCCATAACCTAGCTGAATAATACTAGACCCAAAATGGGTCGCCATAAGACAAATGAAACACCACCAATCAACTAGAACACGATCATGATAACCATTAGCATCTTGATAACCTTCTAGAAGCTGCACCAACACCACTTATCAGATTCATCAAAATATCTTCATCAAAGCACTGCGAGTAAAACCCATACTACTAACCAAAAGGCTTACTAGAACAAATGATAGCATCCGGATCATCAAATCTCGAACCAACTAAATGTGACACACATGAATAACCAAGCCAAACCAATTCCAATAGAGGGACCAAACCAGAGATAAATCTCCAGATCAACATCAAAGACCAACCACTCTACCGAAAGTTGGTAGATAGAAAAATAACTAGTGTTGGCATCAATGCAACACATAATCAATTCCTCCAAATTGCCAACAATCTCCCCCTTTGGCATTGATGGCAACACTAGATGTGAAAAACATCGAAATGCCAATAAATGCCAAACAAGTCTCCCCTAGTGGAAGACATCCAAGAAACTCTCCAAGATGATATGAAAATGAAGTTTTGAACCAACAGACAAAACTCCCCCTGTGAATGATATCCCTATTAAGCTCTGTTTTTCACATAAATATATCTCCCCCTTTGACATCAATGCCAAAAATATGACATAAACATCAAAGAAAAGTCATAAAACCTTTGAACCATATATAATTTTCTATTTTCCTAGAAAAAATGTAATAATATCCCATGTGTCCTTTTTTGTAATTCAATGTCCTATAAGTATGACAAGTTTGTCCATGTTTGGGTCAAATTGTCATCTAGGATTTGGTAGAGCAAATTGAGTCAATAAGGGTCACAATGGTCTAAATTTAGGGATCAAGTGACCACAAGTCTATTTGAGTCATTTTTGATGTTTTAGAATCAAATGTAATCATTTTGGGGGACTATGATAGTCTGGAGTCTAAGTTGGTTGAATTATGCAAAAGTTGTCATATTGTCAATTTGTTGTCATCACAATTTTGCACTTTTTGTAAGTCGTGATTCTCCAACGGTCAATCAATTTGAAAAATAGTTGGAGGTTGTGGTCATTTGGGAGTTATCTTTAAAGGCCCCAAACACCAAAGGATGTATGTTGATTGTTTTGGAAAGGAAATCAAAGCATCAAGAACTGTTGGAAACTCAGAAAACCATCTAGTTTCTGTTGATTGCATATTAAAGGTAGATTGGAAAGAATGCTCATGGCATAGTTCTTGTAACTAGAGCATTTCACCTTTATTTTTCTTTCAGTGTGAAGTCTTGAAGTGATCGCTGCCCCATTCTACAAGAAAATATCTACTGGGTAGCCTAAAACCCTTAAACCCCTAGGGTTTAACTGCAATAATGGGTTTTGGCTTATCAATCCTTAACTGAACACTTTGTTGTTATAGGAGATGATATGAAACTATATCATATGTCAGTTTGAAAATCCATTAAGAGGACACAACAAGGTGAAGAGGATGGATAACTAAACCTAGGTCTAGCATCTCTATGTGACAGACCAGTTTGATGAGTGCAATGCATGAGAATTGAGTGGTAGAGCACTTGAAAAGGGTTTGAATGTGGTAGAAGAGTACTTTGGAGGTTTAAATAATATTTAATGGTTAGTGATGGTCACCGATTAGGAGAACCAAACTAGTTTGTGAAATGGGTTTATTCAAATAGGTCTAAAAGCCCTATTAGGTATGTTAGTGCAACATTGGTTGGAATATTTGCAAGTTGGACTGGTACCAAAAACTACGATATTGTTGAGAACTCCCAAAATGGTATCTAAAAATATAATTTTTTTCTTATATCCTTAGGGTGTCAAAAGTTATCACCCGATTCTTTCAAATGGAGGCCTAGTAGCAACTGGTTCAACTTGTGGGCGAGTGAGTCATAATTGATGCTCTGGTAGGTCTAAACCATGGAATATTATTTTATTTGTGTTAAGGTGTTGTGCGAACACCCCTCCAAGGACCATTGTATTGAATTGGTCAAGTGGGCCATTCAAACTCTAAAGCCTAGTAGTAGCCCACTCATGTATGCAAGGGTGTGGGTAGTCACACAAGAACTTGAGAAGTGTTAGTTGTTTGTAAGTGGACACAGTGGAGCCTTTGGGTTTTCCAAGCTATATTTTGGTGTCATTGAACCATTTCTTAACTTGGTGTTGTGTAAGGATCTTTGGAATTAGGATTATAGGTTGAGTTTGCATGCCTTAGAGATTGGTTGGCTCAAGGTTACCTCATTTCGGTCTATTTCCTCCTCATCACTAATAGCACCAACACATCAATTTGAAATGAATGATAGTCTTGATAATGCATGTTGGACTTATGCCAGGCAACATCACTCAAGTCTCTACCGGAGGGGAAAAAACTCCCAATTTGTCTCTAAAGTATTCAAAAGATTCCTTAGGCAAAGGTTTAGTGAAGATATCTGCAATCTGCTCTTCAGTGTTCACATAAGCTAGTTTGACTTCATTTTCTTCCACCTCCTTCAGAAAATTATACTTGATACAAATGTGCTTTGTCTTAGAATGAAATACCAGATTCTTTGATATGTCAATAATAACAGAGTTATCATAGTGAATAACTACCGATTCATTCCAATCTACCCTTATATCCTTCAACATTTGATTCATCCATTGAACTTGTGTACAATTAGTAGTAGCAGCAACATACTTAGCTTCAATACTAGATAAAAAAGTACATGGCTATTTCTTGTTGATCCATGAAACAAGTTTCTTTCCAAGAAAGAAAGCTCCACCAGATTTGCTTTTTTGGTCATCAACATCTCCAGCCTAGTCACCATGTGTATATGCACATAGTGTAAAGTCATCATTTTTAGGATACCATAAACCATACTCAGTTGTTCCTTGCAAATACCTAAAAAATCCTTTTCACCGCACTCTCATGATTCTCTCTAGGATCACTCTAATATCTTGATACAATAGAAACTGCATTCATTATATCCGATCTAGTCTAAGTTAGATATAACAAATCTCCAATCATAGATTTATACCTTGTAGGATTTATCGAAGCTGATGCATCATTCTTTGTCAATTTCTCACTTGTAACCATAAGGGTACCAACCAATTTGGAATTTTCCATACCAAATTTATTCAACAACTCTCTAGCATACTTAGTTTGATAGATGAAAATACCTTTATCATTCTAACTAATCTGCAAACCTAAGAAAAATTTCATCTCCCCAATCATAGACATCTCAAATTCATTCTTCATATTTTCATAATTCTATACATAGCTTATCCTCACATCCAAAAATGATATCATCAACAAAGACTTCAACAATCAATATATCATCATTAGTGATCTTATAATATAAGTTACTATCAACATTACCTTTAGTGAAACCAAGCTGGAAAAGATATTTGTCCAATCTAGCATACCAAGCTCTAGGGGCTTGTTTCAATCCATATAAATCTTTCCTTAACCTGAAAACCATTTTTTTGTCATCTGAAAGTGAAAATCCATCAGGTTTCTCAATGTAAACTTCCTCTTCAAGATCTCCATTCCAAAATGGACACTTAATATCCATCAATAAACCTTGTATTTCTTATGGGTTGCATAAGCAATAAATAATCTCACAACTTCAATCCTAGCTACTAGAGCAAAAGTATCATTATAATCAATTCCTTCCTTATGAGAATATCCTTTACATACCAATCTAACCTTATTCCTCACAACTTGTCCATCCTCATTCAATTTATTCCTAAAGACCCATTTAGTTCCAATAACATTATTTTTTTTAAGGACAAGGAACTAAAGTCCATGTGTTGTTCTTTTGAATCTAATCTAATTCCTCTTCCATAGCTTTAATCCAAAATTCAACTTTACAAGATTCAATAACTTATGTCAGTTCAACTTGAGAAATTAAACATACCTCATCAGGTGCCAACCTTCTTCTTGTAATTACTCCTTTGTTCTTGTCTCCAATGATCTGATCTTTTGAATGATTTAACCTTACATACCTAGGAGTCTTCTGACTTTCTGTTTCTCTTCTCTGATCTTCAGTTACTGTTGAATTTTATAGATACTGTCAAGGTAATTGGTTCAACTTTTGGTTTCAGTACAGGTGCTACCGTTTCATTTATGATCATCTCCACTTCTAGTTCTATACCATAAGTTCTGATTTGACCTTTGTACTGCTCATCCACCTAGACATTTATTAGACAGTTCAAATAACCGGAAGACAACTTAGAGGGGGGGTTTGTATCAGTTGTCACCAAATTACCATAACCTTGAGAAATTACAACTTTAATATCGGAACCCAAAAGATCAATATCGGAATGCATAAACCAATTACCAAAATAACAGATATACCAATTAAGCACAAGTAGCAATTAGTGAATAAATACCATCCACATGACACCAAGATTTGTTTGTGGAAAACATGGTAAAGGGAAAAATAACGGTGGGAAGCCTATCCACAGTCAGATAATACTTCTATAGTAAGTATGTGATTATAAATTGAGGGGCTTGCACTTGCAAGATGACCAAAATCCTAGAGCACATTGCTCATTACAAAAAGGAGTCTCATAGACTACATAATAATCCAGACTACAATCTGGAAGAGAGAAAACTTCAATGACAACATTTCCTCTGCCTAAGTACACTTCTGATTAAGCTCAATACTGGAGGACTAAATCCTCTTACATAAACACAAATTGATCACCAATGATTGACCAAATCATCTGCATGATTGATTATTACATTATTTGCTCCTTACATATCCATACATGATCTACAATGAGATCTTATATCATATATATACAAACCCTCAACCACAAAAAATAAGGTCAACCACTAGACAATAAAGACATTACATAATTATGAAACATGTTGGCCCGAGACCAAACAAATAATATCCCTCCCATAAGACATCCCAAAAATACATCGAGAAGATCAAAAAACATGTTACATTAAGCCAGTCGATAACCTAGATAATACTGAATGCAATTTAGGTCCACACATGCTAAATCAATGATCCCAATCAACCAAGTCTTGAACATGATCACCATTAGCATCATAAATCTCTTCTAGAAGCTACACCAATAACAATTATGCATAATATCAAAAGATTTTCAACAAAGCTTTGTTGGTGAAACCCTCACCAGATCAACAAATGAATCTTACCAGCATACATGATAGCATTCAATCACCAAATCAAAACCAACTGACTAAACATGAATATCAGTAGCACGAATAGAAGATCTAAGCTAATTCCATCAGCCAAAACATACCAAAGCATACCAGATCATCCTGATCTAGCCAACCAGAAACTAAACATCCTACCAGGACCAAAAGGATACCGATAAAGAAGCCAAAATAGATAGTGTTGACTATTGGCTTGATGATGATTGTAATGATTAACTTCATCATATGTTGTCATTGATGAAGCACATACAAACACATATGTTCATATTGTCTACCGACGTGACTTAAAAGATGTTTATATTACAACCGGTATACTAGAGGTTTATATATGTAATTGGTACATGGTGACAACTGGTATATGCATGGAGACAACCAGTGATTATACTTAACTCGACATCAACATGAAGATCCAGTGGAGATTATCAAAGGAGCATCAAAGGATAAATGGTTTATATGTTTAACTCCAACCAGTATTGATTGGTCCAATCGGCATTCATTGATTATGTGATCAGTTATCACTAGTCGTGATGAGTTATCCTTACCGACAAGTTTTGGTGGTATTATTGTGATGCATTATGATTGTTTCACCAGATACACCGCACCTAGGTAATTGTGATATGATTTCTAGAGGTTGACATGAAATCTAATTATCTATATATTGACATCACAATGAATTATTTTGTATGAGTTAAGAAGATATGTTATGTCCAAAGGAAAAAGTATTAAGTTATAGAGTATGATGGAAAAGAAATGTTGAGTGTGCAGAAGAGGATCTATCCAAGCAAGTTGTGCTATTAATAGATCACACTACTTGTTGTTTTCTAATCATTTCAACAATCAAATCCCCTAACCGGGTAAGTTCTAACAAGCTTCATTGTACAAATCCTCTAACTAGGTGATCCATTAGCTTGGATTCAGAAATCCTCCACTGAGGTTACTCCTTATAGGGTACTACCTTTTACAGGGTATAGCTTTAAAATAAGCTTTGGGATCTTTAATAGGATTCGCTCCTAGCAGAGCACTTTGTAGACCTTAACCTATCAGTTATCTATTATTGCAGATACTTAACTTGTGAGTCCCATCTCACCATGTTTTTTACCTATTTGTCGTTTCCACATATAAACACTTGTGTTATGATGGATGTTATACTTATTTTGGATGTTATATCATTTTGGATTACATGCATATTGTTTAACAAACTTGTTAAGTATTTCTACCGGTCAGTGTTTAGAGTAGTTTTGTTTTTGGTGTCATTGATTCACCCCCCCTCTTAGTGCTTTACAAGCCCATCAATTGGTATTAGAGCCTAACTTCTTGAAAGACTAATCACTTGGAAGGAAACCCTAAAGCTACCATGGGGGATATGAGATACTTTGAGATGGCTAGAGATCTTGAGGCTAGTAGGAATGAGCTTGAAACCCTAAGGGTCAAACTGAAAGCTTCTCAAGTCAAAAGAAGAGAGCTAACTAAAAATCTATTAGAAATATCTAATAATAGTTCTTCAGATGAGGCCAATATTGATTCTTTAGCTGAGGAAGTTGAAAAACTAAACAGTGAAAAGCTAAATCTGAGGAGAGAGATAGAAGGTCTTACTATCTACATGAGTTAGGAACTGGAAGCCAGGAGGATTTTTGAAGATCTCATCAAGGAAAGAGATCATGAGATTGCCAAGATCAAGTGAGAGAATGCTAATTTGCATGACCATTTGAATGCAGAGAGAAGAAAAAGAGAACTTACAGTTAGATCTTGAATTAGCATCATCTCTGAGAGAGAACCTGTCAAAACATAATGAAGGTCTCACCAAATAGTTCACTGAAGCAAATGAGAAATTGGAAAAGTTCAACATAAGTTATACCTTTCTTGAAGAACAAATTCAATCAAAAAGGATGAATGGTGCTACCTTTGGACTTGGTTTTCACACATCTGAAAAAGGAGAATCCTCTGGTACCAAGACCAACACTCATAAGAAAAAATCTGCTCCTAAAGCCAAAAAGCCTACCAGTAAGAAGGTATTTAAACCTACTTATTTTGTTTGCCATAAACTTGGTCACACTACAAATGTTTGTAGAAACAAATCTAATGTAAATGCAAGCTACAATACAAATGCTAGGTATATATCCAAGAAATTTGATGGTCATTGCTTCACATGCAAAATGTATCGACATAGATCAGTAGAATGCAGATATGGAGAAAACAATCTAGTACCACATATGAATCCAAGACCAAATGGCAACTAGATGAGAAACTATGATAACCAGGTCAACATGAATTGGAAAAGACCCTACGACAACCGGTTTAGTCCATTTGAGATGGAAAATGTAACAAATCTCATTTGCACCATCTGTAACAACTTTGGTCATGTGGCTATGAATTGCGGAAGAAGAATTGGGAGAGGTAATGCAGGACCTTGGAAATCATCTGGAATGGTTTGCTATCTTTGTCATAAACCAGGACACATGGCAAAAAAAATTTAGATCCAGAAAGAGAAAACCGGTCAATTCTTCTAAAGATCAAAAAGGAAAGCAGAAGGTCAATATTGAAGAAACCAAAGAAGAAATGAATCAAATATGGAAGAAGAAAAGTGATGATTCACCTGGAGAAGAAACTATTCCTTCACCCAGTGTGGAGAATCCTACACCAATGAACTAAGCCTTTTCAAATATGGCTAAGTGGAGCTTAACGGTAAACCCACTTTTGTACCCCTTGATGAATGATTGGTAAGAGAATTTGAATGCATGGAATTTTGATAGCTTTTTGTCAATCGGTTATCAACCGGTTTTACATCTGTCAAAATTGTATGTATTATTAAGCGTTGCAATTAGGGTTTGTAGCCCTAACAGATGAACATTTAATGCAGTAATTAAAAAGGATAAAAGAGAGTTTTCACTTTGATATTTTACCCTAATGCATACGAGAAATAATTTTTGAGTGCTTGCAAAGCTAAGAAAGGATTGTTAGCTGATTTTAGTCAAAGTTGCATTGTGATTTGAGTAATCAAGCTGATTTGAAGGTTGGTGAAGACTAATCTGGTGTGCACTTGAGTATTCAACCGGTAAACAAGGCAATGCATGTGAAATAAGGTATTTCCTTGATAAATCCTGCTTCGAATCTAGTTTATCTGAAATGGCACCATCTTCTAAACTTGTAGAGAAATTAATGCTTACATTTGAACCTATGGAAGCTGTGAAAGCAGAACGAATTGTGTCTTATAATGCCTTATCATAAATTCCTAGTGGTGTCATAGTGAAAGGAGATTTGTCCAGCTACATTGATTATAAGACCGAGGATTTAGGATTATTGTCGATATATTCTTAGTTGAAATCCCTTTGCAATGAAAACCAAAATATTCGACTAGAATATATTAGGGTTTATGAGAAAGGTTTTCATAATGTAGCATATTTTCTTGAAGATTTTAAAGAAGAACATATCCGAATTATTCTAAGTCGTGTTCATGGGGAAAACATGCATTTAGAAAGGACTCATACTACAAACAAGGAATCTATTCAAGTTGTAACTAGTTTTTACTCAACCGGTGAAGTGCCTAAGCTGAGGCGTATTTCAAAAGAGACAATAAATACTCTAATCGGATCAACCTCTGATGGGCATGCTTTTTCTATCACTAACATCAAGGACCCAGTGGTAAAGTTGGCAGCTATGGTTATAGGCTATTGGGTATTTTATTCTAGTAGATTGAATAGTGTTCCATCAATAGCGGTGCATACTGCTTACAAGATGATAGCTAAAAATACTAAATATGACCTATGTGAGGCCATAAGGAGCCAATTATTGTTGAATCTTCAGTCTATCAAGAAGGATACCAGTCTTAAGTTTAAATTTGGATAGTTGTTGATCAGTCTATTCTTTTATTTCCAAAATTTCCTACTGGGAATAGGTGATCTTTAATGGTCTAAGGATCTACCGGTATCTGCCCAGATTAAGAACAACATCAAAGTTGTGAAGAGCACCTTCTCTGTTGCCATGAATAAATATTTCAATGAATTTCAGAAGAAAATGAGTATGAGAGTAAGATTGCCTGAGGATCTGGTAAAACACTTCACTAAGGACATTATTTCCATAGTTACCACTAATTTTGGTTTGATGGAGGCTATTGAGCCTAGAGAAGAAGAAATGGAAGACATAAGTTATGAGGTTAACTATGACTTATTGATCTGTTATGCCAATAACCTGTTGGCATCTCCAGTGGATAAAAAGAAGGCAAGATTGGATATAGTTGAAGTTCAAACTACAACAGCTGAAACTAGTATTGTTCCATCCATAAGTGGTAAAGGTAAAGGTAAGAAGAAGAAGGCTGAGCAAGCACCTCCAGTAATAAAAATTACAAGAGTGACATGAAGTGTCCAAACCAAAAAGTAACCGGTACCTAAAGTATATGCAAAGAAGGAGAGTGCATCAAAGGAAAGAGGTCAAAAATTAATTCTCCAAGTTGAATTTGAAGGAATTGATACTGAGGAGGAACCCAAGAAAATAAAAGCAACCGGTAAAGTAGCCAAGCAAGTGAAGGAAGTGCTAAAGGCAACTGTGCTTTTTGATATCTCAACTTACAATCCTGACACTACCTTTGAGAGAGCAATGAAGACATTAGGAAGAAATAGATTTGATAATGTCAAAGATCATTTTGATTAGTTCAATGAAGATGAAAAGGAACAAATTATTCAATAGGTAATCAATTATTTGTGCCATTATAATAGATTACCTCATGATCTTGAAAATGATATCTCTAATTCCTTGTATACTATTCTTTTGAATAAATGGGAGGAAGCAATAAAGAAAGAAAAATAAATCATAGATGATGTATTTATACAATATTTTCCTGAGTTGTCAAAGGATGAGTTGAATGAATTGGTTGATAAGTATAAAGTTCATTTTGCTTACAAAACAACAAGATTGAAGCTGATTAGTGGAAAGGTGTAACCTATTAAGACTAAGACTCATCAAATTGCTCGTAATATCCAACACATGGAAGATCTTATACATTCCTCTAAGGATGAGCAACATACTATTGATCAAACTGAAA